>NC_090922.1:1056159868-1056462898 GCF_040938575.1 Ambystoma mexicanum | reverse complement strand
TCTTATATTTAGTTTTGATAAGAGTGAGAGCTATACAGTGTTTAACTTTAGGAAATTTAAGAATTGCTCTTTTTTCAGCTCGAATTTGCGTTTTCATGGTTCTAATATCATGATTATAAATATGTAAATGCAGCA
The DNA here is from genome assembly GCF_040938575.1 of Ambystoma mexicanum. Lineage (NCBI taxonomy): Eukaryota > Metazoa > Chordata > Amphibia > Caudata > Ambystomatidae > Ambystoma > Ambystoma mexicanum. The sequence continues at coordinate 1,056,462,763 of NC_090922.1, read as the reverse complement.
CTTGTTTTGTTTTATGCGTTATAGAATCTGGTTGGAACAATTGCATAAGTTCAGGATATAGTATTGCGGGATTCTAAAGTCCTTTCCGGTCATTACTCATCTGCAAGCCATAACAATCTCAGAACGCGTGGGGGATTTTTCTGTCCAAATTAGTCTGTTCCGAGCAGTGTTAATAGTGACAAGACCTTTAGTGTATTCATTCTTTCTTATCTATTCACATTTGACTTCCCAGACAATGCTCAATTGGTTGTGATCGGTTGCGTTAGAATGATGCACCCGAAAGGATTTAGTTAGATACAACAGTTCCTTATTCACATAAATATAATCAAAAATCGCAGTGCTAAGTCCTCTATGCCAGGTTGAGTTTGGCGGGACATCTATCGAACAGAATCTATTCAGCATGAGTGGTTTCTGGATTTTACAAAGTTTGTCCATGTTAATAATCTATTCTGTTTTTTTTGTTTCGCGGGTTCCAGACAATGTAGATTTAAATCGCCAGCTATTATTAGTCTGATGGTTTGTTTTTCATAAAGAATTAGGTCTATTGCCTCATTCATGCTTTCTAGAGACGCATCGTCAGATATCCCTAAGAGATTCCAGTATACATTAATAAGCACGTGCAATTTATTGTCCCCAAAGAGTTTAAGCATTTGTACAAAAGGGTTTGGTGCATACCATAATTGTGAATTTAAGAAAGAGCTTTTTTTGATGGTACTTAGTAGCCCAGAGACTGGTCTCCCAGAGCTTCCCTTAATTGCTGGATTTAGATAGATGTTATATTTTTCCCAGGAGGGAGCAGACATTAACCAAGTCTCTTGTAACATGACAATATGATGCAGTTGGAGGTTAGAGCTCTTATTATTCATTAAATGCTTAAACCCTCTTGTATTCCAGCTAATTAAGGACAGCCTTTGGGGATCATCTAAGAATAGCTAACATTGAAGTAGTTCTTGATTGCATTTACATACATGATTGCAGGCTGATTGTTTTGATGTTGACATTTTGTTATTGGGTTTGGTTAGCATATTATTATCAATGACATTAGGCGAGTTGAGACCAGATAGAAGTACAAAGCCTAAATCGTAAAGTTCTGATTTGACCGCCCAGATAGTGTTAACAACAATTCTGGAATTTAGCCACAAGGTTACCGACGATCTGTTTGTGGCATCAGAAAATTCGACTTGCTCTATGTCGATGGAACCTATGTCATCCAGGGCAGGTATCTCGCTAAATATTGATAGTACTGAAGCTTGGTTCAAGTTACATTGTATGACTGGAAGAGGACGACAAATCAGAGTTAGTGAGTGCAGAGCAGGACGTTTTATAGGAGGAATGACAGTTTTAGATTGTTTGCCTTGGTCAAATGGAACTTGTGCCAGTTTGCTAGTTGGTATGGTTCTAACGTCTAGTTAAATTGTAGGTGCTTTTTCTTGAAGCATTTGGACTAGCACTGATTGTATCAGGTTCTTTATTTCACTGTCTGATGATGTTTGTCAGTGAAGAGTTGGACCAACTTGTTTGGTTCCAAGGTGCACATTATCACAAACCTCTCTAATATGTGCATCCAAATGTTTTGAGCTGTTCAATTGAGTGTTAGGAATAGGGAGCTTAAAATCTACTTTTTGCACTCTCTCCCCTAGTACTGCTGTTTGTAAGTATTTCTGAGGAGGTATATATCCGTCTACTGCATGTCGGATTTCTTTACGGTGATCTTCAAACACAGACTTACTAGGCTGGTGAGCGGGGATTTCACCATGGGAGGAGAGTTTAACTACTGAGTGGTTTGTTGCAGCATCTATCAGCTCATTGAGGGGGCTGTAAGATTCTATTTGTCTACTTTTATCAAAAGGAATTTGGCTTTTCTTGCTATGAGTTTGTAGCATATATTTTTTGGCAATTGCTTTGGACACTGCAATAGCAGCTGTCCTCGGATGAGTCAAATTCTTAACAAAAAATGTCATTTGTGATGAAGATTTTGATTTGCCATTTGTTTCATTTTTAGACTTTTTAACTAAATTAGTTTTACTTTGCATACTTTTGTAAGGCAATTCAGGTGCATTTGTACTATTGCCTCCAGAAAGAGCATAGTTTGTTTTTACTCAGTTCCACTCACGTTTCGACCTCCGTTACCATGATTAGCTTTTTTACGATCACCGCAAACTAAATCAATTATGGGTTCTATCATACATGGAATCTGATGTTCACAGGATTTAGATTCTACTATTTGTTTTGAGTGCTCATCGGTTTGGGTACTCATAGAGTGTTTCACAAGAGAAGGAATAGAATGAGCACCCTTGCGGTCCACTTTTTTGAACATTTCTTACTGCCAGGCTATTATATGTTCTAGCTGATGCAAATGTTTGTCCGATTTGGTGTTCAAAGTTTCAAATAATCTAGCTAGCGAATGAATAGCAGCATTCATTGATTTTAGGGCTATCTCTATCAAGCCATTTGGGTTGTTTTCATGTACATTTGAGTCAGAGGATAAATCATATACCACAGGTTTACGTGGTGTTGGAGCTATGAATGACAGTTTCTCGATCGAGTTTGAGTTTGTATCACTAACATCGATATGGAGATTAGGAGATTTCGATAGATTTTCAGATAATGTCTGCGAGGAAAAAGAAGAATTATTTACATCTATGTCAATAACTGCTAAGTTATGGGGGGCATTCAGGCTTAGTGTTTTGGATTCGAGAGCAACAGCTCCTGTTAATATGTTACACAACAACATTCTATCCGTAATAGAGACATTCTCTTTTGCAAAGATAACAGATGATTTGGTAGCTGCATTTTCATTTACCAGTCTTATTTGAAGTATCTGAGCAGCACAGTTTTCATTCGCCTTTGTTTCATGGAGCCTCTCGCTTGTTATAAGACGGTTGGAGTCCGTTTTCAGTGTTAGAGGCGGTGTTAGTGGGGAAGATGCGCCTTCTTTGTCCAAGTGATTTTTCCCCGTAATCTGTTCTTTACAAAATGAGCGAATGTCCATGCATGCTGTTTTTTGCATCTTCAAATTTGATTTCGAATTTATTGCTCCCGGGCGGGGTGTCGAACTCAATTGCACTTTCTTGCTTGGGAAAGCCAATGGATTTTCCCCAGAGTTGACACCATTAGTGCTTTGAGCTATCTGCAACAATGGCATGCCCGTATTCAAAGTTGGTAAGTTTCTCTTCATTGTGAATATCAATTAGTAAAATTTGGAGGCAGACTACAATACTATGGGCTTGTACCGGGAAGCACCTCCTGTAAACCGCCAAACGCGACAAGCGTGGCAAAGCGGCCAAGCAGTACTTTCCGGTACTTGCCGAGGTGCGTGCGCACGGTGCCCACACGTGATAGATTTTATAGTCTGCCTCCGAAAATTCAACAGAGCCTTGTGGGATATGCAGTCCAAGTATTAGTCCCACGTTAGCAGGGTTGTTGCAGAGGTCGCAAAAAGACAATCCTTGAGGAGCAGAAAGCGCAGCCAAGCGGTACTTTTCGGTACTTGCCGAGGTGCGTGCCTAGCATATGATTACTAGACCCGATATATGCAGCCATAATTAGCATAAAATGGCAGTGCCCCTAACCAATGTTGGTTCTACTGGGGCTACCACTGTCATAACATAATCAACTCATTGCAAATCAATGCAGCCCACAAGTTAAAATGTGGATGGTAGCTAAAAACAATTGGTGTCTGATTCAACACCCATTTGGTATTTTACAAAATGTAAGGTTCTGTTCTTTTTTAATACCATTCAGTCCCTGATGATTGCATCTGGGTTACTAAATGTCATGTGAGTTATTTTATGTGATGTAATCAGAGTAAAAAGTTATATGAAATAACTTCTTGTGATGTCATCATGTGTGTGATATCACTTCTGCTACCTGTGGCATTTTGGTGAATTGATGTCCCTGCCCTCATTCCATGTTTCCACAAGAGGCGAAGGATGTATGCCTGTCAGGTTGTGCTTGTTTCACCTTTATGATTGCAATCACTGCTGGTTTAGTAGAAGTGTGGGGATGAGTAGGAATTTCAGTCACCCTTCACCCATGTACTCTTTAAAAGCATTTGTCATTTTGTCACAATAATACTTGATTTAATGGTGTAATGGTGGTTACTCTATCAACTAACAACGTAGGATGGACTGAGTCAGCACTATTGGAATTCGAACACATATGGACAGCAAGCTGAAAATAAGAGCCTGGGGTATTATCTGGGGTATAACCATGGCTATCGCTTGCATTGATAAAGAAAGATGGTGACTGTTTTTATTTATAAACACCATAAACAACTGGATACTCAATGTATAAAGGCAGATATAGCTATTTATTTTTGACAAGGGGGCACCCGGTTCTCCGTCAACTAATAAAAGGAAGTACTGGACGGAATTATCCAAACCACAAAATGATTGTGGGTCAAGGCTTGGTGCCCAAGTGTTTCAAACCTGGCCCAAATCTGGCCCACGGTTTTGGCTGTGCAGTTGAGCAAATATTGACCTTTGTTGTCTATGGGAAAATTAATTGGGACTTTTATTTTTTAAAGACTTGTTCCCAAATTTTCCAGTCTGTGGAGGAAGTAGGTGGGGTTGGTTGTGCAGACACAAAAGAATTGTCTGGACAATGTTGGCCAAATCCATCATGCAAGTCAAACGTTATTAGTGATTCATTGTTTCAATTTCCTATGTAACTTGGACTCACCTTAACTATAGGGCAGCGAACGCGGCCCTCTGTGTGTTCAAGGAAAAAACTTTAGTTAAAGTGCAGTCAAGGTGGCTAAACATAATGCAACAAAACCCTTGAAATTCAGAGCAATTGGGAAACTCAGGACCGGCTTAACCGTTGATCTCCCCCATGATATGATATGATATGATATGATATGGCATTTATAACGTGCCTATACACAAGTGTTTCAAGGTGCGACGAGGCAATGGAGGGGAACAGAGGGAAGACAGAGACAATGATCTTACTAGGCCCGGTGACATTGAGATTGCGCAAGTGCAGGGTCATAATGCCATATCCCTCTAATGCCATTATAATATATATGTGCTCTTGGCCTTTCCAACGGGACTGCGCCGAGTCAAGCCGGTCCTGAGTTTCCTAATGCACTGAATTTCAAGAGGTTTGATGCATTATTCTAAGTCACCTTAACTTCACTTTAACAAATGTTTTTTCCTTGAATTTCAAGGGTTGTGTACTGCCATTGTTTTTTTCAGCATAGGTGCACACATCCTACATCCATGCCCATTGTATATTTTTGGTGCCCATGTCCACTGCATGTTGTTGGGCACCACTGGCCGTGCCCTTCGGCCAAGCCCACTGTATATTTTAAATCAGTAACAGCCCACTAGCTATTGCCTTCGGCTGTCCCCATTGTAGTTTTTAAATCACTCCAATAGCCACTAGCCATGGCCTTCAGCTGTGCCCACATGCCCACTGTATTTTTGATAACATCTCTGGTTTTCGGCCAAGGCAGGTGGCCACATCCTTCAACTGTGCTCACTTTCTATTTTCTTTACACTAATAGGCTACTAGCCATGGCCTTCAACCGTGCCCACTGTATATTTTACAACACTACCAGGCCTGCAGCCATTTAAAATGCTACCAAGCCAATGGCCATAGCTCTTACCTCACTGTGGCTGTATAAAACATATTTTTTTTGTTTGACTTTTTCCTCATAATCATGGTTATAATACTAATGAACTACATAAAGCTGCCATTATCGGTAGTTTCGGATAGCTGTGATTATTGGGAAAAACGGGGAAAAGATGTTTTTCCTCTGGACCCCCACTCACTCACTAAGTGCTCCTCTCCTCATGGCAATGTCCCTCCATTTGCCTACCTAGCCCTCTCCTCTTCCCTCTCAAAGACTTGTTCCATGTGATGCACTTTCATTGCCCATTCTCCTTTTCTCTGGTAGCCGCGTTTATCAAACTGGAAAACCGCAGCTACGGTAAAACGGTCATACTGAAAACTCGGCCCCTACCCCACCTCCAACTACCACATTTCACATGGTGCCCTCTCCCCCCCACCTCTAGCCTGATGCCATTTTACAATTTTTCCGATTTCAAATAGCATTTTTCTGCTTTTCTTTTTCCAATATACTTGGGTATAGCCACAGCTATCCCTTGCATAGGGAGAAAGAAAAAAGATGTCAGCTTTTTCATTTCTGAAAAGCCGCTCCGCCGCAATGCATCATGGGGACATCACCATTATTTTGGGAGAAGGGGGCACCCCCTTCTCCGTCAAATGTTAAAAAAGCTACTGGACAGAATAATGCCAAACCACAAAAGGATTGTGAGCAATGATTCGTGCCCAAGTTGTTTCATACCTGTTTCAAATCCGCCCAGCTGACCTTTTGTGTGTATGGAAAACTGAATGCGGAATAGTTAGAAAGTCCTTGTTTTGTTTTCTTATAAACCTTTTTATTTTTTAACAAATGTTTCACAAAATTTCCCATCTGGGGGAAGGAAACAGAGGTGGGTGGGGGGCTGGTGGTGGGGACTGTGAGTGGAAGTACACCATTGTCTGCAAAAGTCAAAGGTTATTAGCAATTCATTTATTTCTATTTCCTATGTTACACACGACTCACCTTAACTATAGTGTCAATATATTATGTATATTTATTACATTCAGTGAAAATGTTTTGTTAAAGGACGTTATGGTTTAGTTGCACTAATAAAAACCCATGAAATTCAGTGAAAAAACATTGTTAAAGGGATGTTATGGTTACAAGTAAAACCGATAACCCCCAGAAATTTGCCAGTTATGGTAAGCTAAGTGACCATCAAAACTCACACCACCACCATGCACTGCTAAACCCAGTTATGGTAGGCTAAGCGACCATAACTCACACCACCACCATGCACTGCTAAGACTAACACCCAGGACATCAAAGATGACATCACAGAGGTCATTGATGACATCACAGATGAAATCACATATAAATTAATTTTGATTAAAAGTGCGGTAGAATGGGTAGATTACTGCGCTTGATCTAGTACTTTAATCGGATTACCCTGCTGCTGGTGATGTTTTTTTTTTGTGAAGGTGCCCTTCCTTTTTCAAGTGTTAGTTAGCCATGTTCACCTGAGCACTGGGTTATTCAATAGGTGACTGTTTTCGTAATAAAGCAGTCTTGTAAACCATTGTTGGTGCTATATTTATTGCTAGAAGTCAACGACATGTGCTTCTACTCTCTAGGTTCTTTCTCAAGGCGTGTGGATTGTGGACTTGTCGTTTCTGCAAGGTTGTGGAAATAAGTCCAGGATGCAATCCCAATATCTTATCCCAGTATGTTTGCAAATGTTTGCCAAAGGCGAAAGTCCATGGTCAGTGACCTGGTAGGTATGAGAGAGTCTTTTTAAGCTTGGATGTGTGTTTTTAGACTTTTCAGCATGTGAGACTTTGGAGAAAGATAGAAGAAAATAGGTTAACAAAATTAATATAGAAAGGACCAATTGTAGTCTAGATTTAGATGTGCCACACAATGTATTTTAGGTTGTGTATTTTCACATATGGTATAAGGTTGTGTGGGTGTGCAATGTTTGCCTATCTAGTTTACTGTTATGTATTTTTTCCATGATTCTTATTTTTCAGTTACTCTACATTAGTAAACAAGTAGTGTTGTTCTGTATTCATCATTTATGTAAGACTGTAGTATAAAACTTGAAGTCAGTTTCCTTTTCAGTGAGTTTTGCAGCTGCGGCTAACGTAAAAATCAATTAATTGTAGCCGCAGATATAATAAAAAAAAGTTGTACTTATTATTTATTGTATTTGTATATTTATGTATGGTGAGTAGTCCTTAAAAGGACTGTTCTGGGGTACACTGAGTGTAGAGTTTTAGCACATCAGAAGTACTGTTTTGATGTTATGAAGGGACACTGCGTTTCCTTCATCGGTAAGGTGTACTCCGTCATGCCTATAGAAATTGGTCATGTAGAACTGTATGTTGTCGCAATCCATAATTGGTTGTGGTCTGTCAAGAATACTGAAACTTCTTTATTAACATTTCTCCAGGATTTTTCAATTTACGATTTAGGGGCCAATTCATAGAATTCGGCGCACAAGTGGTGCACGCGGCTGGCGCACAGTGTGCGCGTGCGGTAGTCTGCGCCAGCCGCGTGCGCCGAAACACATTCAGGCGCACAGCGTATTCATGGATTCCAACATCCACAACCAGCCGTGGCGCAGAGTGGCGCAGCGACCCTGCAGCAGCGTCAGTTACGCCCCCAAGAACGCCCCTTGCGCAGGGAAAAGCCATCAAAATCCCCAATCCAGCGCAAAGGGCAGCAGCAAACGCAGAGCGGGGAGCGTGTATTTCAGGGGTGTGCGGGTGTCCCCACACGCGATAGGCCTGGGTACGTGTATTACAGGGGTGCGCGAGAAAATCTACACGCGATTGGCCTGGGTACGTGGATTTCTGGGGTGCGCGAGAAAATCTACACGCGATTGGCCTGGGTACGTGTATTACAGGGGTGCGCGAGAAATGCTACACGCGATTGGCCTGGGTACGTGTATTACAGGGGTGCGCGAGAAAATCTACACGCGATTGGCCTGGGTACGTGGATTTCAGGGGTGCGCGAGAAAATCTACACGCGATTGGCCTGGGTATGTGTATTACAGGGGTGCGCGAGAAAATCTACACGCGATTGGCCTGGGTACGTGGATTTCAGGGGTGCGCGAGAAATTCTACACGCGATTGGCCTGGGTACGTGTATTACAGGGGTGCGCGAGAAATGCAACACGCGATTGGCCTGGGTACGTGGATTTCAGGGGTGCGCGAGAAAATCTACACGCGATTGGCCTGGGTACGTGTATTACAGGGGTGCGCGAGAAATGCTACACGCGATTGGCCTGGGTACGTGGATTTCAGGGTTGCGCGAGAAATGCTACACGCGATTGGCCTGGGTACGTGTATTACAGGGGTGCGCGAGAAATGCTACACGCGATTGGCCTGGGTACGTGTATTACAGGGGTGCGCGAGAAATGCTACACGCGATTGGCCTGGGTACGTGGATTTCAGGGGTGCGTGAGAAAATCTACACGCGATTGGCCTGGGTATGTGTATTACAGGGGTGCGCGAGAAATGCTACACGCGATTGGCCTGGGTACGTGGATTTCAGGGGTGCGCGAGAAATGCTACACGCGATTGGCCTGGGTACGTGTATTACAGGGGTGCGCGAGAAATGCTACACACGATTGGCCTGGGTACGTGGATTTCAGGGGTGCGCGAGAAATGCTACACGCGATTGGCCTGGGTACGTGTATTACAGGGGTGCGCGAGAAAATCTACACGCGATTGGCCTGGGTACGTGTGTTCCGGGGTGCCGTGAACTTTCACACGCGATTGGTTGAAATCCACGTGTGTTCTGTCATCACGTGCAATGAGGGATACACCCTCGCACGACACGTCACAGACGCGGTCACGCGCTGAGGGCCTTTGGACCAATGAAAATGCGTATGCGTGCAGACGCGCTTACGCGCTAAGGGCCTTTCCTCGAATTACATGCTGACGTGCAGATTTTTCACGTGCCAAATCACTCCGTATCAAGCTGGCCACGCGAATACACACGGAAGACCACGCTCCTGCCCAGAAGGCCGAATCACTGCCCCCCAGTGCCCCGAGCAGCCTCCCACGTGCCATCTGCTGCTGCCTGCCTGCCTGCCTGCCTGCTGCCACCGTGCCCTGCCATTTGGTGCCTGCACATCAGCCATCTGCAGGGGTCCAGTTGCTGTGTCCACCCCTGCTGGAACAGTAGACTCCCGACTGGGATACCATCGCTCCACAGCCCAGCCCCAGGACCCAGTTGCCCACCCACGCCTGCCTCGGGGGTTGCCATGTCGGGGCAAGCACCATCTGAGACCAGTGGCGACCCCCAGCCAGAGAGGCAGAGGGCCACCAGCTTCAGTGAGAAGGAAGTTGGTGTCCTGGTGGAGCATGTCCTGGGGCATTATGATGCCCTCTTCGGAAGACCACGCGCCAACAAGGAAGGACGGGAGAGGATCTGGGACGATGTAGTGGTTGCCATCAACGCGGAGGGGGTGGCAACCCGCGACATCAAGCACATCAAGAAGCGCTGGGAGGACTTGAGGTCCAGGACCCTCAATAAGGCCTGGCGCCTCGCGGAGGGGGGCCGGGCACGCCTGAGTGACATCCAGATGAGGGTCCTGGAACGCGTAGACCCAGCGCTCCACGCCCAGATCCTTCGGAGGCAGACCCATCTGGAGTTGGCCGGTAAGTGGCCAAGCATTAATGTGTGAGACAGGGCATGTTGCAGTGTGCTGGTTGTCTGATACCTGCCTGTATGTGTGACATAGGCCATGTACGTATGTGTGTGTGCAGGGACATCATGGTCAGGCATGTGAGTACAGTGATGTGTGAACCACATGGTTGGTGCATGTGTTCTATTGCAACATGGGGGGCTCTGTGCGGAATGGACACATGGAAGCATGGCAGTCTCTGTTCCTGGACAGGGGTGGGGGTGAGGGATGGGTGCTGGTCCCATGTACACGTATGGTGTCCATGTGTGTGTGTCTGACCTGCGTGTCTGTGACTTGTAACTGCCATGGATGCATGACACATGTCTGTGACAATGTTCAGATTTACTGATGCAGCCTAGTCATCCTTGTATCCACTGCGTCTGTGGTGTACGAGGCCAGATGGATGGAACTACGGTGAGGTGTGTGCATGTGATGGCAAGACCCATGATGCATGTGAGTTTAAAACCAACATTGCATGAATCATGAGTCCCTTGGTCATGTATGCCAATGTCCATGGCATGCGCCATGCCTGTTACTGTATGTGTTTTGCCTGCACTGACCCATGTGTTGTGGAGGGACATGATGGAAGTGATGTATGACAGTGCCACTCATCTGCTGTTGCTTCCTGTCTAGGGGACCATTGTACAGTACCCTGATGCTTGTGTTCTATGTCTCCCTCTACACAGTGGCAAGTGAAGAAGAGGGCGGAGAAGGCGCTGTGGAGCAGAGCGGCGGGGATGCCGCCACGGCTGCAGCGGAAGGGGTGGGTGAGCCCCCACAGGGGCTTGCACCGGCGGAAGACAGCGTGGAGACATCCAGGTTGGTGGTTTTCACAGAGGGGGAGGAGGCCGCTACTGAGCCACACATGGGGCCTGGTGGGGGCATCCCCGCTGGTGCAAGTGGTGCAGTCCAGGGCCAGGGGCAGGAGGCAGCACAGGTCGCCGTGGAGGTGCCTGTGCATGTCACTGTCCCTGACACTGTGACTGCACCACCATGCACCAGCAGGGATGCCCCATCCCAGGCCCGTCCGCAGGTAGGGGAGATGTCCATGTCATCTGACACTCCTCTACCTGCGGACGAGGGGACCCCTGGCCGTGTGGAGAGAGTCCTGATTGGTGTCGCGTTGCGCACAGCTGGCATTCGTGATGAGGTGCATGCTTCCCGGGAGGAGCATGCACATCATCACGAAGAGCACCGTGCGTACGTGAACCATTTGGGAGCCGCCATGGTCGGGGGTTTCCTACATGTGTGTGGCCTTCTGGCGACCCTCTCCTCCTCTGTGGAGGCTATGCGCCAGTCGTGCTCCATGCCGTCTTCCGGCCCAGATGCCACCAGGGCCCCCTGTGGACCTGCCCCGACCAACGCAGCCAGCTCGGTGGGGACCCCATCCCTGCCACAGTCGGGAGTCGAAGGTCCAGCAGGGGTGGACACACCAGCAACTGTCCCCCTGCAGATGGAGGATGTGCCGGCATCATCTGGCAGGGCACGTGCACGACGGCATCGGTGGATTCCATCAGCCTGGATGCCGTCGTGCTGGCAGAGGCAGTGGCGTCGGAGGCAGCAGCAGGCTCGACGTGGGAGGCATCATGGCTCGGGGCCATCAAGATCAGAGGGGCAGGCATCGGCCAGAGGGCAGGAGAACCCTGGGATGGCAGTGTCTTCCGTGTGGGAGCAGTTGGTCCAGCGGATAGGTGCGGAGCGGCAGCGGGCGGAAGAGGAGCGGCTCACCATGGTCAGGGCGGAGTTCTCCATGCGTCGGGCGTTGAGGCGGGCTGAGTGCCTCGAGGAAGCTCGCAGGGAGTTTGAGGTGGACACGGGGTTGTCCCTGCGAGACCTCGGGGCCAGGACAGAGTCCCGCCTCCGGGACATCGACATGGAGTTCGATGATGCCCTGGCCGGCAACATCACAGAGTGAGCCGCAGGACTTGCCCGCTGCCATTGTATATAGTTCTTTAGTTAGTTAGTGTTAGGTTTCCTTTATTTTTTAAGTTTTTTTTGGACCGCTCGGACAATGGCCACTTTTCTGTATATATATTTTTTATTAGTTAGTAGTAGTAGGTTTCATTTATGGTGTTGGGCTCATGGACCCTGGGATATTCTTGTACATAGTTTCATGTTTGGAAAACATTTGTTGGATTTATATTTGTGTTCAACATGAGGCAATGGTTTTTCCTTATTTTTTCCCCCCATTATTTTGCTTTGGACTACATTAGTTTTTGGATTCCTTTGTTTTTTGATTTTTTCTATTAGTTCTCGGACATGGACCATTTGTTTTGTCATCCCCATTGTTGTGTGTTTTATTTCTTTACTTCATTTTCATCTTTAATACATATATTTATTACTTACATTTGTGGTATTTTCTCATTGGTTTCATGCATGTCATGATATGGGTTTTGACATTCACTTGCACCCATTGTTTATGTGTGTGTGATTGTCATGTGTTCATTTACATACTTGCCATTGGGGTTGTATCATGTAATTGCATCTACTATGTGGGTGGATGCAATCCTTGGCTGGGTGTTTGTGCTGGGTATGCTGCCCATTACTGCCATGATTGCGTTTCGTCAGGACCTGGGGGCAGGGGGACATGAGTGGGGGCCTGCAGGGGGGTGGGGGTGCAAGGGGACATGAGTGGGGGCCTGCTGGGGGGTGGGGGTGGTGGGAGAAATGGTTGGGGGCCTGGTGGAGGCTGCCCCTGGTGACTGGAGGGGTGGGGGTGGTGGGAGACATGGGTGGGGGCCTGGTGGAGGCTGCCCCTGGTGACTGGAGGGGTGGGGGTGGTGGGAGACATGGGTGGGGGCCTGGTGGAGGCTGTCCCTGGTGACTGGAGGGGTGGGGGTGGTGGGAGACATGGTTGGGGGCCTGCTGGCAGGTGCCCCACAGTGCTGGGGGTGGGGTGCAGGGGGACATGAGTGGGGGCCTGCTGGGGGGTGGGGGTGCAAGGAGACATGGTTGGGGGCCTGCTGGCAGGTGCCCCACAGTGCTGGGGGGTGGGGGTGCAGGGGGACATGAGTGGGGGCCTGGTGGAGGCTGCCCCTGGTGACTGGAGGGGTGGGGGTGCAAGGGGACATGAGTGGGACATGGTTGGGGGCCTGCTGGCAGGTGCCCCACAGTGCTGGGGGGTGGGGGTGCAAGGGGACATGAGTGGGGGCCTGCTGGGGGGTGGGGGTGCAAGGGGACATGGGTGGGGGCCTTGTGGAGGCTGCCCCTGGTGACTGGAGGGGTGGGGGTGGTGGGAGACATGGGTGGGGGCCTGGTGGAGGCTGCCCCTGGTGACTGGAGGGGTGGGGGTGGTGGGAGACATGGGTAGGGGCCTTGTGGAGGCTGCCCCTGGTGACTGGGTGGTGGGGGTGGTGGGAGACATGGGTGGGGGCCTTGTGGAGGCTGCCCCTGGTGACTGGGGGGTGGGGGTGGTGGGAGACATGGGTGGGGGCCTTGTGGAGGCTGCCCCTGGTGACTGGAGGGGTGGGGGTGGTGGGAGACATGGGTGGGGGCCTGGTGGAGGCTGCCCCTGGTGATTGGAGGGGTGGGGGTGGTGTGAGACATGGGTGGGGGCCTTGTGGAGGCTGCCTCCGGTGACTGGGGGGTGGGGGTGGTGGGAGACATGGGTGGGGGCCTTGTGGAGGCTGCCCCTGGTGACTGGAGGGGTGGGGGTGGTGGGAGACATGGGTGGGGGCCTGGTGGAGGCTGCCCCTGGTGACTGGAGGGGTGGGGGTGGTGTGAGACATGGGTGGGGGCCTTGTGGAGGCTGCCCCTGGTGACTGGGGGGTGGGGATGGTGGGAGACATGGGTGGGGGCCTTGTGGAGGCTGCCCCTGGTGACTGGAGGGGTGGGGGTGGTGGGAGACATGGGTGGGGGCCTGGTGGAGGCTGCCCCTGGTGACTGGAGGGGTGGGGGTGGTGGGAGACATGGGTGGGGGCCTGGTGGAGGCTGCCCCTGGTGACTGGGGGTGGGGGTGCAAGGGGACATGAGTGGGGGCCTGCTGGGGGGTGGAGGTGGTGGGAGACATGGTTGGGGGCCTGGTGGAGGCTGCCCCTGGTGACTGGAGGGGTGGGGGTGGTGGGAGACATGGTTGGGGGCCTGGTGGAGGCTGCCCCTGGTGACTGGGTGGTGGGGGTGGTGGGAGACATGGGTGGGGGCCTTGTGGAGGCTGCACCTGGTGACTGGAGGGGTGGGGGTGGTGGGAGACATGGGTGGGTGCCTGGTGGAGGCTGCCCCTGGTGACTGGAGGGGTGGGGGTGGTGTGAGACATGGGTGGGGGCCTTGTGGAGGCTGCCCCTGGTGACTGGGGGGGTGGGGGTGGTGGGAGACATGGGTGGGGGCCTTGTGGAGGCTGCCCCTGGTGACTGGGGGGTGGGGGTGGTGGGAGACATGGGTGGGGGCCTTGTGGAGGCTGCCCCTGGTGACTGGAGGGGTGGGGGTGGTGGGAGACATGGTTGGGGGCCTGCTGGCAGGTGCCCCACAGTGCTGGGGGGTGGGGGCGCAGGGGGACATGAGTGGGGGCCTGCTGGGGGTGGGGGTGCAAGGGGACATGGTTGGGGGCCTGCTGGCAGGTGCCCCACAGTGCTGGGGGGTGGGGGTGCAGGGGGACATGAGTGGGGGCCTGCTGGGGGGTGGGGGTGCAAGGGGACATGGTTGGGGGCCTGCTGGCAGGTGCCCCACAGTGCTGGGGGGTGGGGGTGCAAGGGGACATGAGTGGGACATGGTTGGGGGCCTGCTGGCAGGTGCCCCACAGTGCTGGGGGGTGGGGGTGCAAGGGGACATGAGTGGGGGCCTGTTGGGGGGTGGGGGTGCAAGGGGACATGAGTGGGACATGGTTGGGGGCCTGCTGGCAGGTGCCCCACAGTGCTGGGGGGTGGGGGTGCAAGGGGACATGAGTGGGGGCCTGCTGGGGGGTGGGGGTGCAAGGGGACATGAGTGGGACATGGTTGGGGGCCTGGTGGAGGCTGCCCCTGGTGACTGGAGGGGTGGGGGTGGTGGGAGACATGGGTGGGGGCCTGGTGGAGGCTGCCCCTGGTGACTGGAGGGGTGGGGGTGGTGGGAGACATGGTTGGGGGCCTGCTGGCAGGTGCCCCACAGTGCTGGGGGGTGGGGGTGCAGGGGGACATGAGTGGGGGCCTGCTGGGGGGTGGGGGTGCAAGGGGACATGGTTGGGGGCCTGCTGGCAGGTGCCCCACAGTGCTGGGGGGTGGGGGTGCAAGGGGACATGAGTGGGACATGGTTGGGGGCCTGCTGGCAGGTGCCCCACAGTGCTGGGGGGTGGGGGCGCAAGGGGACATGAGTGGGGGCCTGCTGGGTGGTGGGGGTGCAAGGGGACATGAGTGGGACATGGTTGGGGGCCTGCTGGCAGGTGCCCCACAGTGCTGGGGGGTGGGGGTGCAAGGGGACATGAGTGGGGGCCTGCTGGGGGGTGGGGGTGCAAGGGGACATGAGTGGGGGCCTGCTGAGGGGTGGGGGTGGTGGGAGACATGGTTGGGGGCCTGGTGGAGGCTGCCCCTGGTGACTGGAGGGGTGGGGTGGTGGGAGACATGGGTGGGGGCCTGGTGGAGGCTGCCCCTGGTGACTGGAGGGGTGGGGGTGGTGGGAGACATGGTTGGGGGCCTGCTGGCAGGTGCCCCACAGTGCTGGGGGGTGGGGGTGCAGGGGGACATGAGTGGGGGCCTGCTGGGGGGTGGGGGTGCAAGGGGACATGGTTGGGGGCCTGCTGGCAGGTGCCCCACAGTGCTGGGGGGTGGGGGTGCAGGGGGACATGAGTGGGGGCCTGGTGGAGGCTGCCCCTGGTGACTGGAGGGGTGGGGGTGCAAGGGGACATGAGTGGGACATGGTTGGGGGCCTGCTGGCAGGTGCCCCACAGTGCTGGGGGGTGGGGGTGCAAGGGGACATGAGTGGGGGCCTGCTGGGGGGTGGGGGTGCAAGGGGACATGGGTGGGGGCCTTGTGGAGGCTGCCCCTGGTGACTGGAGGGGTGGGGGTGGTGGGAGACATGGGTGGGGGCCTGGTGGAGGCTGCCCCTGGTGACTGGAGGGGTGGGGGTGGTGGGAGACATGGGTGGGGGCCTTGTGGAGGCTGCCCCTGGTGACTGGGTGGTGGGGGTGGTGGGAGACATGGGTGGGGGCCTTGTGGAGGCTGCCCCTGGTGACTGGGGGGTGGGGGTGGTGGGAGACATGGGTGGGGGCCTTGTGGAGGCTGCCCCTGGTGACTGAAGCGGTGGGGGTGGTGGGAGACATGGGTGGGGGCCTGGTGGAGGCTGCCCCTGGTGATTGGAGGGGTGGGGGTGGTGTGAGACATGGGTGGGGGCCTTGTGGAGGCTGCCCCTGGTGACTGGGGGGTGGGGGTGGTGGGAGACATGGCTGGGGGCCTTGTGGAGGCTGCCCCTGGTGACTGGAGGGGTGGGGGTGGTGGGAGACATGGGTGGGGGCCTGGTGGAGGCTGCCCCTGGTGACTGGAGGGCTGGGGGTGGTGTGAGACATGGGTGGGGGCCTTGTGGAGGCTGCCCCTGGTGACTGGGGGGTGGGGGTGGTGGGAGACATGGGTGGGGGCCTTGTGGAGGCTGCCCCTGGTGACTGGAGGGGTGGGGGTGGTGGGAGACATGGGTGGGGGCCTGGTGGAGGCTGCCCCTGGTGACTGGAGGGGTGGGGGTGGTGTGAGACATGGGTGGGGGCCTGGTGGAGGCTGCCCCTGGTGACTGGAGGGGTGGGGGTGGTGGGAGACATGGGTGGGGGCCTGGTGGAGGCTGCCCCTGGTGACTGGGGGTGGGGGTGCAAGGGGACATGAGTGGGGGCCTGCTGGGGGGTGGGGGTGGTGGGAGACATGGTTGGGGGCCTGGTGGAGGCTGCCCCTGGTGACTGGGGGGTGGGGGTGGTGGGAGACATGGGTGGGGGCCTTGTGGAGGCTGCCCCTGGTGACTGGAGGGGTGGGGGTGGTGGGAGACATGGGTGGGGGCCTGGTGGAGGCTGCCCCTGGTGACTGGAGGGGTGGGGGTGGTGTGAGACATGGGTGGGGGCCTGGTGGGGGCTGCCCCTGGTGACTGGAGGGGTGGGGGTGGTGGGAGACATGGGTGGGGGACATGGGTGGGGGCCTTGTGGAGGCTGCCCCTGGTGACTGGGGGGTGGGGGTGGTGGGAGACATGGTGGGGGCCTTGTGGAGGCTGCCCCTGGTGACTGGGGGGTGGGGGTGGTGGGAGACATGGTTGGGGGCCTTGTGGAGGCTGCCCCTGGTGACTGGAGGGGTGGGGGTGGTGGGAGACATGGTTGGGGGCCTGCTGGCAGGTGCCCCACAGTGCTGGGGGGTGGGGGTGCAGGGGGACATGAGTGGGGGCCTGCTGGGGGGTGGGGGTGCAAGGGGACATGGTTGGGGGCCTGCTGGCAGGTGCCCCACAGTGCTGGGGGGTGGGAGTGCAGGGGGACATGAGTGGGGGCCTGCTGGGGGGTGGGGGTGCAAGGGGACATGGTTGGGGGCCTGCTGGCAGGTGCCCCACAGTGCTGGGGGGTGGGGGTGCAAGGGGACATGAGTGGGACATGGTTGGGGGCCTGCTGGCAGGTGCCCCACAGTGCTGGGGGGTGGGGGTGCAAGGGGACATGAGTGGGGGCCTGTTGGGGGGTGGGGGTGCAAGGGGACATGAGTGGGACATGGTTGGGGGCCTGCTGGCAGGTGCCCCACAGTGCTGGGGGTTGGGGGTGCAAGGGGACATGAGTGGGGGCCTGCTGGGGGGTGGGGGTGCAAGGGGACATGAGTGGGGGCCTGCTGGGGGGTGGGGGTGGTGGGAGACATGGTTGGGGGCCTGGTGGAGGCTGCCCCTGGTGACTGGAGGGGTGGGGGTGGTGGGAGACATGGGTGGGGGCCTGGTGGAGGCTGCCCCTGGTGACTGGAGGGGTGGGGGTGGTGGGAGACATGGTTGGGGGCCTGCTGGCAGGTGCCCCACAGTGCTGGGGGGTGGGGGTGCAGGGGGACATGAGTGGGGGCCTGCTGGGTGGTGGGGGTGCAAGGGGACATGGTTGGGGGCCTGCTGGCAGGTGCCCCACAGTGCTGGGGGGTGGGGGTGCAAGGGTACATGAGTGGGACATGGTTGGGGGCCTGCTGGCAGGTGCCCCACACTGCTGGGGGCTGGGGGTGCAAGGGGACATGAGTGGGGGCCTGCTGGGGGGTGGGGGTGCAAGGGGGCATGAGTGGGACATGGTTGGGGGCCTGCTGGCAGGTGCCCCACAGTGCTGGGGGGTGGGGGTGCAAGGGGACATGAGTGGGGGCCTGCTGGGGGGTGGGGGTGCAAGGGGACATGAGTGGGGGCCTGCTGGGGGGTGGGGGTGGTGGGAGACATGGTTGGGGGCCTGGTGGAGGCTGCCCCTGGTGACTGGAGGGTGGGGGTGGTGGGAGACATGGGTGGGGGCCTGGTGGAGGCTGCCCCTGGTGACTGGAGGGGTGGGGGTGGTGGGAGACATGGTTGGGGGCCTGCTGGCAGGTGCCCCACAGTGCTGGGGGTGGGGGTGCAGGGGGACATGAGTGGGGGCCTGCTGGGGGGTGGGGGTGCAAGGGGACATGGTTGGGGGCCTGCTGGCAGGTGCCCCACAGTGCTGGGGGGTGGGGGTGCAGGGGGACATGAATGGGGGCCTGGTGGAGGCTGCCCCTGGTGACTGGAGGGGTGGGGGTGGTGGGAGACATGGGTGGGGGCCTGGTGGAGGCTGCCCCTGGTGACTGGGGGGTGGGGGTGCAAGGGGACATGAGTGGGACATGGTTGGGGGCCTGCTGGCAGGTGCCCCACGGTGCTGGGGGGTGGGGGTTCAAGGGGACATGTGGCTTGGCTGGGGGGCATGCCCATGGTGTATGGGCTGCCTGCGGGACATGACCAGGGGTGCAGGGTAGTCCCCTGTGGTGTGGGCTGCCTGCAGAGGTCGTGGAGGGGGTAGAGGGGAGACCTGGGAGGACCCACACTGGCAATTCACCTCTTCAACTTCCCGCACACCCACGTAATACACTGCCCCACTCGCACAGGCCCAATCGCGTGTAGGATTTCTCGCGCACCCCTGTAATACACGTACCTAGGCCAATCGTGTGTAGATTTTCTCGCGCACCCCTGAAATCCACGTACCCAGGCCTATCGCGTGTAGCATTTCTCGCGCACCCCTGAAATCCACATACCCAGGCCAATCGCGTGTAGATTTTCTCGCGCACCCCTGTAATACACGTACCCAGGCCAATCGCGTGTAGATTTTCTCACGCACCCCTGAAATCCACGTACCCAGGCCAATCGCGTGTAGCATTTCTCGCGCACCCCTGTAATACACGTACCCAGGCCAATCGCGTGTAGATTTTCTCGCGCACCCCTGTAATACACGTACCCAGGCCAATCGCGTGTAGCATTTCTCGCGCACCACTGAAATCCACGTACCCAGGCCAATCGCGTGTAGATTTTCTCGCGCACCTCTGTAATACACGTACCCAGGCCAATCGCGTGTAGCATTTCTCGCGCACCCCTGAAATCCACGTACCCAGGCCAATCGCGTGTAGATTTTCTCGCGCACCCCTGAAATCCACGTACCCAGGCCAATCGCGTGTAGATTTTCTCGCGCACCCCTGTAATACACGTACCCAGGCCAATCGCGTGTAGAATTTCTCACGCACCCCTGAAATCCACGTACCCCGGTCAATCGCGTATTTAACTTCCCGCGCGCCACTTTTTTGATGCGCTGGGACTCTACCGCCTGCCTTCGTGTGGCGGCCGTGTTTCAGCTTGTGCGTGTCTTTGGCTGTGCGTGGCTTTGCCCTATTCGATTCCATGAATACGTGTGGTTCGAGTGCGTGTGGGCGTTCCGTCTGCTTCCCTGCAGTACATCCCCAGTTACGCCCTTATTTTCGCGTGTTGTTCCCCATTCCGCGCGTTACGCCCCATGTCCCGCCCACTTTCTGGTGTGTGCGCTGAGGTTGTGCGCTTTCACTGTGCGCGTCCCGCACGCCTTTTGCGATGTTGCAGTGACGTGTGCGCCATGCACGGGTTTGGCGCACATCCCGAGGAAGACACGCGCAGGGACTTCCATGAATCGCACGCACTTTTTTTCCGTTTGCGCCTGCTTGCGCCTGCTTGCGCGTAGATTTTCGGCGCACGTTTGTTCCATGAATCGGCTCCTAAATCTGGTGGTCAATCGCCATTTTTGAATCTGAGTGGGATTGGAAAAGATAAAGATAGTGTGAGGAAATAGTTCAATTAGTTTTCCCATGTCTTGTTTCATCATCAAAGTAAGGGACAGCCCTCGTACATTCCCCAAATCGTTGCCTCCACAATGAATTAGTATGACGTCAGGGTGTCCTGTACTTCTTAGACTTAACAATTTTGGAAAAACCTGGAACCAACGCATTCCCCGAAATCCAAACCATTTAATGGTAAAATCTTTCAAATCTAGGTCTGTGTTAGTATTTAGTATATCACAAAAAGCAAGCACCAAAACAGCCACCTGTCTCCAATCAGCCACACAGTTTTCAAACCAGCCATGATATCTGCAGTATTTCTCTGTTTCCAGGAAAATGATTGCTAGTTTGAATTGCTAGTACTTTATATGAGCAGAGTATGTATGACATGTGTGTGTTGTACTTTCTAATTGGTGGATGGCGCTACACCTCCCCCATTGTAGCCGAGTCTATATTAGAGCAAGTGACACGTAATTTTGGGTGGCGTGGCATTGTAAATGCATTGAGTTATTTGGGGATTCTAAGACACTAGGGGAGTGGAGGAGGACTATGAGGAGTGGAGGGGTGTGGGGATTTGGTAGGTATGCTGGGGACAGTTTTTGCAGTTTGTTCAGTGGAAATGCAATTTTGAATTCAACATTTTTGCGAACAGTCACGGTCACCAAGTCATGGTCACCAGCGGATGTGTAGACGGGTGCTAGAATAGTCACATCTATAAAAAGAATGTGTGCAGGTGTATCAATACTATTCAGTGTTTAATTCATTGTGGGTATATTTACAGCCGCATCTATACATTTGAATTTTCTGTGCAATAAACATATGTTCATGTGCATGATACAGTACAGAATGTTATTTGTGTGTGTTATTTTATGTACTTAGTTGTTCTCTTATTTGATTTGAAGGTTTGAAAGCCAGTTTAGTTTAATTCGGGGCTTGCAGGAAAATGTGCGTGTAGCCACAGGTACAAATCAGGATCGGTATCTACATCGAATAGTAGCAGCTATGAAAGATGCTAGATGGGTTTGTGTCTGTTTCATTGTTTGTCATTGGTTGTTCTTACTTTGCATTTTTGTAGGGCTTAGTGATAAACTGTGCTGAAAATGTGTCAGCCATCATAGTATTTTTATTGGTATATAATCCTCTTTTTTTGGCGTTTCTTTTGGAAAGTGTAAAAGTCACAATTGTGTGCCGTTTTGTCTTTTTGATTCCTGAATTCTGACTGCACATGGCAGGAGTGTGGCAGATGTGAAAGTAAGTGCTACTCTGTATGTGCAGATTCTAAGGTGTATTTGCACTGTTGTGTGTGTTAGGTGTAGTGACCACTGCTATCAGATAGTGTTCATTATTATTTTATGAATTTGCTGTATTTTTGAAGTTTGAAAAATGTGGACATGTAGCTTTTGTATTTGTTATTAAGGCTGAAGCTTTCTTTGATTGCATCTCTTGTACTTGCAATGTATTTTGAGGTATACATTACTTTTCAGTGTTTCAAATGTTTTGTGAGGTAATTCAATTAATGGCGTTGTGCAAGTTCATTTTTGTAATGTGCTTAATTTTCGATTTTTTTGTAGCTGCATTGTTATTGTCATCCCAGTGGATTTGTACTAGATGTTGTACAGTTAACTCCCGTGAAAGGTCAACCTATGTTCAAAACATAGTGGTACTGTCAGAGATGGGAACAGTACATCTGTAGACTGTTCATGAAAAAAGCCTCCTTTATGACCTTTCTATAATTTTGAATGATTCTTTAAATGCAGTGGTTCAGGTATTTTAAGACTCTGGCTGTTGGTGGCAGCACCCTGAATGTGTGGTGATTGATTTTGTACAACTACTGCTCACAGCTCCAGTGATTAGGGAAGTCGGATAAAGAGGAGTCTGAGCATTTCATACCGCTGTTGAGGTTGTTGGATTAGTGGATGGAGGTGCTGCGGCTGGTAATGACCTCCGTATATGTAAGGAATGGGACCCATGCATTTTCTTTTATGATGGATTAATCATTATTAATGTTCCTAGACTTTGCGTTGGAACATTGGAATGTCCACAGCGTAGAGTTTTAGTGTAGAAGGTGAAGAGTACCCCTTCTGCCTTTTTTTTGCACAGTGCTTCTTGACTTTGAAGAAGCGCCAACTGAAAATGACAACATGAAATAGACAATGCTGCTAAAAATGAAAACGTTTTTTAAAAAGTAAGTTGATAGACTATATTTGTTTGATTACTCCAAGTTTATTTATCCTGTCCTATTTTCTCTTGTTCTCCTAGTTTACTTATCCCAGCCTATTTTCTCTTGTTCTCCAAGTTTTCTTTATCTTCATGGGATATCATGGGGGCTCATGAGAGGACAATTCCAGCACTTGACCTGTGCCAGCACAGCAGTTCCCACCACCCACCAGAGGAGCAGGAGCTCCGGACCATGTCCCTGCAGGAGCAGAGGACCAACGAGGGCATCAGCTGTCCCCAGGCCCAAGCGCAGCATTTTCGGTAAGCGCTCAAATCACGCCGAAATCCGCCCGCAAAATACGCATTTTGCCCGCGCTCCAGCATTAATTAATATTAATGCAATCTCGATTGTGGAGGCTCTGCCCACACTGCTCCACACCTGAAGGCTGCTACTTGACCCATTTGCCGCCATTGTAGCCCACGAGGCTCTCCCCCACTCCAAGATGGCCGCCCCCTCAAAGCTGCATCCATAGCCGACTGTCTTAGGCCTCCAGCAGCCAGCTGATTGGCTGCCGGGCCTACCTCTTGCCCCATTGGCCGCCGGCAGGCGAAGCCGGCCCCCTCACTCCAAGGCCCATGAGAGGCAAGGCCAGCACCTGTTTTGTGCCTGTTCGGTGCCGCGGCTGCCGTCTGCCAGACCCCCTGGCTCTCTTCACAAAGGTACATTTACTCCTATTGACAGCCTATCCTTTGACTGCTCTTGCCGATCTATAATCGTATTTGGCCTACATATGATCGCTCTGACTAGCCCAGAGGCACCCTGCACCCAGACTTGCATCTAGCCTGCCTATAACTGCATTTAGCCTGTCCCCGATTGCATTTAGCCTGTCCCCGATTGCATTTAGCCTGCCTATAACTGCATTTAGCCTGTCCCCGATTGCATTTAGCCTGTCCCTGATTGCATTTAGCCTGCCTATAACTGCATTTAGCCTGTCCCCGATTGCATTTAGCCTGTCCCTGATTGCATTTAGCCTGTCCCCGATTGCATTTAGCCTGCCTATAACTGCATTTAGCCTGTCCCCGATTGCATTTAGCCTGTCCCTGATTGCATTTAGCCTGCCTATAACTGCATTTAGCCTGTCCCCGATTGCATTTAGCCTGTCCCTGATTGCATTTAGCCTGTCCCCGATTGCATTTAGCCTGCCTATAACTGCATTTAGCCTGTCCCCGATTGCATTTAGCCTGTCCCTGATTGCATTTAGCCTGCCTATAACTGCATTTAGCCTGTCCCCGATTGCATTTAGCCTGCCTATAACTGCATTTAGCCTGTCCCTGATTGCATTTAGCCTGTCCCTGATTGCATTCAGCCTGCCTATAACTGCATTTAGCCTGTCCCCGATTGCATTTAGCCTGTCCCTGATTGCATTTAGCCTGTCCCCGATTGCATTTAGCCTGTCCCCGATTGCATTTAGCCTGTCCCCGATTGCATTTAGCCTGTCCCTGATTGCATTTAGCCTGCCTATAACTGCATTTAGCCTGTCCCCGATTGCATTTAGCCTGCCTATAACTGCATTTAGCCTGTCCCTGATTGCATTTAGCCTGTCCCTGATTGCATTCAGCCTGCCTATTACTGCATTTAGCCTGTCCCTGATTGCATTTAGCCTGCCTATAACTGCATTTAGCCTGTCCCCGATTGCATTTAGCCTGCCTATAACTGCATTTAGCCTATCCCCGATTGCATTTAGCCTGTCCCTGATTGCATTTAGCCTGTCCCCGATTGCATTTAGCCTGTCCCTGATTGCATTTAGCCTGTCCCTGATTGCATTTAGCCTGCCTATAACTGCATTTAGCCTGTCCCTGATTGCATTTAGCCTACATAGGACTGCGCTGTCTAACCTAGAGGTACCTGACTCCCGCAAACCAACTGTTCGTGCCCAAAACTAAGTTAGAATGATACTAACTCTTATTTACCTGTCAGCCTTTTGGACCACAATGCCAAAAATAAAACAGCAACCGAGGCCTACACCACAGGGCATACCGCCCGTGGATGAAGGACTCTTAACTCCCCCACTAGAGCCCAGCCATCAACCTTCACATTTACCTATTACCCACCAATTGCTAACATACCTCTCCTGTGACACTGCAAGTAGAAACGCAAAAATACGCTCAAGATTACCTAAAATTTACGAACCACTAGCTAGACTCAACACCTCTTGCAACAGAAGTAACACCAACATCCGAAACACTCCTCCTATAAAAACTGACCCCCATCGCAATAACCGCCCAAATAAGCAGACCAATGCTAACAATAGCCTACCTAAAAAGAAAAGCAATGCCACCCAGGCCATAGCAAAGCCGAACCTCCAACTGAAGTGCGCCCTTATTAATGCCAGGTCACTAATAGCACACGCGACCGAAATTGCTGATCTCATTCAAATAGGTGACTATGACATCCTCGCCATAACAGAAACTTGGCTGCACCAAGCTGCAGGACCTGCCATAATGCTTGCCCTACCACATAATTACACCATACTTAGAGAAGATAGAGTCAACTCTCGAGGAGGTGGCCTAGCTATTATTGCTAAAAATAATCTCACCCTAAAAATTGAATCAATTTCAACGACTAACTCCTGCGAATCATTAACTGCTAAACTTCTCGCATCTCCCTCTCATTCTATTAATATCCACCTTATCTATAGACCACCTGGCCCTATTGGCACGTTCGAGGAGGACATCTCCACGATCCTCTCAAACAACCTAAAAACTTCATCCCAAGTTATCCTTCTGGGAGACCTAAACCTAGGCTACAACGACCCTAAAGACCTGCAAGCAACTAATGTCACTAATATCATCTCAGAACTAGGCTTCTCCCAAAAAATCCTACAACCCACACACGAAAAAGGCCGTATACTTGACTGGGTTGCTGACTATAACTGCAATACTACGATTGTCGACATCAAACCACAAATTTGGACAGATCATGCACTGATAACCTTCCTCCTAAATGTTAACTTGACCATACCTACTGAAATTGTTCTGGCTCCCCCCCTGCCAACCAGAAACAAAAAACTTATAACTACAGAAAAACTGCTACCACTCATCCTCCCCAGACTAAACTCTCTACCTGACTCATCGGACACCTCATCACTAGTAAATGAATTCAACTCTTCTATGGCTACAGCTCTAGATACTATTGCCCCACTGAAACTCAGAAAGAGTAAGCCCAGAGCCCACCTAAACACCTGGTTTACTCCTCACCTCAAATCTCTAAGACTTGAAAAACGTAAATGTGAATCTGCTTGGCGACTAGCCCCAACAGAGACAAATAAAATTACACTCATCAATGCCTCCAAGATTTATAAAAATGAAATAAAGAAAGCAAAAAGAGAGAACTTCAACAACAGAATACTGCAGGCCAAATCTGGTACGAAGGAACTATTCCTTATACTAAAGGAACTAGAAAACCCTATTCCTGTCCAGGATAACTGTGATAAAAATAAAACATGGTGCTCGAACATCCAAAAAGCACTAAATGACAAAATTGCCACACTCCAAACAAAAATTGAGATAAAGAAACAGAATATTCCACCCTCAACTAACCTAAGAGGCAAACTACCAACTAGCACTAAACTAAACCATATATTTAACTTCTCGAAAGTAACCATACTTGAAACCGAAAAGATAATACTTTCACTCAAGCCATCCAATTGCCGAGGTGCCCTATGCCCAGCCCAACTAATAAAAGACATGGCCAGAGACCTCTCACCATTCATTTCTAAGCTTATTAATGCCTCCTTTGCTTCAGGCACTATTCCAGATAACCTCAAGCAATCTTGGGTCCTCCCCCTTCTAAAAAAACAAACATTGGACCCATCCATCCCGACTAACTACAGGCCTATCACAACGGTACCGTTCCTGTTAAAAATCCTCGACAGGGTAGCCTACCTGCAGATCCAAAAACACCTGGAGCTGCACAACCTTTTAGGCACAAGACAATCAGGTTTTAGACCTCAGCATGGAACTGAAACCGCACTTATCGATCTTAAAACTCAGGTCGATGAGCTGAGAGATTCCGGAAAGATGGCCTTACTCCTCTTACTGGACCTCTCCGCAGCCTTCGACCTAGTGGATCATGAAGTGCTATGCACCCACCTAGAAACAGCTGCCCACTTCTCCACGCATGCCATCGCATGGATCAAATCTTTCCTAACCGGTAGAACTATGAGAGTCTTCTCTACTTCTGCTGCTGCAGACCCAGTATCCATCACATGTGGAGTCCCACAAGGTTCTTGTGTCTCCCCCACTATGTACAACATCTTCACGAAGCCCTTGTTCGATGATCTAGATAATCTGGGTGTCACCTACACTAACTATGCGAATGACACTCAGATTCTCATACCACTCTCAGGGGATTATGAACAAGATTTGGCCTTGGTGAACAAGATTTATCTCATCATTCAGGCATGGATGGCCACCCACGGGCTATGCCTGAATGATGACAAAACTGAACTCATCATACTGGGGAACACACAAAACATCAAAAGACTAAAAGAAGAATACTCATCCTTCGTCATAGACGGTAACACTATCAAGGTGGCAAAAGTGGTAAAAACACTAGGGTTCTACCTTGATTCCCACCTCTCCCTAACCAAACAGGTGAGCGCAATGGCATCCAGCACCGCATATACCTGCAAGCTGATCAGAGCCGCAAAACCATACCTATCCACTGCCAACTGCCTAACCCTTGCCCGAGCATTAGTGCTGTCGAAATTGGACTATTGTAACGCTCTATATATAGGAGCCAACAAACACACGGTGCAAAAGATTCAAACACTACAAAACAATGCCCTTAGGGCTGCCTTAGGAATTCCAAAAAGGGAGCATATTTCAGAAGCTAGAAGACTATCAATCTAACTGGCTCTCCACAGCGGACAAAATCAAACTTAAGACAGCTTCTCTAACCTTCAAAAGCATCAACTATCTAGCACCTAAATACCTAGCCGCTAGATTCAACAGAAAAATCTCCACTAGACCCACCAGAGAAGCATACTCTAACCAGTTAATGATACCCCCATTCAAACTAAGTACGGCCGGAGGAAACAGCTTCCCGGTCAAAGCTGCCCAGCTTTGGAACTCCCTCCCGCCCGGCCTGAGATCCCCCCAATCCTACGCTCTCTTCAGATCCAACTGTATCAATTGGATCAAAGAAAATGACCGATAGTCCATTACCACTGCTCTACAAACGTACTATGTACATAATTATATATCCTCTTTCTCCCTACTGCATATTTCCTGCTTATATTATGTTACATGTATATACCATGGCCTGCATTATGTAATTTCTACTATGTATAATCACTATTTGTAATCATATGTAACCTGTAAAGTTTAAAGTATCCTTGAACAACGCGCCCGGTTACCCTCGGGTCTGGCGCGCGATATAAATAATAAACTCAACTCAACTCAACTCAATTCTCATAATGTGTTATGCGTGCTACCAGTATAATGTTCTTTGTTTACTTTCACCCAGTTTATAAATCCCTGTTTGTTTTTCAGAGAGAAGGATATCCCATATATTGTTTTAAAACCTAGATGTATAGCTGCGGCTATGATCCAGCCCATTGAGCCACTGGCAGTTGGAGACGTGGATAACCGCAGCAATTACTGGGGTGTGTCCCAGGCACGATTTCAATGGCACAGCATGAATGGATATTTTGGTAGCTGCAGCTAAAGATATATTTCTTTCTCAAAATTAAATGTGCAATAGTTTTTAAATATGTATTGCGTGTAGTGTTTGCAAACAAGTTAGTGTAACATTTGAAATACTTCTTAATCAATAGTAATGCATATAGGTGTACATATTTGAAAGGGGTATATGAATATTCAAACATATATATTTGGGAGGGGTTGTGCTTCTGGGTTGTCTTTCAGTTTTACTTGTAATACATGATATATTTTGTTCTGTAGCCACATTTTCTGCATTTTTACTCTCCATGATTACTTTTAATTGTTCAATGTCCTTTTTCATTGCTTGCAAGTCTTTTTGTATATTCATCATTATTTATTCTAATTCTATCAAGGAATCCATAATCAGATTGGTGGGTCCTTGTTGTGGTGCTTCCTTTGTGAATCTTTTAGACACTTGAATCACTTCTTCAGGTGTTTGAAAATATTTGAAATATTTTTAAACAATTGAAGATATAATACACTTTCAAAATCTGTGGGTTGGTTGTTTAGTCATTTGATAGTTTGACAATAGGTAGATAAATTATATGTGTTTGGTGACTGATATTTGTTAATTTAAATGTAATTGTTAGTCACATTTTACATTAATATATAGAAGGTACTTATAAAATCCTGATTGTGGTGTATCTTCTTCTGGAGCATTGTTTTGCGTGTCTTCTATTCTAATTTCTTCTTCTGTAAATGAGGGGAGACAATGGAGTGTTTGTGTTTGCTTTCTGATTGGTTATTCATTGTTTGTGTGGTGGGTGGCTGCCAATAGGATTTAATTTAGCTCCGATGCTGTTGAATTGTATAGAGCCTTTGAGAGAATGTATTTTTTGAGAGATGTTTATATATGCATATAAAATTGTAGATGGTTGAGGTGCAACCTTAGGAAACAGTGCTGTTTTCGGGATATGTTTATTGTTGTATTTGATATTTGAAATATGGAGCTAATTCTAGAAGGATAGGAATGTCTTTGTTCAGAAGGTTGTGGGGAATCTTTTGAGGATGGGGTTAATAGTGATGTTGAGGACATAGGTGATGAGTTCTCAAAGCATTTGCTTACAAGGTGTTTCGGTTCTATAATATTAAATTAGATGGAGTGTTTGAAATTAGAGGTATATGCTGCAATTGTGGAGAAATATTTTTGACAGGGAGCATAGGTTTTTTTCTCTTTGAAAAAAGAAAATGAATTAATCATGTAAACAAAG
The DNA here is from genome assembly GCF_040938575.1 of Ambystoma mexicanum. Lineage (NCBI taxonomy): Eukaryota > Metazoa > Chordata > Amphibia > Caudata > Ambystomatidae > Ambystoma > Ambystoma mexicanum. The sequence continues at coordinate 1,056,433,246 of NC_090922.1, read as the reverse complement.
ATCACTGACATGTTTTTCAAAATCTTTTGAATCATCATGGAGGTGAAGAGTATTTCTCTGATTGAAAATTCTGGTGATGTGTTAGTAGAAGAATCCAAAAGCTCTTTTAAGAGTCACTCAGAGAACTTTTTAAGTATATTGGAAAAATGAAAATACATTTGTTGTCTTTTTTAAATTAGTTGTGGCTATGGTAGCAGCCAATTAAACGTTGTGCTGTCAGGTGGATTGCAGTCACGGGTACTGACCACGGACAGGCCATAGCCGCGGGTACGAGCAGGCAAATGCCACGTTGTGTGTTTTTGGCAGCTGCAGCCAAGACTATAACTGTTGCATCTTAGCCACGGTTGTGAGTGTACCAATCGCATGTTGTGGTCTGTGATAGCTGTGGCTACGAGCGGGCAAGTGGCATGTTGTGTATTTTGGTGGGTGCAGTCGCGACTATCACTATTGCGTTGCTATAGCCATGAATAAAGTCCTATTGTATTTTGGTGCAGTGATCATATTATGTCATGGATGTTATATCTCAGATTTGTAAATGTGTTTCTATGTGGATGTTGTCAATTGAAGACTAATGTGAATTGATTTTGAAATTGTTCTGATATGTGTTTTTGAGTGCGTTAGAAAAATGTGTGTGCAGCCGTGACTCTGGGTGGGTTTTCGTCGTGTAACTGGCGTTATAGCCGCGGGTATGTTATTGGGAAAAATTAGGAAGAAAATAAAAGTTTTTTTGTATGTGATGTGTAAATATTGGAGAAAGTATTCTTTGAAGGATTGTTTTGGGGTTTAATGATTGATATAGCGTGTAATAGAAATGTGTTTGTCATTTTACTTGTTTGCTTTCTACAGACCTCTTTTTGTGCTATTGAATTGTGAAAGTTATGAAAGTGACATTTGTGTGAACTTTTGACAGTATGATTTCAGAACTTGCATGTTCTGAGTTTGGTTCTGGTGAAGATCTATTCATTATTTGGAGCAGATGAAGGTGATTGATACAGTGTTTTTATATACATTATGTACAGTTTGAATCATTGTATTTGTAAGATAAATGAAGTATGTTTAGGTGTCTCATTTGATCAAGTTTATAAGTATTGTTTGCAGGGTAAGGTTTTCTATATTTTACCTCAGTGCTTTTAGGAGAGTGATGAAGCAGTATGACATGGCATGCTATGTGTATGTACGCCAGGAAATATATGTGCAAATAAAGGTTGTTTCTTAGTGACATTCGAAGACGTGCTATGAATGAGGATTTATAAGAAATCCTAGTGTGAACCAAGCAGTACAACTCCACTTTTGACAACTTTTCTGGCTATGTGTGTGCTTTGTAGATGGATATTAAGCTGTTGTTTGGGAGCCTATATTGGTGATTAGGTTTATCATTGAAAAAGTATGGTTTCAACAAGTTGCACCTCTGTTTCCTTTCAGAGCAAATGGCAGTCATGCCTACCTCTTTAGTGGTGGAGGTTATTTTGCTTGTTTAATGTTTTATATGTGGTGTTTAATGTTTTATATGTGGCATTGCAGGTAGACCAAATGGGGTAATCGTCCAGTACAACTCTCTTTACCACATTTGGTATTAGTATTTACCAGATTGATTTTCTGCAGACATGTTTTCACTATCATGTTTGAGTAAAGCACTGAGTACATTGTTTTCACCTCTCTTCATGAACAGGTGACAACATTCCTGAGAATAATATCAGTGTACTTGAAAGAGGATAAGCAGTTAGTTGGTGTCCTTGCACTACCCAGAGACATGCTGCCCTGGCTGCACTTACTGGCAGCATGTATGTCCTGTTTCCCCTCCCCTCTCTCTTGCACTTCCTACCTCTTTTTCTGTTTTCACTTTCGTTCTTGCATTGGTATGATCTGAACGACATAAGGCCTAGTAAAAAGGTTTGTCTTGCCTTCCCTCTGTCTTCCCTCCCTTGTCTTTTCGTGCCTAGAAATACTTGTGTACAGATGTGTCATAAATGAGTTATGATATCATAATATTTGGGATGTTTGGGGGGATATATTTGATAATTGTGGGTTATATGATAACTGTGCACCTCTGATCAGACTTGTCCCATCACCCTCACGATCACAGGCAGTGGTATTTGAGCCTTCTACCTTACATGACACTTAGTGTTGAAGTTCTGAGTCACTCCTGTGTCACTCTCTATGTTTCAATTAGCAAGGAGACATGCCAGTTGTCCCATGTGTGTGGTCATGACTATACCCAGAGTACTGTTTTACAGTACCATGAAGTGCTGTGTGGACCTATAGATCCTGCTGAAACAGGGTGTGCAGGTTATGTCTGCGTCACATGTAATCTGTACATTTAGGGTTTGCTATTTTTTACTGTTCTGGAAGACATGGTTCCTCCCAATCGGTTACACACATGGCATATCGCACATGTTTGTAGTTCAGGAAACCATTACAAATTATGTAAAATCATCTTTTTATATTATGTTTTGCCCCTGGGAATTTTGGTTGCCATGAGTGTTGCTGCATGGTGTATGGGAGCTATTACCACCTTTGTCAGTATGTGTGGAAATGTTGGCTGTATCAGGTCATGGACCATGCCAACAGTGTATTGGGAGCAGTCTGTTTAAAACAATAGCGTGTAGGTACCAACTTCAAATGGTGTGACACGGTAGTGTATATACTTCTTTTGCATCCAAGATCGCTGTCAAGGCGTTGGAGTATGTAGATGATGGTGAGCTGGTGCAGCTAACACAGTTTCTTGATTTTTTACTCTGTCCCTATAGGGATATGTGTGTCTATCATGTTCATCTCCTTACTTGCAGTGTCATGTGTTGCTTGAATGTTATTATGCCTTTAATTAGCAGGGACAGCTGCACAAGATACAGTAGGAGAGTTCCACCAGGTTGTATGGTACTCTGAGGCTTCTCTGAGGTGCAGGTAGGCTTTTCATGTGCACAGTGTGTGAAGATGATGCATATTTGATTCCTTTTCCCACCTTCTTAGTGGTGCAGATTTTCCAGCATCTGTTTTGTTATGTTATCTACTTACAGTTTTTTCTTAATCCTGTTTTCTCTGTTATGGCATGTATTGGGTTTCGACATATTACACCCTTTTTTTCTGTATGTGGTGTGAATGTCAAATTGTTATGGTATGTAAGAAATGGGTAATGTGGTGTATAAGATGTCAAATTAATGCTGTTGAATAGTGAGTTGGGGGAAACAGTATTATTGATAAGATTTGTTAAGAATGTTTTCTGGGGCTGGTTAAGAGATATGGCCATTGAAACTTTAGTAGAGTGGGGATGGACAATGAAGGAAGGATATAGATTCTGGTATCTTTTTTGTTGATTCGAAGTAGTAGTTATTAGTTTGTAAGGGAAAGTCAGGATAGTGTATTAGGCTATTGTGATATTATGCTGAAATCGGCGGAATCAGGAGACATATAGTTAATTGTTCATGTTTTCTACTGAGAATGGCTAAGGAGGAGTAATTAAATGGGTGCTGGGAAAAGCAAGGGTGTGGTAGGGTTTAGTTAAGTGAACAGTAATGTACTTCATGCTGTGTGCTTAGAGTTGTTGTTTAGCTGTTAAGTAGAGGTTTGTGAGGCGTTTTATGGTGCTACTACGGGACTTAACCATTGAAACTTTAAAGGTTCCTTTTTTAATTATGGTGGCCAATTAGGAACAGTTTTTTTTATGTTTGATGTAATCTGAAAAGGCAACAAGTGTCTTTTTGATGTGATTCATGTGGGCTATTTTTTTTCTGGTGGGCGGTGTACTCACTTTAGTATATATTTTCTCAGGAATAAAAAAAAGAAAATTATCTGAACGCAGGGAAATTCCAAGGGTGCAAATCACTATTATACTTGTGCTGATGGCCAGATACAGGGTTTTCTGTTCTGCAGCTCTGAGTGAGTGTATTGTTTCCCTTGGCCTTAGAAATCCTGGGTTGGCGGGCTCTTAAAGTGCATCTCCACATGTTAGCCTGGGCTTGAAACATATATTTTATATTGGAAATATAAAGAAAGCAATGTGTGAATTAATCATTTTTTATACACAGCTTTTTTGGTAAAATGCCTTCAAGAAAAGAACAACAACGAGCTACAAGGAAGGGGCATCTGCAGGGAAGTAAAGATAAACAGTATCATTTTTTTTAAAGTAGCATTTTCAAATATGTAGTTACACATCTTGTAGATAATGCAACAATTCCTAGTGTTGAGGATAGTTTTAGAAATGTTGAAGTTGAAATAATAGATATGCCAACACAAAATTTAGCTGGAACCGATAATGTTTTTATTGAAAGTGAAAAAAGAAAAATACATTCAAATGTGTTACCAGCTAGTAAAAAAAGAAATACTGTTAGAAAAAAAGGTAGTGAATGTGCTATCAACTGGAAACAGAGGAATAAGGATATATGCTTTGGAGAAGCGTGAAACCAAAATCTAGATATGTGGTAAAATGTTTTTTGAAAAAGAAAAAAGTAGAAGTAATCATTAAGAAAGCTTTTGATATGAAAAGAAAATGTTTCATTTTCATATTAAATAAACGTAAGAAATTGCTCACCGTGACTACACCATTCTACACAAATATACAAACAGTTCATGTTTTTACACATGACAACCTTTGTGACATTGTTGGTGGAGAGTGGAAACACACTTCTCATACTGAAAGATTTTTTAATGAGGAGAGTTACATTCAAGGAAAGAATGTTCCACTAGCAATTGATGAGAGTGGACATAGCTATGAAGTCTAAAATGGTGTGATTTCTAAAAAAGGTGAAATCATACAGTGTAATAATATGGAAATGAAACTGTAGGTCAGTCAAAAATGAAACGAAAGGATTGTGAGGTATATACTTGCAAAAATCTCTTTAAAACTTTACAAGAAATATTGCACACAAATGATAATGTTAAAAGGCAAATCAAGATGCTACAGAGATGAGATGACTGTGAAGTTTGTGAAAAAAGCACTTTTGGGTCACTCTCTAATTTGTCTTGATGAAAGTAGATGTAAGAGTCTGTTTCATCATATACGGATGCTGGCTGCATATCATACCAAAATGGGATACCTCCTGGTTAAACTGTATGAGTGCAAAACACCAAAGTATTTCACTGGAACTGTAGAAAGTTTAGTTTCTGCAATGCAAATGATAAATATGATGCATTTAAAAGAGTATGTGTACGTAGATGAAACACTTACAGGAAGCGGAAATGATGATCCTATGCTTTCAAAGGATCAGATTTTTCAACAGTATACAAGAAGTATTGCAATGTTTGAGTTGTCTTCTAATGAAACTCCTGACATTGTTTGTGCATCTTGTCGACACACTTTTTGTAAGTCTCAAGTGCAACTAGTGTACGTTGAGAACAACATTAAACACACTGTAGAAGATGGTTGGAAAGAACTTTATCTGTATTTGTTTGTAGAAGAAGAATTCGATACAAGTGAGGCACTTTGTGGTTGTAGACACTGTGTTGGATTTTATAATCAAACACGTATTCCGCCAAGAAGTGTCTTAAACGATATAGTAGGGCCTGATATTCCTCTTGTGCTTAAAAAAGTAACATGTTTGAAGTGATTGCATTGCAAACTGTTCATGCTTTTCAATGTATTGTTAGACTGCAAACAAAATATGCCAAATCTTCCTAGGAAGTCATTAGTGCAAGGTGTGAGCGGCAAAATTGTGTATTTACCTCTGAATTTGGAAGAAAATATTAATACTCTAGGAGTGAAGCGTGACTTTGCTGATTCTTTGTTTGTTTTAGTAAATGGTGTTGTCACTAAAGATAAGAGGATTTGGCAGCAGCTTATCAATACTGGAAAAGTGAAAAAAGCACTGCCGTTTCTATTGGAGCACAATCATTTATACAAAGGCAGTCTGACTGTACCAGACGCATCTATGCTTGATGTTGAGTCAACAAACAAGAGCAATGAGTGTCAATTTCATTGTGTATCTGCAATGAAAGTTGCACTAATTACTATTCTGGGAAAATACATTAGAAGCCTGTTGTTTCCCTATGCTTTTTCCAAATGGTACTGGTGGGAGATTGGATGATCGTAAGGTGTGAATCTCTGCTTCAGAATATCATTGTACAAGAATCTAGTCAGAAGATTCACGATTCCGCACCAATGTTGTACATATTTTTCACGTACAGTATGAAAGTCAATTTTCAACATTGTTATGCTGTTGTTCATACACTTCAGACCATAACTAGATTTTAAAATCTTTCTGCATGTGAGATGCTGCAACAAGTGAAAGATAAAAATGAAGTTTTAGAAAGTAAACTTCAACATGGTTTGTGACTTTAAGTTGCGCTGAGTATGGCTGGGATGATCTTGCAGAGTGGATTCGGGAAAGTAATGCAGAAAAAGACAAAATAGAGCACATGACACTCAGAGAATTGTGTTCTATAAACCCTGTAAGTGTATTTCAGTGTTGTCATCACAGATTTTTAGCCATGTTCCACTTTATATGTAATAAAGAAAATGGTCCACTGGGCTCTGTAGAACATTTCTTTTGAAGGAAACCAGGTAAATGGGGCTCCACATATTCATAAGTTATTGTGGATTAAAGATGCTCCTCACTTTGGTAAGGGAATTGATGGCTGTGTAATGGAGCTCATTGAAAAATATGTTATTAGTTCTATTAAAGCTCATCCTGTGAGCATTTGAGCAGTTGCTTGAGTGAATAGTTTAATGTCATCTCTCCGACACCATGTTACTGGTAAGTCCCTGGGAAATACCTATCATTTAAAAAGAAATAAGAAATGCTAATGTATTAATGATTACAATGCTGTCAATAGCCTGTTGCTCAATATGTTACAGCATATATGACAAAAGCAGAAAAGAGCAATGCGCTTAAAGTAAGGGCAGATTTATCGACAGATAAAAGTCGAAGTCAGAAACTTGTGAGCCTTGGTTTGAAGATGCTTTCACATAGAGAGTGTGGTGGCTATGAAGCTGCAGATAGGCTAACTAATTTGCCTCTGTATGGATGTAGCGTTAATGTAGTTTGGTTATGTCTTGGACCAGCTAGAACTAGAAAGCGAGCATTGAATCCTTTTGTTGAAATTGAGTACAGACGGTACAGAGATTTTGAAAACCAACTTGATTGATACATATTATCCAAATTGATCTGAATTATTTGGAGGATCTTTATTTATATGCAGTAGCACAACACTACTCATATCAAAATATGAAGCAAACAGTGAAAGGGGACAGTTTAAAGTACATGTAATGTAGTGGTTGTCTAGTGAGATATGAAAGGGAAGTCTCATTAGCCACATGAAACTGTCTTGCCAAAGTTCTGAGAAAAAGGAATTATTTATTTTTTCTATTCTGCAGTTGTTCTTCCCATGGCATGCAGAAAGTGATTTACTTGGAAGTTTTGAAACTTTTGAAAAATCATTTTTTGCTAAAAAAAGGCTTAATTATATATTCAAAATTTTAGCAGTATTCGGACCTACTAGAGAAAGAACGATGTCAAGAAGAACTTTTGGCAGCTGAATTGACAAAAGAGACTCCAAAGGGCAGTCAAGAATCTGCATCAGGAAATCAAAATGTTATTGGTGAGCCAATTATTCAAACTGATTTTGAGCATGCTATGGAGGAAGTAGAAATTACAATGGAACAAAGTAAAGTGGCAGATGTGAATTACTAAATATAGAGCAAAAAGAAGTTTATAGTAAAATGAAAGATATGTTCTTACATGGTTTACTGCATGTCAAGCATGAATGCTTTTGTGTGCAATACAAACCTATTTCATTGTATGTTAGTGGACACGTAGGAACAGGTACGGACCGCATCTGATATCATTATACGGCGACGATATGTTGCTATACCTGCGCTACTCAGAAGAAAATTTGCAGTATGTCCTAGAAGAGATGAAACATTATGCAACCCTCTCCGGCATAGCAGTAAACCCTAAAAAATCCAGCATGTTTCCCCTGGGGAGATACAGAGGGTCCCCAACAAGAGACCTGCCCATCTTGCAAATACCCTAGCAGCCCAAGACATTTAGATACTTGGGGATCAAAATATATCACAAGGCCACAGATGAATATAAACATAACATAGAGAAGGCGGTGGAGGGCATGGGGTTTTGGGTGAAACTCCCCCTAGCAATGGTGAGTAGGGCGGCCTTGCTCAAGATGGTGGTCCTGCCCAGATTGTTACACTTCTTCACAAATATTCCATACATGCTCACAAAATGTTTTTTCACGAAGCTCCAGAGCTTATGCAGGGGCTTCATATTCCATGGAAGCTGCAGAACCCGTATGATAGGGGGGGCATAAACTGTCATGATGCCCGCTCCCGCTCCACGCGATCAGGCCTGGGGGAGCGGGCTACGTGTATTTCAGGGGTTCGCGTGAACATTTTCACGCGATCGGGCCTGGGGGAGCGGGCTACGTGTATTTCAGGGGTTCGCGTGAACTTCTTCACGCGATCGGGCCTGGGGGAGCGGGCTACGTGTATTTCAGGGGTTCGCGTGAACATTTACACGCGATCGGGCCTGGGGGAGCGGGCTACGTGTATTTCAGGGGTTCGCGTGAACTTCTTCACGCGATCGGGCCTGGGGGAGCGGGCTACGTGTATATCAGGGGTTCGCGTGAACATTTTCACGCGATCGGGCCTGGGGGAGCGGGCTACGTGTATTTCAGGGGTTCGCGTGAACTTCTTCACGCGATCGGGCCTGGGGGAGCAGGCTACGTGTATATCAGGGGTTCGCGTGACCTGGGGGAGCGGGCTACGTGTATATCAGGGGTTCGCGTGAACATTTTCACGCGATCGGGCCTGGGGAGCGGGGTACGTGTATTTCGGGGGCGCGCGGGAAGTGACACACGCGATTGAGCGGGGTACGTGTATTTCAGGGGTGCGCGGGAAGTTACACACGCGATTGAGCGGGGTACGTGTATTTCTGGGGTGCGCGGGAAGTCACACACGCGATCTCATCAGGGTACGTGTATTTCAGGGTGCGGGGGAAGTATCCCACGCAACATCAGCAGGGTACGTGTATTCCAGGGGTGCGCGGGAAGTTCCACACGCAATTCCATCAGGGTACGTGTATTACAGGTGTGCGCGATATCAACAGGGTACGTGTATTACAGGGGTGCGCGGGGAGCAGCACACGTGAATTGCACGTGTGGGTCCTCCCAGGTGTTCCCTCTACACCCTCCACGGCCCCTGCAGGTGGCTCACACCACAGGGGCCTACCCAGCACATGTCATGCAGGCACCCCATCCACCATGGCCATGCCCACCAGCCAACCCACATGTCACTACTGCCCACCAACGCATGTCCCCCTGCACCCCCAGCCACCAGGGGCACCCTCCACCAGGCCCCCACCCATGTCTCCCACCACCCCCACCCTCCCAGTCACCAGGGGCAGCCTCCACCAGGCCCCCAACCATGTCTCCCACCACCCCCATCCCCCAGCCACCAGGGGCAGCCTCCACCAGGCCCCCACTCATGTCTCCCACCACCCCCACCCCCCAGTCACCAGGGGCAGCCTCCACCAGGCCCCCACCCATGTCTCTCACCACCCCCATCCCCCAGCCACCAGGGGCAGCCTCCACCAGGTCCCCACTCATGTCTCCCACCACCCCCACCCCCCAGTCACCAGGGGCACCTGCCAGCAGGCCCCCACCCATGTCCAACTCATGTTCCCCACCACCCCCACCCCCCACCCCCCAGCATTGTGGGGCACCTGCCAGCAGGCCCCCACCCATGTCCAACTCATGTTCCCCACCACCCCCACCCCCCAGCCACCAGGGGCAGCCTCCACCAGGCCCCCACCCATGTCTCCCACCACCCCCATCCCCCAGGCACCAGGGGCAGCCTCCACCAGGCCCCCACTCATGTCTCCCACCACCCCCACCCCCCAGTCACCAGGGGCACTTGCCAGCAGGCCCCCACCCATGTCCAACTCATGTTCCCCACCACCCCCACCCCCCAGCACTGTGGGGCACCTGCCAGCAGGCCCCCACCCATGTCCAATTCATGTTCCCCACCCCCCCACCCCCCAGCCACCAGGGGCAGCCTCCACCAGGCCCCCACCCATGTCTCACACCACCTCCACCCCCCAGCAGTGCAGGGGCACCCACCACCAGGCCCCCACCCATATCTCCCACCAGCCCCGCCCCCCAGCCACCAGGGGCAGCCTCCAGCCAGGCCCCCACCCATGTCTCCCACCACCCCCATCCCCCAGCCACCAGGGGCAGCCTCCACCAGGCCCCCACCCATGTCTCCCACCACCCCCATCCCCCAGGCACCAGGGGCAGCCTCCACCAGGCCCCCACCCATGTCTCCCACCACCCCCATCCCCCAGCCACCAGGGGCACCTGCCAGCAGGCCCCCACCCATGTCCAACACATGTTCCCCACCATCCCCACCCCCCAGCACTGTGGGGCACCTGCCAGCAGGCCCCCACCCATGTCCAACTCATGTTCCCCACCACCCCCACCCCCCAGCCACCAGGGGCAGCCTCCACCAGGCCCCCACCCATGTCTCACACCACCGCCACCCCCCCAGCAGTGCAGGGGCTCCCACCACCAGGCCCCCACCCATGTCTCCCACCACCCCCACCACCCAGCCACCAGGGGCAGCCTCCACCAGGCCCTCACCCATGTCTCCCACCACCCCCATCCCCCAGCCACCAGGGGCAGCCTCCACCAGGCCCCCACTCATGTCTCCCACCACTCCCACCCCCCAGTCACCAGGGGCACCTGCCAGCAGGCCCCCACCCATGTGCAACTCATGTTCCCCACCACCCCCACCCCCCAGCACTGTGAGGCACCTGCCAGCAGGCCCCCACCCATGTCCAATTCATGTTCCCTGTTAGGAAAGATTTCGTTATTGTAGGGAACTTTCCTTCCATGTGGCAACCCCTAAACTTTTTGCTATTGTTTTCAACCTGTTTTCTTGACTTTGCCAGAGAAGTGCAGCCTTCTGCCGTACTCCTCTGGGCTTTCGCTCCTTTCTTACGGGGAAACTGACATGCCCTTAAGACAGTCAGTACCGGGGAACGCTGTTTCCCGTAGTTTCTTTTATCGTGTCGCCATTTTAGTGCAACACGACACAAGAGGGCACTGTAAGCTAAGTTACAGCTCTCTTGGGTCTCTAGCCTTCTACAGACCCTAGACACTCTTGTAGGATGGTTTTTGGATCGGTGCTAGTCATTCAGGGACTGGGCTGGTGGCAGCGATCATTTGGTTTATTTTGAGCTCCTTTTGCCGTTCTGAGCACCTTTTTGCCGCGAACACAAAAGGGTGGCCCGGCTACCCAAAATGGCCGGACCACGAGGCTCCTTTGTCTCGTCCACTGTCCGTCTTGCTCCCTTTACCTTCCCCCAGGTCAGGCGACCCGGGGCCTTCCTTATTTGGGCATGTAGTTTCCCGCGAAACACGGTTGCTTTCGCGGGCTTCTACATGTCGTTTGAGTGCCCCCAGGATGTGGGCTGGGCTGTCTGGTCCCAATACACATCCTGGGTGCCAGAGAGTCTAGGGTGGTGTGAATGCCTGGGACCACTGTGGTCCGTGATTGGTCCACGTATGGTATGTGTGTTGATGAGCGGATCTCCCATTGGCTCCCCTCCGTTTTGGCGCGAAGGGAACCGTGGATAAGAGGGAGCTGGAAACACCACTACCATGTCGATCTCCTGAGTTCTTACGAACCCAGGGATACAGGAGCCAAGTATCCTGCGATCACGAGGCTGGACCGAGGAATCGCTGGTGACCCCCTGAAGAACTTCTGCTCCTCATTGCTGTCGTCCGGTGAAGCCCTTTCCACCTAAGATCGAACAAGAAGGCCTGTACTGGCGCTTCGACCTATTGGAATAGCAGGACCAGCTATTCCCGGCACCTTCATCAACTCCTGCCGTAAGCCTTCGGAAGTGTCTCTGGGCCATCCAGTTGACTGACCAGCTTACTAAGGAGTCCTGCTCTGTAATCGCCGACAGGTTGGGTGGTATTCTGAGTCCGGGGCACGCTCACACGCTTCGTTTGCTTAGCAACCCTAAGCTAGAGGTGAACGGTGCTCGTTTGGCTTGAATACACCCAGCCGTTCCGTTGCCCTGCCGTGGCGACAAAACTGTGCAGGATTCTTCGATCGGGACGTCTTTTTACTCTGCACGACGACGAGACGTTCCCTGCTCTTCAGAACCTGCCAGAAGCTGCATCTATCGAGGAGAAGCTCGGGCCTGCTTGCTTCGGGGACCGGTGAGTAGATTAGCTAGGATCTGGTCGCCCTCCTGCAGTGCCCCTTGCTTTTCCCCGCTGTAAATACAGCTCCCCTTGTCCGTACTCGCGCCCTACTTCTGCCTCACAGTGGAGGCTGCGCTAGAGTGGCGGACTGTGTTCTCCTTCATTAGGGCACCCTACAGAGCTGTCCAACGTCCTCCGAAGAGCTTCACCTTCTGCCCATTGGCACCGGCGTGTGCAGGTACTTTTGTGCGCTAGGCTCCACTCTTCGTAGGGATTGGACTACCATCTAGTTAGGGGCCTCAGAAGGCGGACATATCACACGCATTGGTTCGCACTGCCTGTTTTCCTTCCCCTGCAGGTGGATAACATATTTCGTGCTGCTAATGCTGTGAAACTGTGTATTCTGTATATATATTGGGTGGATAGTGTATGTGTTGGTTTAATATCGTTGTATATTGCTGCTTTTATTGTGGTTATTAGTTTCAAGGCCTTATAATAAATGTGTATCTATTTTTGATATAAACAACTGTTTGGAGTAGTTTGTACGCGCTCTTGCTTTGTGTGCTCATTGCGGGCTTTCAGTCACCCTCACCCCTCTTGAGACCTAGTCTTGACCGCCGCGATCGCTACCTTGATTGGTCTGGCTTGTCCAGAGGTTACCCTGTTCCAAGTAATTAGGTTGGCCTTCTGAACTTCTGCGCCACCAGGACAGAGTTCAGAAATCCGTCTTAACAAATTGGTGTACAGCGGTGGGATACGACTGAAGGTATCCAGTGTTGCACACGAGCTAAGGCGTTTTCAGGTTATTCCAACCAGGACACGCAGTAAAGTATTGAATATAACGTTAAAAAGACCATAGTCCTATCAACAGTATGGAAACGAATACTTTATTAACCTTAAATGCTCCGAAATCTGAAACATTGAAGAAGATGTGTGCGGAGAGAGGGGTTTCCTCTCAAGGCACTAAATTGGAAATGATCCAGAGAATCGTGGCGTGGCAAGAAGCGCAGCTTGACGCTATAACTTCCGAGGACAGTGCAGAAGGTGGTGGGGCTGCTCTCACTGGCAGAACCGACGGTTCTGCCGCTGCACTGATCCATCACGACCACGAGGACAGGGAGGATGTAATGTCTAACGTTTCCTCTGCCAGTGTTGATGGGGAGGCTATGCTTGAATTCAAGAAGCAAGAGCTGCGGTTTAGGCAGCAGGAGCTTGAATTCAGCATAGCCAAACTGAAAATCGACCAGGCAGAAAAACAAAAAGACAGGGATCACCAGTTGGAACTGGCCAAGCTTCAGTTCGCAAATGGGTCCAAGGGTCCTGGACATGGTTCTGGGGCTTCCTCTCATCCACGGTTTCCAAAAGATCTGCTCAGTGTGTATGAGGAACGAAATGACATTATGGACTGGTTGAATGCGTTTGAGTATGCATGCGAGGTTCAAGAGGTTGATAATGCGGATAAGATTGCATGGTTACTCAGCAGACTGCCCCATTCTGGTTGCAGTGCCATTATGGAAATGTCGAAGGCTGAGCGCGCTGATTTTGCAATGTTGAAGCAGACTCTCATTTTAAAGTTTGGGAAGACTCCGACCCAATATTTGAAAAGGTTTAGAGAGTATAAGAAAAAGGAAGGTGGTACTTGGGTGTCGTATGTAGCTGAGTCCCTGAAAAACTTAACTGGCTGGGTTGAAGGTTATAAGGTTTCTACCTTCGAAGGCATGATCAATCTGGTCATGCTGGAACACATTTTTGCTTCTTCTTCCCCGGAGCTTAAGCAGCATTTGGCCGATTCGAAGGAGATAGATCCTAAGAAGCTGGCCATTGCAGCAGACTTATGGGTGTCACATCGAGTGTCCCATAAGGACAAAACTCATCCTGATAAGCAGGAGGAAGGGAAAAAGTACAAGGATGTGGTGGGTGGGGAATCTGCTAAATCTTCTTCCCAAAAGAGCCACAAAAAGAAAAATAAGGGTAAGCCATACGAGAACTCACAGGGTAGTGGAGGTTCGCCTCCGAAACAGAACTCTGGTTATAATAAGCCTCCCTACGTAAACAGACCCAATGGGGCTTGTTTTTCTTGTGGAGCAACTGACCATGTGAAGGGGGATCCCCGTTGTAAGGTTAGACCTTTGGGGGTCCACTCCGCTAATCTGGCCTTCTCCTCCTACGAGGAAGAAGAGATTACAGGAGCATCCTTCTCCTCAGACTCATTTCCCAGCGGAATAGAGGCTGAGGTAGTTTTAGTGTCCCTGGGTTCCTGGGAGCCTAAAGTCGCAGAGGCGTATGCTAGGATTCCGGATAATACCAAGCACTACTTTAAAGACAGTGTGCTGATCAATGGAGTGGATACTCCAGCTCTTAGGGATAGTGGGTGCAGTCGAACTGTAGTGGATTCTACCTTGGTAGACTCAGAGGAAGTTGCCAGAGCTCCTCTGATGCCCACTAAGTTGGCTGACGGCCCCCTCCGTATGTTTCCCGTGATCCCTGTTAATCTAACTTTAAATGGTACAGCAGTTAGGATTCCAGTGAGCATTCAGAGAAACGTCCCGGGAAAGGTCTTGTTGGGCAATGATCTCAGAGCTCTAGGGCTCGTAGGAGACACTGCCGAAAGACCCTACACACGGTCTCAAGCACGGGCAGCATTGGCCAAGTCCAATACGCCGCCCCAGCCGAAGGGGAAACCCAAGGCGAAAGGAGTCAACAAGTCCCGACGGGGGAAAGAGAATATTCCCCCGAGCTCGCCTACCACTGCGGTGGAGGGAGTTGGTCAATCGCCCGAGCCTGACGAGGAGGTGGCGATGCCTGAAGTGTTCGACCCCAACGACCATCCTGAACTAAAAGACTTGTTAGTTGAAGGAGGTCCTGATAGGGACGACTTCAGTAAGGGCCAACGTGAGTGCCCATCTCTGGAAGGCCTAAGGAGACAGGCCTGCTCCCAGCTTGAGGGTGAACCTCCTGGGTTGCAAAGGATTTACCAGGAAGGTGGACTCCTGTATAGTGAGCCCACAGAGTCTACAGAAGGAGACCATAGGAGGTTGGTGGTTTCCCTTGCTGTTAGGCCCTTCCTCCTGCAGTTGGCGCATGTCGTTCACCTTGCTGGTCACCTTGGTATGAAGAGGACCAAGCAAAGGTTATCTATGCACTTCTACTGGCCCAAGATGGGGGAGCAAGTAGAAAGTCACTGCAGGAGTTGTGCCGCCTGCCAGTTGCCTGGTAAGGTTGGCGCGACAATCCAAGCTCCGTTGGTACCGCTCCCAATTGTGGGGGTACCATTTGAAAGGGTAGGGATCAACATGGTTGGTCCCCTTGACCCGCAAACATCCTCAGGCAATAGGTTTATCCTGGTGCTGGTCGACCATGCAACCAGGTATCCTGGGGCCGTCCCATTGACAACTGTAACTGCCAAGCCAGTTGCAGAAGCTTTACTCGGCATGTTTACTAGGGTTGGCTTCCCTAAAGAAGTTGTGTCGGATCATGGCAGCAACTTTATGTCGAAGTATAGGCAGGCTATGTGGAAAGAATGTGGGGTCACCTACAGGTTCTCTTCTGCATACCGCCCCCAGACCGATGGTCTGGGGGGGCGTTTCAACAGGACGTTAACGAGCATGATTGGGGCTCTGGAGGAGCCTCAGAGAAGAGAATGGGATCTTCTTGTTTCATGCTTACTGTTTGCCTACCGAGAGGTACCACAGGAGGGTGTTGGCTTCAGCCCCTTCGAACTTCTGTTCGGTCATCCCGTACGGGGACCCTTAGCCATCGTCAAAGAGGGATGGGAGATGCCCACTCCCCCTGTTACTACCAATGTAGTTGATTATGTGCTAGGGCTCAGAAAACGGATGGTACTTCTGGTGGGCTTGGCTAGTGATAAATTGAAGGCAGGGCAAGCGCTGGTGAAACATTGGTACGACCAGAAAGCTTCCCTCATCAACTTTACACTTGGTCAGCAAGTCCTGATCATGAATCTCAAAAGGCCTCGAGCTTTACAGGACAAATGGTCAGGCCCTTGCCCAGTGGTGGAGCCCCTGGGTGAGGTTAACTATTCAGTGGACCTTGGAAGGCCTGGACAGGCTCCAAAAGTGTTTCACGTGAATAGGCTGAAGGCTTTCGTCCCAAGCGTCGAAATCGCAGCACTGCTACTGGCTTCAGACGTTGTGGGAGAGGAGTCGGAACCTCTCCCCGACCTGTTCCCAAGCAGTCCTTCAGATAGCTCTTTTGAGGGTGTCCGAGTGGCCCCTCACCAAAATGGACAAGGCTCAGTGGTTTACCTTGGACATGAAGTAGGTGGAGGGAGGAGACAGCCTCTACTCAGTCAGGTACAAGCAGTACAAGACTGGCCTACCCCCACTACGCAAACCCAAGTGAGAGCCTTTTTAGGACTCACGGGGTATTACCGCAATTTTGTGGCAGACTATGGCACCATAGCTGCTCCTCTGACTGCCCTCACAACTCCGAAGAAACCCAAGAAGGTAACTTGGACTGACGAGTGTGAGAAGGCCTTCAATGGCTTGAAAGACTCCTTGTGCCAGGCCCCTGTGCTCAGGGCCCCTGATTATCAAAGACCTTTTATCGTGCAGACGGATGCCTCTGACACTGGGATAGGAGCTGTACTATCACAAGTAGATGAGAAGGGTAAGGAACACCCTATCGGTTTTTTTAGTCGCCAGCTTAAGGACAGAGAGCTCAGATGGTCCACGGTAGAGAAAGAATGTTTCTCTGTTGTGTGGGCCCTAAGGAAGCTGCGGCCCTACCTCTATGGGACCCACTTCACTGTGCAGACTGACCATAAGCCGTTAAAGTGGCTAATGAACATGAAGGGGGAGAATCCAAAGTTGCTTAGGTGGTCCATAAGTCTACAAGGCTTCGACTTCACTATTGAGCATAGGCCAGGTGTCCAACATAGCAATGCTGATGGGTTGTCCAGAATGTTTTACCGACCTGAACAAGAGACTCATCCAGGGGTGGATTAGTTCCCCCTGTCCATAGTCTGGGAGGGGCGAGTGTTAGGAAAGATTTCGTTATTGTAGGGAACTTTCCTTCCATGTGGCAACCCCTAAACTTTTTGCTATTGTTTTCAACCTGTTTTCTTGACTTTGCCAGAGAAGTGCAGCCTTCTGCCGTACTCCTCTGGGCTTTCGCTCCTTTCTTACGGGGAAACTGACATGCCCTTAAGACAGTCAGTACCGGGGAACGCTGTTTCCCGTAGTTTCTTTTATCGTGTCGCCATTTTAGTGCAACACGACACAAGAGGGCACTGTAAGCTAAGTTACAGCTCTCTTGGGTCTCTAGCCTTCTACAGACCCTAGACACTCTTGTAGGATGGTTTTTGGATCGGTGCTAGTCATTCAGGGACTGGGCTGGTGGCAGCGATCATTTGGTTTATTTTGAGCTCCTTTTGCCGTTCTGAGCACCTTTTTGCCGCGAACACAAAAGGGTGGCCCGGCTACCCAAAATGGCCGGACCACGAGGCTCCTTTGTCTCGTCCACTGTCCGTCTTGCTCCCTTTACCTTCCCCCAGGTCAGGCGACCCGGGGCCTTCCTTATTTGGGCATGTAGTTTCCCGCGAAACACGGTTGCTTTCGCGGGCTTCTACATGTCGTTTGAGTGCCCCCAGGATGTGGGCTGGGCTGTCTGGTCCCAATACACATCCTGGGTGCCAGAGAGTCTAGGGTGGTGTGAATGCCTGGGACCACTGTGGTCCGTGATTGGTCCACGTATGGTATGTGTGTTGATGAGCGGATCTCCCATTGGCTCCCCTCCGTTTTGGCGCGAAGGGAACCGTGGATAAGAGGGAGCTGGAAACACCACTACCATGTCGATCTCCTGAGTTCTTACGAACCCAGGGATACAGGAGCCAAGTATCCTGCGAACACGAGGCTGGACCGAGGAATCGCTGGTGACCCCCTGAAGAACTTCTGCTCCTCATTGCTGTCGTCCGGTGAAGCCCTTTCCACCTAAGATCGAACAAGAAGGCCTGTACTGGCGCTTCGACCTATTGGAATAGCAGGACCAGCTATTCCCGGCACCTTCATCAACTCCTGCCGTAAGCCTTCGGAAGTGTCTCTGGGCCATCCAGTTGACTGACCAGCTTACTAAGGAGTCCTGCTCTGTAATCGCCGACAGGTTGGGTGGTATTCTGAGTCCGGGGCACGCTCACACGCTTCGTTTGCTTAGCAACCCTAAGCTAGAGGTGAACGGTGCTCGTTTGGCTTGAATACACCCAGCCGTTCCGTTGCCCTGCCGTGGCGACAAAACTGTGCAGGATTCTTCGATCGGGACGTCTTTTTACTCTGCACGACGACGAGACGTTCCCTGCTCTTCAGAACCTGCCAGAAGCTGCATCTATCGAGGAGAAGCTCGGGCCTGCTTGCTTCGGGGACCGGTGAGTAGATTAGCTAGGATCTGGTCGCCCTCCTGCAGTGCCCCTTGCTTTTCCCCGCTGTAAATACAGCTCCCCTTGTCCGTACTCGCGCCCTACTTCTGCCTCACAGTGGAGGCTGCGCTAGAGTGGCGGACCGTGTTCTCCTTCATTAGGGCACCCTACAGAGCTGTCCAACGTCCTCCGAAGAGCTTCACCTTCTGCCCATTGGCACCGGCGTGTGCAGGTACTTTTGAGCGCTAGGCTCCACTCTTCGTAGGGATTGGACTACCATCTAGTTAGGGGCCTCAGAAGGCGGACATATCACACGCATTGGTTCGCACTGCCTGTTTTCCTTCCCCTGCAGGTGGATAACATATTTCGTGCTGCTAATGCTGTGAAACTGTGTATTCTGTATATATATTGGGTGGATAGTGTATGTGTTGGTTTAATATCGTTGTATATTGCTGCTTTTATTGTGGTTATTAGTTTCAAGGCCTTATAATAAATGTGTATCTATTTTTGATATAAACAACTGTTTGGAGTAGTTTGTACGCGCTCTTGCTTTGTGTGCTCATTGCGGGCTTTCAGTCACCCTCACCCCTCTTGAGACCTAGTCTTGACCGCCGCGATCGCTACCTTGATTGGTCTGGCTTGTCCAGAGGTTACCCTGTTCCAAGTAATTAGGTTGGCCTTCTGAACTTCTGCGCCACCAGGACAGAGTTCAGAAATCCGTCTTAACATTCCCCACCCCCCCACCCCCCAGCCACCAGGGGCAGCCTCCACCAGGCCCCCACCCATGTCTCACACCACCTCCACCCCCCCAGCAGTGCAGGGGCACCCACCACCAGGCCCCCACCCATATCTCCCACCAGCCCCGCCCCCCAGCCACCAGGGGCAGCCTCCACCAGGCCCCCACCCATGTCTCCCACCACCCCCATCCCCCAGCCACCAGGGGCAGCCTCCACCAGTCCCCCACTCATGTCTCCCACCACCCCCACCCCCCAGACACCAGGGGCAGCCTCCACCAGGCCCCCACCCATGTCTCCCACCACCCCCATCCCCCAGCCACCAGGGGCAGCCTCCACCAGGCCCCCACTCATGTCTCCCACCACCCCCACCCCCCAGTCACCAGGGGCACCTGCCAGCAGGCCCCCACCCATGTCCAACTCATGTTCCCCACCATCCCCACCCCCCAGCACTGCGGGGCACCTGCCAGCAGGCCCCCACCCATGTCCAACTCATGTTCCCCACCACCCCCACCCCCCAGCCACCAGGGGCAGCCTCCACCAGGCCCCCACCCATGTCTCACACCACCGCCACCCCCCCAGCAGTGCAGGGGCTCCCACCACCAGGCCCCCACCCATGTCTCCCACCACCCCCACCACCCAGCCACCAGGGGCAGCCTCCACCAGGCCCTCACCCATGTCTCCCACCACCCCCATCCCCCAGCCACCAGGGGCAGCCTCCACCAGGCCCCCACTCATGTCTCCCACCACCCCCACCCCCCAGTCACCAGGGGCACCTGCCAGCAGGCCCCCACCCATGTGCAACTCATGTTCCCCAGCCAACATGTCATCACAATCTAGATCCCTGATCCCTATGGTCAGCCTCCAAATGCAAAACACCCACCCGAGTATTGCATCCACCCACTCATACTTTGCAATTACATCACAGAACACCAATTGCAAGTTCCGAAACAAACACATTTCCCTCACATACACCCAATGGGTGTCAGTGAATCTCAAAACACATATCATGAAATGCATGAAACCAATGAGATACCACACATTGAAGTTCACCAAAAATAATATGTATTAAAGGAAACATCAATAGAATAAAAAAAGAAGAAACAGAAACGTGAATGTACAAAAATGAAAAGAAGCATGTCCGTCAAAAAAAGCAAAACCAAAAATAAAAATCCAAATTAATGTCCAAAGTCGATGTCCACAAAACAAAATACAATGGGAAATGAAAAAGAAAGCCATTGCTCCATGGTCAAAAATGGAAAAAAAAATACAATCCAACTGTCAACTATGTACATGGGAACAATTCAGGGTCCATTATCCCAACAAAATAAAGGAAACCTATCTAACTACACTAACTAATAAAATAAACTATATACAAAAATGTGGCCAATGTCCGAAAGGTCCAAATAAAATAAAAACAAAAATGAAACCTAACACTACCTAGAAACTATGTACAAGGGCAGCGGGCTAGTTTCACGGCTCACTTGTGGATGTTACGGGCCAGGGCATCATCGAACTCCTCCTCAATGTCCCGGAGGCGGTCCTCCTCCATGGCCCCGAGGGTCCGCAGGGCCGTCGACGTCTCCACCTCCAAACCCCTCCGGATTGCCTCGAGGCACTCGGCCCGCCTCAGGGCCCTCTGCATGGAGTTCTCCGCCCTGACCATTGTGAGCCGTGCCTCTTCCGCCCGCTGCCGCTCCGCATCTATGGCGTGGCCCAACCGCTGCCACACGGAAGACACTCTCTGTCCTGGGTCCTCCTGCCCTCCGGCCGATGCCTGCCCCTCCGATGTCGAAGGCACCGAGCCTTCATGGCTCCCACCACGTTGCTGCTGCTGCTGTGCCTCTGCCCGTGCACTCCCTCCTGCTGCCTGCACATCCTCCCCCGGCTAGGGTGCAGTCGTAGATGTGGCCACCCCTGCTGGACGTCCGACTCCCGACTGTGGCAGGGATGCCTCCTCCACCAGCCTGGCCGCACCGTCAGAGGCAGCTCCACAGGGCACCCAGGTGACTGATGGGTGGGAAGATGGCACAGAGGACGACTGGCGCGTAGGGGGTCCAGTTGAGGAGGGGGTCGGAGCAAGCCCCATCAGACGGAGGAATCCAACCTGGGTGACCTGTCCCAGCAGGCTGACGTGGTCAACGAGCCATTCGAGGTGACGTGCAGTCTCTCCATGAAAAGACTGCAGGTCACCTCGCATGGCCCGTTGACGCAACGCCACACCAGCCAGGACAGGCTCAACCCGGACCTAGATAGCCACGTCCGCAGGCAGAGGAAGGCCAGTTGACGTGAGCTCATCCCCTGCCTGAAAACGGGTCTGGACGTAGGCATCCCTGCTGGTGCAAGATGATGCAGGGACAGGATCGGGGACAGGATTGCACACAGGCACCTCCGCGGCAGCCTGTGCTGCCTCCTGTCCCTGGTCCTGCACTGCACCACTAGCACCAGTGGGATCCCCACCTCCATACCCCGTCTCTGGTGCTTGCACGGCCTCCTCCTCCACCAAACCCCCCACCAACCTGGATGACTCCGTGCCATCTTCCCCCGTTGGGCCCTGTGGGGTCCCAGCTGCCCCTTCTGCTGCCGAGGAGTCCAACTCCAACCTCCGCCTCTTGGACCTCCCCCGGCAGCTGAGGCCTGGGACGCGGCACCGGACTCCTCACTCCCCGACGAGATGACAACCTGGGAGGGGAGCCGGGCCTTGCGTCTCTGGCTGGCGGTCGGATCCCCGCCGCTGTGCTCCACAGCACCTTCTCCGCCCTCTTCATCAGTTGACGCTGCAGACAGGGAGAAACAAAACACAGGCATCAGGGCACTGTACAATGGACACATACACACATGACAGTTGTACATGAGTGGCATTGGCAAACCTCAGACATGTCATCACAATCCCCAACACCCATGTCATTACAACTCGCACACATTAGCCATACCACAGCCATATCGCAACTGCCACCACCATCCATACACATACAACAGCATGAGCAGCCAAAGGTGAGCCAGACATCACATGCAACACAGGAAGTGCACCACACATGTACACACACCACCACACTTGCATGCATGTGTACACCTCTGCCAAGTGTCGCACTGTTCAGACGGGCATCCATGTCACATCTGCCAATCAGGCTTCCACATACCGCTGTCACATGCATCCATGTTTCATCACTGTTGCACCCTTGTCAAATACGCACACATGCACATGTACACAGTGCTGATACATGCAGCCGAAAACAACATACATGCGTGACATCACGGACATGTCTACTTACATACACATTCATCAAAACATGTGTGCCCACAAAACTGCATTTCACATGCAAGCCTACACACACAAGCACCATCCATGTCTCACACATTACAGCCCTCGCATGTGTCAGCCCCACGGCCCTGTACACCCCCACCCATACTCGACCCCATACAAAGAGATGTGCAACCTGCACAATACTGAATAATCACCACACGCACTGCTCACAATTAGGATGCATGTACACTCACCGCTCGACTCCAGACGGGTCTGCTTCTCTAGGACCTGGACGTGGAGCGCTGGGGATATGCGTTCCAGGACCCTCATCTGTTCTTCCGAAAAGTGGTTACGGCGCCCCTTGGCATCCGCTGCCTTCAAGAGGTGCCGGGCCTTGTTCAGGGTCCTGGACCTGAAGTCCTCCCAGCGCTTCCTGACATGTTGTAAGTCGCGGACTGCCACCCCCTCCGCGTTGATGGCAGTCACGATGTCAGTCCAGATCCGAGTCCGTCCTTCCTTGTCGGCGCGGGAACTTCCGAAGAGGGCATCATACTTACCCAGGACTTGCTCCACCAGGACACCAACTTTGGTGGCACTGAAGCTGGTGCCCCTCTGCCTCTCTGGCCGGGGGTTGTCAGTGGTCACAGATGGTGTTTGCTCCGACATGACAACCCCAGAGGCAGGAGTGGGTGGGCAACTGGGTCCTGGGGCTGGGCTGTGGAACGATGGAATCCCAGTCGGGAGTCTTCGGTTCCAGCAGGGGTGGTCACAGCAACAGCACCCCTGGCTGATGTGCAGGCAGCAAATGGCAGTGCACATGGGCAGCAGGCAATCAGGCAGCAGCAGATGGCAGTTGGGAGCATGCTCGGGGCTCTGGGGGGCAGTAGTTCGGCCTTCTGGGCAGGAGCGTGGTCTTCCGTGTGCTTACGCGTGGCCAGCTTGATACGGAGTGATTTGGCACGTGAAAAATCTGCACGTCAGCGTGTAATTCGAGGAAAGGCCCTTAGCGCGTAAGCGCGTCTGCACGCATACGCATTTTCATTGGACAGAAGGCCCCTCAAGCGCAAGCGCCCCTGTGACGTGACGCGTACAGACATGCATGGGCATTTCAGCGCACGTGAAAAACTGCACGTCCGCGTGTAATACGAGGAAAGGGCCATGCGCGTAAGCGTGCGTGGAAACTGCACGTCCGCGTGTAATACGAGGAAAGGCCCTTAGCGCGTATGCACGGCAGCACGCATATGCGATTTCATTGGACCAAAGGCCCTTAGCACGTGAGTGTGTCTGTGACGTGACGGGCGCAGGTGTTTCCCTCATTGCACGTGATGACAGAACACACGTGGATTTCCACCAATCGCGTGTGAAAGTTCCCGGCACCCCGGAACACACGTACCCAGGCTAATCGTTTGTGGAACTTCCCGCGCACCCCGAAACACACGTACCCAGGCCAGTTGCGCGTACGCTCACTCCCCTCCGATCACACGCGATGACACTCGGACCGTATCCGAATATGGGAAACCCGCGCACGGCAAAGACGTGCACAGGCATCAACGCGTCTGCCACACGAAGGCAGGCGGAAGCGTCCCCGCACACAGCATAAAAGTGCGCGCAAACAACAAACGCGTATATACAGCTACGATGAATGCCCCATTTGTCGCTGCACTGATCGTGGGACACCGCAGGAGGAGGAGAATAGCCAGGGCACGCATTTTCGCACCACGGACAAGCCTTTTTGGGATGCCTGACGACCAGGTCTATGGCAGGTATAGGTTTCCACCCCATATCATCCTAGACCTGGTCAGGGAGTGGGAAGATGACCTCACATCCCCCACCCTTTGCTCCCAAGCATTGAGCCCCTTGGAGAAGCTGCTCAATGTCCTGCATTTTTTGGCCACTGGGTCATTTCAGCGGACCACTGCCATAGTGGGGGGGGTCTCACAGGCCACGCAGTCACGCTGCCTACACCAGGTACTGGCAATCATGACAGCGCACCCCTCAGTCCGCAGGCACATATACATGCCCAGAACACCCGCAGAAAGGCAGGCCGTTGTCCTGGATTTTTTCAGGGTGGCACACTTCCCCAAAGTGCTCGGTGCCATAGATTGCACCCATGTGGCCCTACGTCCACCTAGGGCCATTGAGCACATCTACAGGTGGTATGTGATGCAAAGGGAATCATCACCTCTGTCTATGCAAACTACCCTGGCTCCACCCATGACAGTTTCATATACAGAATATCCGCCCTGAGCCGGGCCCTGGAAGCTGGGCAGCATGGCGACACATGGCTCCTAGGTCAGTACAAATGCCCTTGCACATGCATGCAAGTCACACACAGACAAATATCCAAACCCTAATAATCTCAACTATTATCACCTCCCCAGGGGACAGTGCCTACCCTCTGAGCAACCACATGATGACGCCAATCCGGAACCCCACCACACCACCCCAGGTAAGATACAATGCCGCCCATATTGCAACCAGGGGCATAGTGGAGCGCACATTCGGAGTGCTCAAGTCACGTTTCCGCTCCCTTGACCGCTCTGGTGGGCAACTACTCTATGCACCACCAGTAGTGTGCAGGATCATTGTGGCAGCATGTGTCCTGCACAATGTTGCAACACGGCAGGGCGTCCCGGTGGACATGGTGGTGCCCCCACATCCCCAACCACAGGCACAGGCGCTGCCCATGGGAGGGGACAGGGCACGTGGCGAGGAAGCCCGGACCCAGCTTGTGGCCACATTTTTCACCTAAACTCCCACCCCTGCGGAGTGCACACAGGCCTGGCACATACCAGGTGACAATCGATGATGACAAAGAGACAGTTAACTGTCCCAACCCTACCACACTGAGAAATTTGCCATGGAAGTGCCACATCGTCTGCATCCCTAGCTACTTAAACACAAGCTATCCTGTGTGACCAAAAGGCACACATATGACATATGACACGATATGGGCCATACACAAGTATTCCAAGGCGCAATGAGGCAGGGAGGGGGGAACAAGGGAACACAGAGAACGGTACTACTAGGCCAGGTGTCATTGGGATCGTGCAAGTGCAGGGGTAGGGGGAGTGGGAAAAGTGCAAGGGGAAGGGTGGGGGGGAGTCCAGTACAGGGGAAGTAGCCCAAAAAATATAATACATAGGTCGCCTGGTGGCAACTACAAAGGTAAGTGCAGGCAAGTGCTGGGAAGGGAGGGCTGTAGGGATAGAGAGACAGTACTGCAGTGCAGGGGTTGCCAGGGAGGCAGTGCAAGTGGAGAGTGGCTGGGCCAGGGACCGAGGTCGGTGAGAGTGGCCCAGTTGCAGCTCCTGTGCAGTTCCAGTGGAGAATTCTGCAAGGGAGAGGCAGACAGTAAGCAGAAGCAAAGAGGAAGGTCTTGAGGTGCTTCCAGAACTGGAGATGATTCCCCTCAAGTTCAAGTCAGGCCGGAAGTCTGTTCCAGGGGGAGGGCCCTGCTGCGGAGAGAAATCTACCCCCAGCTAGTTGCTCTGAGAAGCGGATGACACGGACATGCAAGGTGTGCATCACACACACCTGCAAACCAGGCCATGGCCATCACTGTCATGTCACTCAAACCCTCCCAAACATCAACATGGCATGGCACGCAATACCCATACACCAATGCAGTAACGATAAGGTACACATTGCCATGTCCTAAATGCACAGTGGCATCGGACACTGCTGCCTGACCCGGAATCAGATGAAATGACAGACCAACAACCTCCCACCCAAAATAAGTAATTTCCAAATGCATTACAACAGTCGTAGACGTAACATCACAATGAATGCCTGTCTACATGCACATTATGCATTGCAAAATCAACACTGCAGCTCATGTGTGCAGTGTCCTACTCCTGCATCTCACTGCTCAGCGCACAGCACAGTGAACAGCCATTGTGTGTGATGCACACCCTGAGCATCACATCTAAGTGACAGACCACGTCAAACATCAAATTAGGCATGTACTGGATCCATGATCGGTCACAGAACATGTGCTGCCGGGACACAGTGGGCACCAGAAGGCAAACAGTGTACACGTGGATATGCAAGGGTGGGAGTACATGTAGTGCATCAGAGTGCAAGTGTGTGGTTCTGCAAGGACATGCACTCCACATATGCATGTGCACTCAAGTGACCATCAGTGTTTCCTACACATCACATGTGAACATCCACCATGTGTACACCCCAGCATGTCAAACCACAACTATCCCCTCGCACCTGAAAGGAAAACACAACACATGAACAGGCATTGATCAGCAGAACACAACATGTACATAGGATACCACCATTACTATGTCAGAGTTCCCATCACACTGCAGGGCAAGGCAACTATCAACAACAACCCCCCCCTCCCTCACAAATAACCATGACCCACTGAACAACTGCACCTGGGTCATGGAGCCTCCAAACCTCAATTCCACCTGGCCACAGGATCACCTTTACCCTTCGTCACCATCTCCCACCTTGTGTGTAAAAAGATGCCTGAACCATCAGAATCCACACTCATTTCCAAAATCACAAAATCCAAGGCATAAAAACGAACCCGAACACCCTCCAGTAGATGACTTGACGTAGCAGTACCTCACAAAGGCCAAGTACTACCACAATGATGCAACAACCAAGGTAGCACAGCAAAACAATGTCACGACAGGATGTGAGACAGGTGTGTACATGACATAGGATGATGCACCATGAATGGATGTGTACTGTCAGAGGTCCCCTGTACAGGCGCGGGAGTGTCACGGAACAACCACCCCCACCATGTCCCGGGTGCCTGCAAGGTCAAACTCACACAGGCCCCTGAGACCCTGGTGGGGAAGGAGGTTCGGGGATATGCAGTCGGGACAGGTGTTGACACACTGGATGACTGGAATGAGCGGCAGGAGAGGGGAGGAGGAATGACACATGAAACTAGGGAATGCACGAAAATGTACAACCTGCATGAACACATACACAATCCAAACAGACTTGGACATCATTGTCATGGCCTTCTTAAGTCCAGGCTCAGGAGTGGTACGAACCAAACACCCCCTCTAGGGTTTTGGTGCCTGCAAGTTCGGGGCTTACACAGGCATCCGCAACCCCAGTGGGGAAAGAGGGTCAGGGAACGTTGCTTGGATAGGCACGGGAAGCAGGAACACCGGGTAGAGGGTACAGGTTTCAAAATTGCATAGGATCACGGGTGATTAGGGAGAAAAAAACATACCAAATTGAACCACACATACATCCATGCATCAGTACACTCCCCAGCAAGCCTCTGCAGAGCAGTTCGTAAGAAAAACAACAAGACACTTAGCTCTGGTTTTGAGTGCTGGCCTCCTGCCTGCGCACTCTCAGGTCCGGTTACAGGAGCACTGCAATGCTGCAAAGAGAGACACAGTCAACAACCTGTATGTGCCAATTGCACAAAAACACAACACCAAACATGCCCCATAGCAACAGACTACTCTACAAACAGACAATCTGTGTTTGATGCTTCGTACCCATATATAACATCACCCCTGTGACGGGTCATACACAGTCAATGCAGTAAGGCAGCCGCTGCTGGGTGCGTGGCAAATGGAACACCAATGTGTCACAATTCACACAACATGCAATGTTCCCTGGGTAAGCAGACAGACCCATATAGCAAGCCATGACTACAGAGCAAGTTGCGTACCACCATGACCGAAACAAAGTTGGCAGTGCATTTATCATGAAGTACGTGGAAAAGACATGCACTGCACCCGAGTATGTCCCTTGCTGTATGTCCCTGTGAGCTGCCCCTTTCCATGTCTCGGAAGGCTACATGGTTTATACAAGTGGCTCAATGGACCTTGGTGTACCGGAGGGATTGTGCCACTGCCCCTGAATGTGTCCCAGACAACCCTACTATCAGCAGCCATCAGTCCACAAACACATCTGAGCTGCATTGTGTGCTTCAACACCAATATTCGTCTAAGCTCACCCTCAGTGCTGTGACTAAGCCTGCATGTGCAACTCGCCTGGTGCAAGCATTGCTGTGTCGTGGCCCCCCTGTGATGCTCACCTTGCCTGGTGTTCCTTGGAACATGTCAGCAGTTCTAGGATGTGGGTCTGCAATCACTGTGCCTCTGCTTCTGCACACATGTGCATGTGGCCACCAACAAACGGGTCCAGATTTCCGTCGTCCAATGGGACATGTCTGCTGGCAAAGGTGCGCTGGAGGCTCATCCCCCTGCAGAAAGGGCATGAAACACATGATTAATGCTTCAAAGTCATCTGTGTGTGTCTCATCAGGCATCTCATTACTTGACCATGTCAGAGAGTCACATCACAAATCACACCATCAGTCCGTCTTTCACCTCTAAAGTGTGGAACACTATCTACAGCATGAATTGCAACAAGCACATGTACAGGAAAGATATGAAACATACTTGCAAGGTAGCACGTGTAACACTGAGTTCCTCCTGCAAGGCCTGGCTGGACAACCGCTGCACCTCCCGGCAAGCCTGTAGCTCAGCCGAGATGGTACACTCAAGCTGTGCAAACCTCTCCTCTGCCTGCTGCCTCTGGGACATCATAAGGACACCCAGAGTGGATCTGAGGGAAGCATACTCCTCCCTCAGGGCATCCATGTGCGCCTCTGCGTGAGCGGCAATTGCTTGACGCAGAGACGACATTCCAGCCTGGCGTGCCCTGTCTGAGGCCGCCATGCCCAGCCTAAGCGAGCGGGACGTGGACCGTGCCGCCTGCTGCTGGAGAAGCACCTGCCTAGCAGTGGGGAACACAGATCGGGCCACACGCTCCATGCTCTCAGCGATGTTCTCCATTGCTGCCCCCTGCCGTTTGTAATTGGCAGTCATGTCTTGCTCCCACTCAGTATACAGCGGTTGCGCGCGGCGACCGCGTTGCCGGGCTTGACCCCTGTGGGACCCAAGGACTGGGGGTCCTCGCTGTGTTGGCACCGCCTGCGGCTGCACGACTACATGCCCCCATCGACGTGATGTCCCAGACACATCAGTGACTGGTGTGGAGGGTGACCCTGCGTCCCGATCCACCACGGGCGGAGGAACCAAGACTGTCTGATCCCTCAGTGCAGGGGTCGCAGACAGAGGAGTGTCCACATCAGAATCACTCACCCCTGACACATGGACTTGATGGTCATCCAACTCAACATGGACGTCAGAGTCGTCATCAAGGCTGGACTCATAGGCAGCCAGAGACAAGATGGACTGCAGCACTTGGGGGTTTTCGTGGCCTACCACCCCACAACCCCCACTAGTGCCGGGTTGATGTGGCGTTACCAACCCTGTGTCTGGCATGACAACACCATCCTCTGCCTCCATTGCGTCATCACCTGAAAAAAAGAGAGGAAAAGGTCAATACACATGTCAGAAGCACACGACACACACACACACCGACAGCAAAAGCATCAGGTAGACATGTGACACACAACATATGGCCTGGCATGCATGCTGGGTCTACTTTGAATAGCTTCTGTGATCAGACCTGTTGAAAGGTGGCAGTTTCCATGGAAGTGGGTCTATGCAGTGCAGAAAATGTGTACGCCACTCACTACCTACATGTACAAGCAATACATGGTGTGTGCCAGGAAATGTGAAGGCAGTGCAATGTCAAATTCAGACATCACGTGCATAGTGCATTCAATGTGTACCATGTCTAGAAGCCAAGCACCCCTCCACCCCAGTACCAAAGCAGGGATGCCTAGCATGGTATCAAAAGGCTGACCATACACCTGTGTATTGACAGGCAGTGTTGACTGGCATCAACAGCTTAATGTGATTCAAATTACAACACTGCAAATGATGCTGGGACAGTGGGCAGGACACATGATGGAAACTCCGGAGGACGCCCACGTGTGAAGAAGACACAACAAGAGTTAGACAGAGTCATTGGCCATTGAACAGGCTGAGGCCTGTGACCCACACAGATTGTCAGAGCCTAAACATGTGTGCAACGCAGGACTGAGGCACAGTTGACATGGGAAGGCTGATGAGATGGCAGGCAATGTATGTAACCAAGGACTTCTATTACAGTGATCATCCAGTCAATGACATATAGGGGCATGCGTGCAATGCACATGGAGCATGAATGGGCACTCATGTCTCTGCGGGACATCTGACCCATGCACAGTACAAGTGAGATACCCTGCATCGAGTACTAAGGCTGTACCACACGGCATATGTCTGGCAGATTCTACGCTGGAAGTTAGCATCTACACAGGACACATGAACAAGAAAGTACACAATGGCAAGATTAAAGCAGACCAGTGCAAAGGTGGAACTGGGGTGCAGAGTGGCGGAGGAGGGGCAAAGGAGCATGCCTACATGGAGTCCCGCATGCCTGCAGAGGAGACATGCATGACGGTAGCATTGCATTACTTACACATCAGAACCATGTACACGTCACATGTAGCAGCAATCATGCACAACACATCCCACAAGTGAAACACACGTCCTCAACAAACACGCATCAACACTCACTGGACTGGGCATCAAAGTCCAGCTTCTCTCCCACTCCTTCGACCAATTCAGGTGGTATGAACTCCGCATCGAGAGCCTCATGCGGAGTGAGTTCTTCCTCCTCTGGTGCAGGCCCACTGCCAGTCACCAGAGTCAAGTTGTAATTTGAGGCACGCTTGGCCTTAATGCTGTGCTTGATGTCATTCCAATGCCTTTTGCACTCCTGCGCCGTGCGCACCTCATGGCCGAATGAACTGACATGTTCCACAACATGCTTCCAGTGGGTGTCACGTTGGGCAGCCGTGGTCTGACTATTGGCACCCACTAGCATGTCACGGCTGTGGCCCCGCACGTAGTCCACAAGGAAGTCCAGTTCCTGCTTACAGAAAGGCTTCTTCCTCGACGTGCAGGAGGTCGTGGCTGTGTGTGGGGTCCCAGTCTGTGCTGCAGGTGCAACCTTCCTCCTCTTGGACTGTGGCGCAGACCCTGGCTGGCTAATGCCGCCCTGACCAGTATGGCCAGTGGGTTCGGTGGATTGAGCCAAGGGAGTGGCAGGTGGAGGGATGACCAGAGGCCTGACTTGTGTCAGTGGCAGCTGGGTGCCCACTAATGGACCCTGCGCAGCAACATCAGCTGTGGCAGGGTCGTTGGCCGCAACGGTCCAGGTTGGCAGACTCACAACCGGGGTGCTGTTGGGTGCATCTGCCCCTGCACTTGCCAACACCCGGCTGTTCGGGGCAGCAGATGACATGACTGCCACAGGACAGTTGTCTTGGTCTGAGCAGCCCGGCCTGCCCCTATGGTTTCCCCCCTGGCCTGTTGGAGATCTACCAAGGGCTCTTCAAGTGCCAACGCAGCCTGCGCTGGCAGACCCTGAGCCTGGGTGGCGGTGTCCACAGCTGCACCTGCAGCTACCACTACCCTTGGGCCCGTGGCAGTCGATGGAACGGACTGCCGGGTCATATGGGTGCCAGTGCCAGATGCAGAAGCTGCATCCCCCGGAACCACAGGGGGTGGTGGCATGGCTGCACCGACACATGGCACAACATTGTGCTCAAGTGGCGCACCCCTGCCTCTTCCCCCTCTGTGGCTGCCCTGCACACCCTGGAGTCCCCCTACTCCCTGGTCACCACGGCCACGTCCCCGACCACGCCCGCCACGAGGAGTACGCTCAGCTGAGGCGCCCCTCACCTTTGGTGGCCTCCCAACCATGGCACAGATGTAGTAGAGCTGGCACAGATGGAGTGGTGCCAATGGGAGGTGTACACCACAATTGACCTGGGCAATTGGGGTTAAGGGGGTGGGAAGCAAGATGTTAACAGCCCCCCTGCACCTGCAAGGCTGTATGTGACCCCGGTGATGTGGTGACGGGTCACGCAACGCTCAGGCACCCCAAAACTGCAGTAAAACTGTGCACGCAACCCTGCAGCCTACGTGCGTGGATTCAACCTCCCGCAGTACGCGGTGGCACCCAGTAACACGAATAACGCGTACGCGTGGGACACGCAGGCTACTATGACATCTAAAATGGGTGCGATACACAGGGGCACCCGCAGTGGGAAAAAGAGCGTGTGTGACTCACTGTCTGACTAGCGCGATGCAGAAAAACACGCGTAGCCAATACCCCCGCCAAAAGAAGAGATACGTCCTTGATAGCTGTGAAGTTGTGATGGCGCGCGAAACAACAGGAAGCAGCAACACACGTCGGTCTCCACGAAAGGCACGTACAGCGAACTGCTGGGCCCGCTCATCTTTAACCCGTGCTGAGGGAAACGCACACGCGCGTCACGTCACTTACGCGCATAGGCCCTTTCCTCGTATTACACGCGGACGTGCTGTTTCCACGCGCGCTTACGCGCATGGCCCTTTCCTCGTATTACACGCGGACGTGCAGTTTCCACGCGCGCTTACGCGCATAGCCCTTTCCTCGTGTTACACGCGGACGTGCAGTTTTTCACGCGCGCTGAAATGCCTATGCACGTCTGTACGCCACATCACAGGGCGCTTGCGCTTGAGGGGCCTTCGGTCCAATGAAAATGCGTATGCGTGCAGACGCGCTTACGCGCTAAGGGCCTTTCCTCGAATTACACGCTGACGTGCAGATTTTTCACGTGCCAAATCACTCTGTATCAAGCTGGCCACGCGTAAGCACGCGGAAGACCACGCTCCTGCCCAGAAGGCCGAACTACTGCCCCCCAGAGCCCCGAGCACGCTCCCACCTGCCATCTGCTGCTGCTTGACTGCCTGCTGCCCACGTGCACTGCCATTTGCTGCCTGCACATCAGCCAGGGGTGCTGTTGCTGTGACCACCCCTGCTGGAACCGAAGACTCCCGACTGGGATTCCATCGCCCCACAGCCCAGCCCCAGGACCCAGTTGCCCACCCACTCCTGCCTCTGGGGTTGTCATGTCGGGGCAAACACCATCTGTGACCACTGACAACCCCCGGCCAGAGAGGCAGAGGGGCACCAGCTTCAGTGCCACCGAAGTTGGTGTCCTGGTGGAGCAAGTCCTAGGGCAGTATGATGTCCTCTTCGGAAGTTCCCGCGCTGACAAGGAAGGACGGACTCGGATCTGGACTGACATCGTGACTGCCATCAACGCGGAGGGGGTGGCAGTCCGCGACTTACAACATGTCAGGAAGTGCTGGGAGGACTTCAGGTCCAGGACCCTGAACAAGGCCCGGCGCCTCTTGAAGGCAGCGGATGCCAAGGGTTGCCGGGGCCACTTGTTGGAAGAACAGATGAGGGTCCTGGAACGCATATCCCCAGCGCTCCACGTCCAGGTCCTAGAGAAGCAGACCCATCTGGAGTCGAGCGGTGAGTGTACATGCATCCTGATTGTGAGCAGTGCGTGTGGTGATTATTCAGTATTGTGCAGGTTGCACATCTGTTTGTATGGGGTCGAGTATGGGTGGGGGTGTACAGGGCTGTGGGGCTGACACATGCGAGGGCTGTAATGTGTGAGACATGGATGGTGCTTGTGTGTGTAGGCTTGCATGCCAAATGCAGTTGTGTGGGCACACATGTTTGGATGAATGTGTATGTAAGTAGACATGTCCATGATGTCACGCATGTATGTTGTTTTCGGCTGCATGCATCAGCACTGTGTACATGTGCATGTGTGTGTATTTGACAAGGGTGCAACCGTGATGCAACATGGATGCATGTGACAGCGGTATGTGGAAGCCTGATTGGCAGATGTGACATGGATGCCCGTCTGAACAGTGCGACACTTGGCAGAGGTGTACACATGCATGCAAGTGTGGTGGTGTGTGTACATGTGTGGTGCACTTCCTGTGTTGCATGTGATGTCTGGCTCACCTTTGGCTGCTCATGCTGTTGTATGTGTATGGATGGTGCTGGCAGTTGCGATATGGCTGTGGTATGGCTAATGTGTGCGAGTTGTAATGACATGTGTGTTGGGGATTGCGATGACATGTCTGAGGTTTGCCAATGCCACTCATGTACAACTGTCATGTGTGTATGTGTCCATTGTACAGTGCCCTGATGCCTGTGTTTTGTTTCTCCCTGTCTGCAGCGTCAACTGATGAAGAGGGCGGAGAAGGTGCTGTGGAGCACAGCGGCGGGGATCCGACCGCCAGCCGGAGACGCAAGGCCCGGCTCCCCTCCCAGGTTGTCATCTCGTCGGGGAGTGAGGAGTCCGGTGCCGCGTCCCAGGCCGCAGCTGCCGGGGGGAGGTCCAAGAGGCGGAGGTTGGAGTTGGACTCCTCGGCAGCAGAAGGGGCAGCTGGGACCCCACAGGGCCCAACAGGGGAAGATGGCACGGAGTCATCCAGGTTGGTGGGGGTTTGGTGGAGGAGGAGGCCGTGCAAGCACCACAGACGGGGTCTGGAGGTGGGGATCCCACTGGTGCTAGTGGTGCAGTGCAGGACCAGGGACAGGAGGCAGCACAGGCCGCCGCGGAGGTGCCTGTGTGCAATCCTGTCCCCGATCCTGTCCCTGCATCATCTTGCACCAGCAGGGATGCTTACGTCCAGACCCGTATTCAGGCAGGGGATGAGCTCACGTCAACTGGCCTTCCTCTGCCTGCGGACGTGGCTATCCAGGTCCGGGTTGAGCCTGTCCTGGCTGGTGTGGCGTTGCGTCAACGGGCCATCGGGCCATGCGAGGTGACCGGCAGTCTTTTCATGACGAGACTGCACATCATCTTGAATGTCTCGTTGACCACGTCAGCTTGCTGGGGCAGGTCACCCAGGCCGGATTCCTCCGTCTGATGGGGCTTGCTCCGACCCCCTCCTCAACTGGACCCCCTACGCGCCAGTTGTCCTCTGTGCCATCTTCCCACCCATCAGTCACCTGGGTGCCCTGTGGAGCTGCCTCTGATGGTGCGGCCAGGCTGGTGGAGGAGCCATCCCTGCCACAGTCGGGAGTCGGACGTCCAGCAGGGGTGGCCACATCAACAACTGCACCCCAGCCGGCGGAGGATGTGCAGGCAGCAGGAGGCAGTGCACGGGCAGAGGCACAGCAGCCGCAGCAACGTGGTGGGAGCCATGAAGGCTCGGGGCCTTCAACATCGGAGGGGCAGGCATCGGTCGGAGGGCAGGTGGACCCAGGACGGGGTGTGTCTTCTGTGTGGCAGCGGTTGGGCCAGCAGATAGGTGCGGAGCGGCGGCGGGCGGAAGAGGCGCGGCTCACAATGGTCAGGGCGGCGAACTCCATGCGGAGGGCCCTGAGGCGGGCCGAGTGCCTCGAGGCAATCCGCAGGGGGTTGGAGGAGGAGACAGCGTCGTCCCTGCGCACCCTCGGGACATCGAACAGGAGTTCGATGATGCCCTGGCCCAGAACACCACGGAGTGAGCCGCTGGACTTGCCCGCCGCCTTTGTATATAGTTATATAGTTAGCGTTAGGTTTCCTATATTTTTTTTTTATTTGGGTGCGATTGGACAATGCGCCACGTTTTTGTATGTAGTTCAGTTTTTAGTTAGTTGTCATAGTTAGGTTTCATTTGGTTGGGCTCATGGACCCGGGATTATCTTGTAAATAGTTCTTCAATGGATTTTTCTTTTTTATGGAGTTTTTTCATCGCCATGGAGCAATGGTTTTTGTTTATCATTTACCCTTGGATTTCTTTTCTGACTGTGACTTTGGACACCATTTATTTTGATTGTGCTGTGTGTTTTTGATTTTTTTCATGGACATTCATCTTCTTTTGGTTGTTTTGCTTTGTGGTTTTTCTCATTTCATTTCCATTCTAGTTGATTTTGAATACATTTATATTTTCATCCTTCAATGTGTCGTATCTTCTCATTGCTTTCATGCATGTCATGTTGGGTGTTTTAACATTCACTTGCAGCCATTGTGTGTGACAGACATGTGTTCATTTGCATTATTTACATTGGGTGTGTAACATGTAATTGCCTTTGATATGTGGGTGGATGTGATAGTTGGTTGGGGCTTTTGGCAGGGGAGGATGGCCATTACGGACATGATTGGGGATTGGTGGGACCCAGGTGCAGGGGGGCATGGATGGGACATGGGCGAGGGCCTGGTGGAGGGTGCCCCTGCACTGCTGGGGGGTGGGGGTGGTGGGAGACATGGGTGGGGGCCTGGTGGCAGGTGCCCCACAGTGCTGGGGGGTGGGGGCGGTGGGAGACATGGGTGGGAGCCTGGTGGCAGGTGCCCCTGGTGACTAGGGGGTGGGGGTGGTGGGAGACATGGGTGGGGGCCTGGTGGAGGCTGCCCCTGGTGGCTGGGGGGTGGGGGCGGTGGGAGACATGGGTGGGGGCCTGGTGGTGGGTGCCCCTGCCCTGCTGGGGGGTGGGGGTAGTGTGAGACATGGGTGGGGGCCTGGTGGAGGCTGCCCCTGCACTGCTGTGGGGTGGGGGGTGGTGTGAGACATGGGTGGGGGTCTGGTGGAGGGTGCCCCTGCACTGCTGGGGGTGGGGGTGGTGGGAGACATGGGTGGGGGCCTGGTGGAGGCTGCCCCTGGTGGCTGGGGGGTGGGGGTGGTGGGAGACATGGGTGGGGCCTGGTGGTGGGTGCCCCTGCACTGCTGGGGGGTGGGGGGGTGGGAGACATGGGTGGGGGCCTGGTGGAGGCTGCCCCTGGTGGCTGGGGGGTGGGGGTGGTGGGAGACATGGGTGGGGGCCTGGTGGCGGGTGCCCCTGCACTGCTGGGGGGTGGTGGGAGACATGGGTGGGGGCCTGTGGAGGGTGCCCCTGGTGGCTGGGGGTGCAGGGGGACATGCGTTGGTGGGCAGTAGTGCAAGTTGACATGTGGGTTGGCTGGGGGGCATGGCCATGGTGGATGGGGTGCCTGCAGGACATGTGCAGGGTAGGCCCCTGTGGTGTGAGCCACAGGGGCCGTGGAGGGTGTAGAGGGAACACCTGGGAGGGCCCACACGTGCAATTCACGTGTGGTGCTCCCCGCGCACCCCTGTAATACACGTACCCTGATGGAATCACGTGTCGAACTTCCCCGCACCCTGAAATACACATACCCTGATGGAATCGCGTGTGGAACTTCCCGCGCACCCCTGGAATACACGTACCCTGCTGATTTCGCGTGTGTAACTTCCCCTGCACCCTGAAATACACGTACCCTGCTGATATCGCGTGTGGAACTTCACGCGCACCCCGAAATACACGTACCCTGATGGAATCGCATGTGGAACTTCCCGTGCACCCCTGAGATACGCGTACCCTGCTCGCACGGGCCCAATCGCGTGTGGAAATTCCCGCGCACCCCTGAAATACACGTACTCTGCTGGAATCGCGTGTGGAACTTCACGGGCACCCCTGAAATACACGTACCCTGCGGAAGTCACGTGTGTAACTTCCCCTGCACCCTGGAATACAAGTACCCTGCTGATATCGCGTGTGGAACTTCACGCGCACCCCGAAATACACGTACCCTGATGGAATCGCGTGTGGAACGTCCCGCGCACCCCTGAAATACACGTAGCCTGCTGGAATCGCGTGTGTAACTTCCCCTGCACCCTGAAATACACGTACCCTGCTGATATCGCGTCTGGAACTTCACGCGCACCCCCGAAATACACGTACCCTGCGGAAATCGCGTGTGTAACTTCCCCTGCACCCTGAAATACACGTACCCTGCTGATATCGCGTGTGGAACTTCACGCGCACCCCGAAATACACGTACCCTGATGGAATCGTGTGTGGAACTTCCCGCGCACCCCTGAGATACGCGTACCCTGCTCGCACGGGCCCAATCACATTTGGATATTCATGCGAACCCTTGAAATACACGTACACTGCTGGAATCGCGTGTGTAACTTCCCCGGCACCCTGAAATACACGTACCCTGCTGATATCGCGTGTGGAACTTCACGCGCACCCCTGAAATACACGTACCCTGAGGAAATCGCGTGTGTAACTTCCCCTGCACCCTGAAATACACGTACCCTGCTGATATCGCGTGTGGAAATTCACGCGCACCCCGAAATACACGTACCCTGATTGAATCGCGTGTGGAACTTCCCGCGCACCCCTGAGATACGCGTACCCTGCTCGCACGGGCCCAATCGCGTGTGGAAATTCACGCGCACCCCTGAAATACACGTACCCTGCTGGAATCGCGTGTGTAACTTCCCCTGCACCCTGAAATACACGTACCCTGCTGATATCGCGTATGGAACTTCACGCGCACCCCTGAAATACACGTACCCCGCGGAAATCGCGTGTGTAACTTCCCCTGCACCCTGAAATACACGTACCCTGCTGATATCGCGTGTGGAAATTCATGCGCACCCCGAAATACACGTACCCTGATGGAATCGCGTGTGGAACTTCCCGTGCACCCCTGAGATACGCGTACCCTGCTCGCACGGGCCCAATCGCGTGTGGAAATTCCCACGCACCCCTGAAATACACGTACCATGATGAAATCGCGTGTGGAACTTCCAGCGCACCCCTGAAATACGCGTACCCTGCTCGCACGGGGCCAATCGCGTGTGGTACTTCCCGCGCACCCAAGTGATACATGTAGCCCGCTTGCTGTGCTGGTACAGGGTTAGCGCAGCCCTTTGCGCTGGATTGGGTATATTGATGGCTTTTCCCTGCGCGGGAGGCTTCTTGGGGGCGTAACTGGCGCTGCTGCAGGGTCGCTGCGCTACTGTGCGCCACGGCTGGTTTTGGTGGCTGGAATCCATGAATACGCTGTGCGCGGAAATGGATTTTAGAACACGCGGCTGGCGCAGGGATTCGCACGCGCACACTGTGCGCCAGCCGCGTGCGCCACTTGTGCGCTGGATTCTATGAATTACCCCCCAAATGTATGAGGTGTTACTTTTCATCGCCTGTTAATGTTACCAGTAGAGCATGACAACAAACTAGAATATCGGAAAATTGTATCAAGTGCAGCACAAGAAGTAGGAAAGGTTCCTAGAAAATGAAATACCTTGATTGTAGATGAAGTATGGTGTCTAACTTGATGCTAGATTTCATTCACTTGTGAATGCAAGAGGTTTTGAAGACTGACATTTCTTTTGGAGGTAAACATGTACTTGTATTTGGAGACTTGTTACAGATAACTCCTGTGAAAGGTCAACCAGTTTTTAGAATGCTGCAATCTAAGGATGCTCAAAAAAGTATAGGAAGTATTGGTCATTTTAACCTTGAGAATTGTTTGGAATCCCAGGAACTTACCATTGATATGAGGCAATCTGGAGACTTAGAGTATGCAGAAATGCTTAATAAGATTCGTACAGGTGTTCTTGAGGACAATATGAAAGCAGTCCTAAAGGCAAAACTGGTTTCTAACATGTTTAATGTAGATTGCAGTCCGACTGATGTCATGTTGACTCTTAAGGAAACAAACATTTTTTGTGTTGATTTGATGTGCATACTAGCAGAGTGTACCAAGTTTATCTCTACAATGCTACTTGTCAGAGAGGCAAAATATTGTACAGATAAAATCATGTGATGTTTTAGATGGTCATGTCTGTAGATGAAAATTCACACAGTTTACATTCGGCAATGTCAATCCGAAAATGTAGTAGCTATTGCAAGAAGCCATTTTCTCAAAATACACAGAGGATAGTCAAGAATATTTAATGAATGTCTTTCAGATATTAGTAAAAGAAATTGTTAATGTAGATAAGCATGTTGGGATGAGTTACGAGTGGAAGCATATGCGTCCAATATGTAAGAAAGGCTATTATATTTCTGATCTTTGTGAAAGATGTGTGGATCTGCATGTGCCTAATCAGAAAAGTGTAACCATTTCGGATCTTGTAACTAAAGCATTCCATGACATGCATGCAGTGACTGTGGTTGTAATTTACAATCAACACTGCAAAATCTAGTTTTTAATAAATATGTATTGATTATGTTTCAAAGATACAATGTAGATGGTATGAATAACACGTCACTAATGAATTTTGTAAATAGTCAAGCTTCTGTTAGTGAGACAACTTTAAAAACCTGTGCAATTATTTTTCATTATGGGGCATCCATTGAATCTGGATATTTCATGACATGGCCACGCACAGAAGTAGATTGGCTTGTTTAGAATGACTCTATAGTCACACACCAAGCTAGATTGCCTTAATAGGTTAAAGAATGCTTACTTAATGTTGTTAGAAACAAAGTTTCAAAATGTATGTGTAATATTCTTTGTACAATCTAAGGATGCTCAAAAAGGTATAGGAAGCATTGGTCATTTTAACCATTGGAATAGTTTTGAATTCCAGGAATTTACCATTAACATGATGCAATCTGGAGACTTTGGGCCTCATTACGACCCTGGCGGTCCTGTAATGAATGGTGCCGGTACGGGACCGGCACCGTTCATTGCGGGATGCCTGATTAGGAGGTCCACTAGCGGGACCCAGAACAGATGTCTGGTAAAATAAGATATCCTTTCCGGGTCCCGCGAGGGGACCAAGGAGCTAATAACGGGCCTTTTATTAATGGGCCCGTTATTAGCTCCATCCTCATTCACATTGATCCCTATGGGGGCTCAAATGGTAATAGGGAATGGTTTTGTGCATGAGGAATTACCGGGTCCTCCAAGGTTGGAATGACCCGGTAATTCCTCATTCAGAGAACCCGGTATGGAGGCAGACATGCCCTTATTAAGGGCATGGCTGCCTCCATACTCATAATGAGGCCATTAGAGTATGCAGGAATGCTTAACAAGATTTGTATATGTGTTCTTGAGGAAAATGTGAAAGCAGTCTTAAAGGGAAGACTGATTTCTAACATGTTTCATGTAGACTGCATCCCGTCTGATGTCATGTTGACCCTTAAGGAAAGAAACATTCTTTGTGTTGTTATTTGATGTGCACACTTGCAGAGTGTAACAAGTTTAACACTACCATGCTGCTGTCAGAGAAGCAAAATATTGTAGCGATAAAATCATGTGATGTTTTAGATGGTCATGTTATGTTGGATAAGAGAGCACAAGCTTGATTAGGTCAACTAGAGAATTCAATTTCTAAAACTGCAGGTCCGGAAGGAGATTTAAAACTTTGCATCAATGAACGAGTAATGTTGAAGAGGAATTTGAATGTAGAAATTGGTTTAGTCAATGGAGCAATGGGAAGAGTAGTTGCATTTCACACTTTTCCTCACAGTACAAGTATTGAACATGTTGAAGTTCAGTTTGATCATGTTGAAAGAACTCACTTGATTTCTCGGAGCTCTGCAAGTTTCTTGCTTTTGAAGGACACCAATGTGAAAAGAGCACAGTTTCCATTGTGCTCTGCTTATGCAATAACTATTCATAAATCTCAAGGGTTGAGGTTAGAAGCAGCACTTATGGACATTGGTCATACAGTGTTTACTGAAGCAATGTCATATGTACCTTTGTCACGTGTGAAACATGTAGGTTTATTTTTAATGAACTTTTATGAAAGCAAAGCAACAGCTGAGATTTCTTGCATTGAAGAATATAATATGTTGCATATACTGTATGCTCCTCACCTGAACCTTATACCTGTACCCAATGGAATTTAATGGAGTTGGAGAGTTGTTCATCTGTAACATACTGTCATTGCAGCCTTAGTAATGAAACTACAGTTGAATGCTATTGTAATGCAGCTTTGTGTATGTCATTTCAAATGACTCTGTTGATGCAAGAAATAGCTTCAACAGCAGGGAAGCAGCTATGTGTTGAATTTTCATTTCTTAAAATGTCTGTAGATGAAAATTCACATAGTTTACGTTTGGCAATGTCAATCTGAAATGTAGTAGCTTTTGCAAGTGGAAATGAAAAAAGTTCTAGAAATACACAGAAGGTTAGTCAAGAATATTTAATGACTGTCTATGAGATATTAGTGAAAGAAACTGCTAACGTATATAAGTCTGTTGGAATAAGTTATGGGTGGAAGCATATGTGTCCAAAATGTAAGAAAGGATATTCTATACCAGATCTTTCTGAAAGATGTGAATATATGCATGTGCCTGTTCAGAAAAGTGTAACATTTTCTGATCTTGTAACTAAAGCATTCCATGACATGCAATGCAGTGACTGTGGTTGTAATTTAAAATTAAGACTGCAAAATATAGTTTTTAATAAGTATGTATTAATTATGTTTCAAAGATACAATGTAGATGATAGGAAAATTAATATGTCAATAATGAATTTTGTAAATAGTCAAGTTTCTGTTAGTAAAAAAACGCTTAAACGTGTGCAATTATTTTTCATGAGGGGGCATCCATTGAATCTGGGCATTTCACATCATGGGTGTGCACAGAAGTAGATTGGCTTGTTTGTAATAATTCTATAGTCAAAAACCAAGCTAGATTGCCTTAAGTGGTTAAAGAATGCTTAGTTAATGTTGTAAGAAGCAAAGTTTTCAAATATATGTGTAACATTCTTTGTGAATATAAATATGCAAAATACAAATTTGAAATAGAAAAATAGGCTAATAAGTGGTTTATGTAAAGTAAGACATGCTTTGCTACTATGATGGTTATTAAAAAAATTCTTCCACTTTTGTTTTATTGTGTAAAACACTGTGTATTTTAATATGAACAAGTGTTTCCTATAAGTGCAAGGTTTCATGAATTGTTCCATGTACATTATTTTGAGTGTGACGAGTGTAGAAGCTCATGGCTGTTAACATATGAAACAAGTTAACAGCAGGTTGTAGATACAAAAATATATAGTGCAATTAAAATACAACATCTAAATAACTTACTGAAACGTTTATTTTATTAAATGTATAAATATGTGTTGTGTGCAGTGTGGAGTTTTTAGAAAAGGCGACAATCTATTCATTCATTAAACTGTGCATATTGTTTGATTTTGCATGGTAGGTTTAAGATGATTGTAATTAGTTTCTAAGATGTGCAGGTGGCCAGAAAAAGGACACACACCAAATTTTGAAGGATGTTGTGAAGTTGCAATGTAGATATACTTTTTATAATGTAGAATACATTTGATGTAGAAAATACAGGTGTTCCACACTGTGTAGCAGTATCAGTGGTAACAGAAGTTTAGGTAATCATTTCTAGGTTTAAGTGTTTTAAAAATATGATGCGTATGATATGAAATGTTATTATGAACTTCTTGTGTGTGTATGTGGCTAAACAAAGGACACACATAGATTTTATAAGAAATATGACAATGACATTTGTATGTTATTTATGTTGTTTTTGATAAGTGTTAATATGTTTATTCACAAAATTATTTATTTTCGACATATTATTTATAATATAGGTATGGCTATAGTCTAGAAAGATTAATACTCAAAATAATATTATATTGTTGGCCTGTCTTTATGCAGTTCATAGTAAAACAGAAGACATACTTATGTTATAGGTCTTGTTTTCCTGGTGAAGGTTGAATAAAGTAATTTGTAAATTAGTCATCATGTAGCATAAAGTAATCTTTGTATAGTATTGTAAGATCTGTGCAGTATAGTTAAATTCATTTATTGGTGTACGAACTATCGATGTTGTAGGCAATTCTCGTTCGAATTTGCTGATGCAAAAAGTAGTTCATAATAACTTAAATGTTAAGTATTTTAAATAACAGAACAGAGTTTTTGTTCTCCATTTCAGACATTTATTTTCTCTGTAGCATGATTAATGAACACAATTTGGTAATGGTTGTATACTTGGAATACAATCAGTATTCTTTTAGTATCAATTTAAGAAAAAAACATTAATAATTTTGTATTTCTTTTGTTATGATGAACACCATGATACCAATGCAGTGGGGACAGTGCATAGTATAAATGGCCTTTCCCATTAATATTAACTAATTTTTTTTTCAGACTTCATATATGGAAGAAAGACAGAAGGACATGGGTATCTGGTAAGGCTTTGGATAAATATATATGTGCAATGTATATATGGACATACAAAAAAATGTTTCTTTTCTTTAGAATGTTATTTTTAGCAGCGGTTATGGTACCAACCAATCAGTAGCAGAAATGTTTTTGGCGAGGCTTAGGTAAGCAACGACTGGGGTGCTTTTGCTTGCTGCTCTGATAGTCTC
Source organism: Ambystoma mexicanum (assembly GCF_040938575.1). NCBI lineage: Eukaryota > Metazoa > Chordata > Amphibia > Caudata > Ambystomatidae > Ambystoma > Ambystoma mexicanum. The sequence continues at coordinate 1,056,388,853 of NC_090922.1, read as the reverse complement.
GGCTATAGGGAACAAGTGACTATTTTGAGTACTAAAAGTGCATAAAATAAATTACAATAGATATTGTAATGTATTTTAGCAGTCTGTGTTTAATTTGATCAATTTTTGTAACATAAAAGGTGGCCTTTAAAAGGGCCATTTTGGGGGATGAAAAGAGGTGGGTAGAATAGGGGAGGAAAATACATGAGGATGAAACATTTAACAAATGGAATAAAAATAAAATGCAACATGTATATTGTTTTATATTTATTTAGAAAGAAAGGGTTAGAAATTGCCACTTTAAAGAAAATACTAAGCATGACAAGTAATCTGATGTTCAGCAATTAACTTCAGCCATTGCTCAATTGTGTCAGCTCCCTTGATTACACCATTTGCAGCATCCTTTACACGTGATTTGCATCCTGGAAAGGTTGGGTCTCGGTAACAGAGTAGTCAGTATAGTGGATAGCACTGCTGATGTAGAGGCTTCATTTCCAGTTGGTGTTGTTGATGCACTGGTGGATGGAGGTTCTGCAGGTGTTGATCATCTTCGTCTATTCAAGGAACGAGCCCCATGCATTTTTTTTTCTGATGTTCATGGGCTTTGCGATATTCATCATCAACATCGTTCCAGTGGACTCGCACCAGATGGTTGATCATTATCGATGTTCCTAGACTTTGAGACAGGATATCAGAAGGCTGATGGCATAGAGTCTTATTGCAAATGATGCACAGCACCTCCTCCACTTCTTTTCCTTCACAAAGAAGTGCCAACTTTCTGCAGTTGTTTTCATTCCTGTGAGCTTCTACCTTGGTGGTGAAGGATTGTCGACCCAAATGATGATGTCATCCTCACTGCTCCTACAGTCGTGGTCAGATATGTTGCAATATTCAACCAGGGATGATAATATAAAAGAATAAAAATGACAACACGATAAAGACAATTCTGCAAAAAATGTAAATGTTTAAAAAAAAAGAAAACAAAAACGTAAAACAAAAAACAGACAAACTAAACAAATTACAAGACAAAGGAAAATTGGATTATGGGAAAACAGGGTAAAAAGGATGAAGAGTTTAAGGGGTAAAGTGCCAAAAGTGCTTGCAGTTACTCAGAAACCATTTCACTAGCAAGTACAGAAAGCAATAATTAATGCAAAGTTATTTTTTGTGGGTGTGGTGATTATTTGTGGCTACAGACTGCCGCGCCATCTGATTGGACAGTCTTGTTTGCACGGATGTCGTCAAATGATGTGGGTGTAGCCGCCGATACAGCGCAACTTGTGATTGGATAGTTCACTGATGCGTATATAAGTCACGTGTAGGAGCGGAGCCGCAGCACCTGTTATGGTTGGCTGATGCATTAGGCGCGAAGAGGCATAGCTGTGTTACAGGAGTTTGGCATCCCATTGGCTTATTTCGCATGAGTGGGTTACATCGAACGCATGGGCGTACTCACATCAATACTTTGCAATATGTGATTGGATCATTTGTTGACGCAAATAGCTTGTAGGCACGGAACCGCGGATACCAGTGACTGGCATATTAGATGCAAAGATCCATAGCTGCGTTGAAAGATGTCAACGTTCTATTGGCTCATTTCGCACACGCAGGTTACTCCCTCCCCCAGTCATTACTGTATGTAGCCATGCATGTATCCTTGGTAGACGCATCTATAAAATCTTTTTTTTATATATATGTATATAAATATCGGCAGTAGTCTTGTAAATATTTATTTTACAATATATTGACAGATACAGTAACACTATAATAACTATTCATGAACAGTGCATATACATGTAAATACTTAAAAAATGTAAATACATATACAACTGCATTTTTTGGAACAACAAGTTGATTTGGATGGAATGTGGTTTTCCAATTGCTTTTTATTTTACTTTCTAGACATAATACAGAGTTTTGATTAGCTGAATTGTCTGTATTATTAATGTTAATTATGTATGGAACAACAAAACCCTTGAAATTCAAGGAAAAAACTTTAGTTGCAGGGACGTTAAGGTGAGTAATACATTGTAACAAAACCTTTGAAATTCATGGAAAAAAACTTTAGTTTGCGAGGGCATTAAGGTGAGAATGCAACAAAACCCTGGAAATTCAGCTAAAACTACCTTAACTTCACGCCCCCTGTTGCGCAGACTATGACCACTATGATGCAATCACAGATAACATCACTGATGACATCACTAATTACATTTTATATGAGAAAAATGATGACATTACAAATCACATCACTAATGCCATCACTGGTGACAACAGTAATTGCATTGTATATAACTGATTACATCAATAATGGAATTTGACATAACATCATTTATAAATTAGCTCATGAAAACTTTGATTACCTTAATAACAATTTACATACGTGTGTTAGTACAAACAATACACACCAAGACCTACAATGCATACAAATCTGAGGCACATAAAAGGAAACTTAAGTAAGGAGGAAATAAACAACACTACCAAAAATGACTGCAACATTATACTTAATCATGAAGTACACAAAAGATTTGAATGTTTGAGGCTTGCTTATTTTGCATTTATGTGTACCATGAACTGAGGACAATCCTAAGGAAAGTGCCTTAGCAACATACAAGAAGGTTATCCCGTGGCCTGAATACGTCAGTGAACAAAATGAAGTGGGCCAGATATGTGATGTCATTGGTGAGGTCATCAATGGCGTTTGTGATGTCATCTTTGATGTCCTGGGTGTTAGTCTTAGCAGTGCACAGAGGTGGCACGAATTATGTTTGCTTAGCTTACCACAACTGGCAAATTTCAAGGGTTTTTCAGTTTAACTTGTAACCATAACATCCAGTTAACAAAGATTTAACTGGATGTTAGCGGGATTTAACTTCAATAAACTTTTTGCAACTTTTCCCACAGTTTTTGTATTCATCGCCATCCGCAAAAGTCTGACGTCATTGCAGCCATTCTCTACAGTGTACGTGACTGCGGGCTCGCGCGTGGCTTGATGACACATTCACAAATTCATCAGCGATCAGGTCTGTGATTCTTGGACAGTTCAGAACTGCATTTTCTACTTTTCTAGGAACTTTCCAGGTCAAAATGTTTCCCTTACACAGATCCTACACGTATTCTCACTCATTATCCATTAACATTGTAGACCGGAGCATATACTTGGAAGAAAATTTATATTAAAAATGGCATCAGCTATTGCCATCTCTTCTCCCCAAGAGCCACCACCACCAACAGCTGTAGGAACTACAGAAAAAAAAGTGCAGTACATCCAAAGATATTGAAGATGACCAAGAAGATGATGTAGAGGAAGTGCCTACCTCTAGCACAAAGAGAAAATCATGGGTGTGGCAGTTCTTTACCACTGTTGGGAATGTACCAAAGGCTTAAGCTACCAAAGTGAAATGCACTACTCAGTGGCTGCCTTCCTGGACAGTACTCCTACAGGACCACCTCCATGCGCTGCCACACCCAATCCAACCACCGCAATGCTCTCAGAAAGGCTGTTCCTTTCTTAGCAAGTAGACTGTCTTCCTCCACCTCATCTTCCTCAATCAGTACTGTAACCACACAACCTACTTCTGTGGGACACAAAATCCCAAAAGCTACCTTGCAAGCAATAAAAGAGTTTGTTGATCCATATTTTTTTAAGGCAACAGTCCTCTGTATGTAATGCAACACACCACTCTGCAGGGGGGAGCAATTTCGAAGTGATTTTGCCCCCTACCTTAGATGTAACACATGCTCTAAACATCTTCACCTGTCCACCTGCCACTCCATATTATTGCGCAGTGTCTCTTCCCTCATTTCCCTCATTTCCCTCCCTCCCTACCTTACATTCTAACATCTCTTGCAAAAAAACAACAAACAAAAAAACACCTTTCATAGTTAAATAATAGAACTAAAAATTAAATCTTATAGCCACCATATACTTTGCATTTCTCATTAAAGTACATAGGCACTGGAATGTGGGATAATGACCTGCCAGCCAAAGTTATCGGCCCAAGTGAAGCAAGGACAGGCTAAACCTCAGTCACCAAAGATATATCAATATTTTATGCACCGACAATATGACATTTCACAAAAAATAAAACACAGACACATTTGCAAAACCATGCTTTCAGGTCCTTGCCAATTGCTAGAAATCCGGCCATGTTTTATTTTTTCAAAAGTTTCCAAATGTATATAATGACAATAGTCATATAACTTAGCCCCCACTTGACAAAATCCATTCACACTTAGCACAAACATTCAAAGTTGGGTCTGTAATCGTTTTGAAAACTTTTGGTAAAAAGTCTGTCCAGCGGTTTGGGCTGTAGACGTGAGCAAGTTTCTTTGTCCATTGCATCTATTGGAAAACCAACACATTTTGGGACCCCTCTATAATTTTACCCCCACCCCCCTGATGAAACCTCACCAAACTTTGCAGGACTTATTTTGCCCAAATATATTTCATGAGGATTCATCTAGGGGGGGCGAGCGAACTTACAAGCCACCCAAAAAGTGCTCTTCCTATGGGTTGAGCAACTTAATCATAAAAACAGGGCCGCTACCGCAGGCCCTGTAATATGTATATATATATATCTATATATATATATATATATATATTCAGTGAAAAAACTTTGTTAAAGGGACGTAATGGTTACAAGTAAAACCGACAAACCCCAGAAATTCGCCAGTTATGGTAAGCTAAGCAACCATAACTCGCGCCACCACCGTGCTCTGCTAATAGTATCACCCAGGACATTAAAGATGACATCACAAATGTCATTGATGACATCACTGATGACATCACATGTCTGGCTCCCTCTTTTTTTCTTTTACTAACATATGTAGGCCACATGGTTTTCTTTAGTAACAGTCAGGAACTAAACATTGAAAAGGTACTATATTTGTTGACATATCATTCAAATATGTTCTTACAGTAATTCCCTTAGGGTTCAGTCACATCATATGAAACATATACATAGAGGAAGACACTGGCTTGAAAGACAGCAATCCTTTCTGTGCATCACGATAATCAGTAAAGTTATCAGCACTTTTTGATAGTTCTGTTGTTTTTGCATTACTGTACTTTCCCCGTATATGCTCATATTTGTATACATTGTACTCACACTACTTTCCTTAGAGTCCAGTGACATCATGTGATACATATACATAGGGGAAGTATCAGCGTTGAAACAGAGCAATCATTTATGTGCATGAAGATAATCACTTAGGTTATGAACACCATCTGGAAGTACTGCTGCTTTTTTGCTTACCTCACTTCCCTGTATATGCTCATATGTGTATATGCTGTTGTCTCTTTGTGGTTTGTCTGTAATAATGCAATTACATAGTAAGTGGGTTGGATTGGCTACTTATTACATGTTTCACAGTACGCAAAACTCTAATAAGAAAGCATTTATCATTTCACTACTCAACATGGAAAGATTATGAATATTGCACATCCATCATATATGCTGCACGCAGTGCCTATGGTTCTACATGAGTAGCTTAGTATACTGGAAAGAACTTCATAATAGAATGCTATTTATATCAATGCATTGCTTAATGCACTACATAGCTCATGATATTTATTGCAATTATCCTTGACACTTTTTTGGCAACATTATAATAAGAATCCCTTCTAGAGACTTTTCATGAAAAGTAAATGCACATGTGATGTCATCAGTCATGTCATCAATGACATTTGTGATGTCATCTTTAATGTCCTGGGTGTTACTCTTAACAGTGCACAGTGGTGGTGTGAGTTATGGTCGCTCAGCGTACCATAACTGGCGATTTTCTGGGGTTTTTCTGGTTTTACTTGTAACCATAACTGTTCTTTAACAAAGGTTTTTCACTGAATTTCATAGGTTTTTATTAGCGCAACTTAACCATAACGTCCCTTTAAAAATGTTTTTTCACTGAATTTCATGGGTTTTTAGTAGCTCAACTTAACCGTAAAGCCCCTTTAACAACGTTTTTTCACTGAATATAGATATAGATAGCATGAATTTGATATGTGTTTAGTAGCATTCCCTTTGTTTATTTACATGTAACATAGAACATACTGAACCCTTTGCCCCATGCTAGTGGTTCTGAGGTCCAACATCAACACTATCCAAAAACTCAGGGGGTATCTTATATTGTTCTATCATGTAATAAACACAATAAAACATGGTCAAACACCAGTATATAAATAAATTACATTAAAAAAAAATAAAAAGTGCAACCTGTATATGTAAGACAGTAACAGTCCAATTATGTAGCATATGCAACATAATGGAACATACCAAAAGAAAATAACATATGCCCCCAGCAGAATTACCTCACAGAAAATGCGCAGCAAATTTCTATAGCACACCTACGCAGCAGTAACAGCTAATCTTAAAAAGAAACTGGTAAGGACACTACATTAATTTCATATATTTGTAAACGTTCTGTATTAGGGTACACTAAAAGGAATTTTTCTTTTTTTTTACACAGAAATGTCTAGTACTTTGGAATGGATAGAAGAAAATGTTCCTCTGGACGAAATGAGTGAAAACAGTGATATTAATGGTAGACACTACACTTCTGTAAATGAACCAATTAATAACCATTGTTTTCTGTGTACTTAAAATATATATATATTTTTAAAAGACCATACAGACAATAAGAACAATACAGAAACAGACAACTTAAAAAATAATATCTAGCGTGTAGAGCAAAAAATTGATCTATTAATGACAAATTTTGATATTTTAAAAAACTTCATAGAGGACTATATAAAGGAAAAAATAAATATCACTGTCCCACATGTACCTGTACTCCTTCTCCATGTCCCAGCCGACTGTTAGGCAGAATCATATGCAGTACCCTTTGGGAACACCAAACACAATTAAGACTACAAGTGACAGTACAAATTCACCTTAGGTACAAGCCTGTACTACTCAGTAAAGTGATAGCGATGGCTGGGCAGCTAGACTTATCTCAAGAGTAAGTGAGCAGTATCAATAGTTAGACAAAGGGCAGCAATTACTATGGTTCAAACAAACACTGACTCGAGGTTTCTGAGTAAAATAATATACATTTATTTACACATCAGTTATAAAACATTTCACTATCATCAAGCAGTTGGAAAATCACAATCTCAATACACTACACCACACCCAATAGATTCTGAACAAGTTAAGCTCAAGATGAAGTGTGAGCAAAATGGCAATCCAGTAATTAAAAAGGGAGGGAAAGACAAAGTTAGACAAAAGTTGAGTAGCACCAACAAGTAAGTAAGCAGGGCAATCTAGAAAAAGTAACTACAATGAGGAAATCAAATCAAGAAGCCTCGGCCAAAGTCAATAGACCAGAGTCTTTGCAGAGCTTCACAGTTCAGAATAGTTTGCGGTTAAGTCTTTGCCAAGAGTTCAGAACGAAGTTGGTCAAATGAAAAGTTACTTTAAAGAATAGAGAAGGACAAGCCCTCGGATTGGCCAAAGATATGAAACACTTTTACTGCGGTGGGACAGAACGAACGACCAGATTTGAACAGTACCTTAAATGGAGAAGAAGGCTGCAGCTGGGGCAGATATTCCTGGCAGGTCCTGCAGGCTCACGGTTCCTGAAGTGACTGTCGGACTGACATGAAGTAGGAAGACTGGAGGGCCCTGCACTGCCCAGGGAAGAAACCAGCAGCAGAGCAAAGCAACAAATAAAAACTCCTTAAAACCCAAGCAGGGTCCAATCCTCCTGGCTATAATGGTTCACTGTAGCTGTGCACAGCAAATTCGACCAGAGGAGAGAGGCCTGGCTTTCAGTTTGGCAAAATGGTTGTTCCCATCAGCTCAAGGGGAGAAGATTCCTTGAAGATCTTCCCTGTCGTCGAAGTTTGGAGATTCGGCACGCAGCAGGGCTTCACCGGGAGGTTCAGTCGTGGTAGAGGTCTTCTTCTGTCAGCTTCTCTTCAGTTCTCTCGATCCAGTGGCGACTCTGCCTTCTCAGTCCCAGAGACTTGCTTTTTATGTGGCTTTCCCCCATTCACACATCCTGGCTGTTAATTACACAGCAGGGTGGCTGTCCCACCGGGACAGTCACCACAGCCAATCATACCAGAGTGCGACATGGGTCTCCAAGGAGACCCTGTGCAGGGAGTCTCAAACCCCTCCCTCACATCCTGTCCTCCTCAGACATTCAGGCACCTAAGGAGGGCTTCTATGCAGAAGCCCGCCAAAGGTCGGCGAACAAAGGAACCAAACCTAGTTTGGCACGCAGAGTAAAATACGAGAAAGACTTTTACAATAATAAATGGTGAATAAACCCAGCCGGAACCGTGTAAAAGTAAATATGGTCCAGCGGGTTTAAGTTCGAGGCTACTGAGATAGCCTAAAACAATACCAAGTCTATTTAAAATAACCATGGTAGAAAAAATAGGGCAATTACCACTTCCACCAGCCAAATCTTAATGACAAGGGAACGAAACAATGTTCCATGAGAAACATACCAAAGAGGATAGCTATTAACCCTTTCCAGAACTCTATTTAAGATAGTTTGTACTGGGTCTGTGATTTTAAAAGACTACAGTCAACGGCAACTTTACATGTTCTGGAAGACAGTAGTCAGCCCCAGAAAATAGAGCTTAAAGTGCGAAGTCTGAAAAAGACAACTCTGTTTCACTGCACTGAAGGTGCTGTGTAACACACAGTAAAAAGATGATGCCTATGGAGTAGGTGAAGCTCCACGGTCTATGAACACAAACATGTTAAACACATGTTAAACATGTTAAACACACACAACAAAACAAGAGTGGGAAAAAAGGCTCACACACTTACAAGGTGAAACAAATAAATCCTAGAAATACAGAAAAGCTGCTGAGGGACTCAGTAGGTAAGGGAAATTAGCCATTCTGGAGAATTCTCCCTAACACTAACCATCCCCAAAAACACCCAGCAAGAAAAAAGTTATGATGAAACTTCGATCCCTTCCTCCCCTACCATCCAACATGTACAAATCCCTAATTCCCCTGTGTTTGTTTCAGTTTCTGCTCACACCTTTCTTTCATAATTTTTATATTTGTATACAATAATAAAATATTATGTGCGCTCTTACTATAGTCCTCTGTATCTTACTTTTATTTCCCCCAATATATTTTTATTGATTTTATACACATATTATGTAACTTGTGGCATATGAGATGAGAGCGCTGCGAGCAGCGTTACAGTGCTTATCAATACGTGTAATAAACAGAAAAACAAAACAAAAAACATAAACAACAACGACAGGTCAGAGAAATGTTTGTGGGGAGGGTCAGGCGGGGGAGGTGCGAAGATAGGAGTTCTCAGTTGGGTGAAGGTGAGCAGGGGGATTGTTCATGCTTTGGACTCGTGGAGGGGGCGGTAGAAGGTCTCTACAGAGGCCTGGACTTTCCCTGCCTCGTCTTTGGGCTCTCGCTCAGGGGAAACCCCCCCCAGTCAACACCTCTGTTGTGCCCCTCCACCCTACTTTATCAGTCGACTTTGTCCATCCATCGTAGAGCGGGTGTTTGTCGGGCCAGGCCTGGGTATTTCTGAGTATAGTCCAGGAAAGGGGCCCACGTCTGGAAGAATTTGTCTGTATTCCCAAACCGGAGGGCAGTTATTTTTTCTGCTGCAATTATGTCCCAGCATTTCGTCCACCACATTTGTACTGCCGGGCCATCTGGGTTTTTTCCAAAGCCTAGCCACAGAAATCTTTGCAGCCGTCAGCAGGTGGGCGCATAGTTCAGCTCTGTGCCCTGATAGAGGGAATTGGCCCTCGCCGCTTGATCCTAGTAGGACAATACCCGGGTCCCATGGGATTGTCAGGCTCATGACCTTGTTGATTTGATCTAACACTGACTTCCAAAATTGGATGGCTTTGTGGCATGTCCAGAACAGGTAGTATAGAGTGCCTTTGTCTGGGCATCCTCACCAGCACGTCGATGGGATTGATGGATTGCATTTATTGAGCGTTTCTGGGGTCTGTTACCACCTGTAACATACCTTGAATGCCCCCTCCTTATTGGCTACACATTTCAAGCTTCTATGTGCTCTCGTCCAGACGTGGTGCCACTCCTCCAGTTCAATGGGCCTCCCAATATCTTTCTCCCATTTGAGCATGTACGGCTCCTTCCGGGTCGGGTCCGTTCTGTCGAGGATCTTGTAGAGAGTTGATATTCTGCCCTTTGGGGGGGATGCTGTGAGGGTGAGTTCCAGGGCTGTAAGGTCTCTGCTTCCGAGATGCTTCATGTCCCTGCACGAGAGCCAGTGACAAAGCTGGGTGTATCTGAACCTCTCATTTTCCAGAAATTCATCTTGCAGGCCTCGAAATCCAATGGGTTTCCTTACTCATAGAAGTCTTGCACCCTCTCCAGACCTCCCTCTCTCCACCTCTTGAAGTTCTTGGGGTTGCAGCCCGGTGTGAATACCGGGTTCCTCCAGACCGGGGTGAGTGGGCCTGTTGTGCTGCAGACTTTCCACAGCCGCACCGCCTTCCTCCAGCTTGCCACCGTGTTTTCGGTTGCTTACAGTGGCTCCCTACCCTCACATTCGCTGGGGCGGTTCATGTGTGGTAGAGAGGATGTCGGGGCTAGGCTCCAGGCCTCTTCCTACGCCAGCCAGCAGGGTTTTGGGGTGGAGGACAGCCAGGCAAATGCATACGAGAGCTGTGCAGCCAGGATATATATGGCAATATCAGGCGCTCCCAATCCTCCCATCGCCCGTCCTTGGATCATGAGTTTCCTTCGGATTCGTGGCTGTTTACCTTCCCAGATATACCTCATAATGTTATTTTGCAACTTCTGGACAGCTTGTTTTGGGATAGTGGTGGGTAAGTCAGAACACTGGTAAAGAAGTCTAGGAATAAGGTTCATTTTCAGGGCCATGATTCTACCCGAACCAGGAGATCTCTTGTTTCTGCCATCGTATCAGGTCGCTCTTGAATTCTTTGAGAAGCGCCGGGAAGTTGGCTTTGTATAGTCTGCTAGGTGCGCATGGCAGCTGGACCCCTAGGTATGGTAGTTGCTTTTTCGCCCAGGGTATCAGATATTCTTTTTCCAGGTCTGAAGTTAGAGATCGAGGCAGGTTAATGCTCAGTGCTGTCAATTTGGATAGATTGACCTTGAATCCTGATGCCTCCCCAAATTCCATCAATTCCCTCCAAAGGGCGTTCATAGATTCCCTTGGCTTAGTCAGAGTGAGGAGAATGTCATCGGCTTACAGGGCGGCTTTATATGTTTGGGCTTTGATTGTCAGACCTTGTATCTCTGCATTCTGTTGTACCCTGTTCGCGAATGGCTCCATGGAGAGGGCGAAGATTAGGGGTGACAGGGGACATCCTTGCCTTGTGCCTCTTGAGATGTTGATTGTGTCAGACCTGGACCCATTAATTCTTAGTCTGGTGGAGGGATGCTGATAGTTCGCTAGTGTCCATTTAATGAAGTTCGGCCCAAAGCCAAAATGTCATAATGTTTTTCGGATTATCTTACTTTTTTAAAAGGCAGTTAGGGTGTCCGTGGGCAGTGTGGGTGTCCGTGATGTCTGTAATTAACCAAAATGTGGGTGTCCTAAGGACACTATGCCTGTTCACACTGTTCACAATCAAAATGGAGGTGTCCTTAGGACACACAAGATGTTTGTCCGTCCGTCTGCAATTAACCAAAATGGGTATGTCCTAAGGACACTATACCTGTTCCTAATCAAAATGGAGGTGTCCGCAAGACACTAAATTCATCTGCATGTCCTCAACTATTCACAATGAAGTGTCCTTAGAACATACCCTCTGTTTGCGTTGTCCGCCACTACAATGAATATGTCCGTAGAACACATAGACCGCCTGTCCGCAAAGTTGTGATGCCCATTTCATTTGGTTGGGAACCTAAACTCTGTCCACAGAACACCCGCACGCATGCGTATTACACCCTTGGGTCCTACAAACATTGTGCCTGTCTGTAACTGTCCACTGCACATGTGTCGTGCTTTTATTTAGTTCGGGGACACAAACACTATCCGTAGAACACCCACACGCCTGCATACACCCACCCCATGCATTTGGTGTCCTACGGACACCCATCCCATTCACGAACGTGTCCGCAGCGTTATCATGTGACCGCACCCACGCTAAGCATGGGTCCTTGTTCGCTAACACAGTCCGGGCCCCTGGACATTAAAAAAGTGCTTCTTTGAGCAATCCAAAGTATTTTCCTGCAAAATGACAGCCTTGCACATGTCCCAGACAATGTCCCTAGCAATCTACATACTTTTTGGCACTTGTTTAGCCCCTTTTTGGTATTCAAAGTGTTCGCAGACGGCGTGGGTGTTCGAGAAGTGTGCCCCAGCACCCCTATAAAAGGCCACACCCCAGAGCTGATCCTCATTCTGCTTTTGGATTTCAAAGCAAGACAGACCATTGCTGGACATTTATCCTTGGTGGACCTGCTTTTGCTACTGCATTAATTCCTTTCGGAAAATTTCTGTCAGCTGTCCTGATGGCATCCATGGCTGCTGCTGATGCTAATTCTGTCTCAGCACCACCCCCAACCCCTCCACCACCACCACCTCCCCAAGGGAGTGCATAGGGGAACAGGCATGACGATACAGAGGAGGATGAAGGGGATGGGGTAGTGAAAGTCCCTACTGCTAGCATTGCCCATGAGTCTTGGGTGTGGAGTTCCTTTACCACTCTTGATGGAGTACCCAAAGCTTGAGCAAACAAGGATCGCGGCACAAAGTGCCGGTTGGTGCTGAGACGTGGCAAACCAGGTTTGTACAGCTATGGTACTACCTCAATGAAGCAACACCTAAAATCATTCCACGGTGTGGCTATTCGTAAGGTTGTACCTTGCAATAAACGTAGTAGGTTGAGTTCCTCTGCAGCATCCTCTGTTTCTGCTCCTGCCACCACAAGAGACACCCCTGTGGGGCAGCGCATCCCTCCAGCGGCCTTGCAGGCCATATGTGATTCTGTATACCCTTACCTTTCGAGGGTCACAGTATTATGTAAGTACTGCGACGCAGTACTCTGCAGGGAGGAGACCCTTCAAAGTGCTTTCAAGGCTACCATCCGGGAGCATGAGAAGGACTGCCAACTACCTGATTAAGGCCCACCCTACATCTTCCTCTCTCCACCTGCCCTTTCTTATCCCTGTAGTTGGTGCCCCTTCCTTGCCCTCCCTTCCCTTCCTTTCCTTATGAGTCATGTCTGAAAAAAATAAATAAATACAAAACAACAAAATCCCCCAAAAAAGGCTCTTTTCTGAGCCACCTTTCACAGTTCAAAAAAAGAAGTGCCAATGAAATGCTGCAGGGCCCTATGCATTTTTAGAAGTCCGCTGACAGTTTGGGGCCATTGACATTTTTGGGGGGCTGCCCTACCTGAACCACTGCACTCCTCTCCAGAAAGAAGTGGTGGCTCTGAAAAGACCCTTTTGCTGGTGTTTTTTGTGTTTCAAAACTTCAAATGGTCAACACCTACTGGAAAAAGGATTACTATAAATCCAAAAAGGATTGCAATGCATTTTGTATATTTTGCAGAAAAATTGGATTGCCAGCATAAGTAAGATGTACTCCATCTCTGCGGAAAATGTGTGTATTACAAAACATAATATTTTCATTGTGAAAAGAGGACATGCCAACATCTTTCAAAAAGGCACAAACAGCTTTGTTGACATTGCACCTCGCTATCTCCATTTGTGGACCAAATGAAGAAGAACTCGCCACATTTGTCTCTGCGCAATACGAGAAAAAATTACTCGAGAGTTTGGAAACATGTCCATGACTTTCCAAGGCCTTCATTCATTACAAATTGCAAAGAGATTCCAGAGACATGCCCTAAACGGTTCCCTCCACAATGAATAATAATAATGTCTGGATGATGCTGGGTCACCAAAGTACCAAATCCAGCCACTTTATTCCATGCACTCCATGCCAGTGCACTTCCACATGAGGGAATCCAAGAGTGCAGCCACTCCACAGCGATCTGCCTGCACCTCCAACCAATTTATCCATGAGTCTCCCAAAGTCCAGACAATCTGCCTTCTGAAAGACACAGCCATAGCTATCTGCTCTCCTCTCAGGAAAAATACTTTCTGACAAAGTCTCTCCTTACACATAACACCCAGTAAACCTTATTGACCAATCCCTTGCCCTGCTAAGTCTCATTTGCATGCCTCTCATCCTCAAAACCCCTGTATGTAATATGTGCTGTCCGCGGACAACCACGGTGCCCACGGACAAATCGTACAATCCGAGAGTGGGAGACGAAAATGTAAATCATGTGCCCCATTTCCCCTTTGAGGCTGGCTCTGAAAAGAGCCTTTTTTTGTTTTTTTAAGATGCTTCAGAAACAGCATGGAATAGATCATAAAAGATAAAGACATGCCATCTTCTTTAAAATAAACAACATTACCAGAATCAATGTTGTCATTATTGCAAAAGAACATGCCAGCTCTAATCATAAAACCTCACCCTCTCCTTCCATTCTACTCCCTTCTATCCTAGTTCCTGCACTTCTCTAATTCTCATCTCTTCCATTCTTCTCCTTTATACCCTCTGCTTTCTCTCTTACTTTTGCTTTTACCACTACTCATACCTCCTACTCCCTCTCTTACCTTGGTCGCTCTTTACTCTCACCAATCCTCTTCTATAATGTAAATTGTTTTTTGCACTGTTTTCTGGTTTGATTCAATAGTTACTTAATGCTTATTATGTCTTGCTTGTTCCTTGTACCAACATAACTATTGTCCCATATTGCTCTAGGTACCAAAGCAGATAAAAATAACTTGGCATTTGGAAGTACTTTCATGACTGCCTGAACCAAGTTTTCCAGATCTCGCAACAAAGTAGGGGCACTGACATAGCCCCAATGCAAAGCACCACAGTGTAGGACAGCTACATGTAGACTATTAAACCGAGCCATATCCTGACAATCTTCTAGCATTGCCTCCAAATTCAAACCAGGCACAATGCTCCACACCACCTCTACTCCTTTTACGTCAAAATTGTTAGCCACATTCCTAGATTTAGCATACTGCTCCAAACCATTCACAAACATATCTCCAACCACCAACACCCTGACTTTCTCCACCTCTGTCATCTTCATTACACACAGCCTCTCTCAATACGAAGCAGAACCTCAACACCTCACTCCCATTTCATGCTCAGAAGCCCCAGATGTGGCACACCCTGTCCGTGAACAACTGTGGTGTCTGCGGAGCACATAAGTAACAGTAACACTGGGGCATCCCTTCTACCATTTCCGCTTCACTCTCGGCACCATTCCCTCATTGGCTACTGTTAAGCAGTCACACAACCATCTACCAATCACATCCAAGAACTCTACCTCTAACTCCGCCATCACAGTTCAGCACTTGAGATGTACTGTTGATCACTCTGAGTACAATTGGGCTGTGATTGCAAACCATGTACATCAACAACTACTGCAAAACTCTCCTAGATTTCTGCTTCAAGATTCATCCACACCCACATGAATGAACACAAACTACAGGTAAAAATATGTTCTGCACAGTACATGTACAGCTTGTATAAATGCATTTAAACGGGTAACTGCCACTTACCCTGTATAGCCCATAGTGCCCAACCTTTTGTGTCACCAAGGTGGGTGAAAACACCTGATTTTCTTTTTGCTGGGTTAGAGGCCATAGAAGTGAATGGGTGTATGAGGGACTTGGTGGATGATTCAGCTGCAAGCAAGGCGGGTAACACCGCCGAAAGCGGGTGAGTTCAGAGCTATGTATAGTCTGTGAAAATAGCTTACTGTCATTCCTCCCATCTGCTATGATCAACTGTCGCTTCCAAAGCTTTCTGCTCTCCAAATCTGTATGTATCTATATTACTAACTGTAATGTGGAAACTGTTTTCTCTTCATTCTTTCTGTCATTTGTGTAACCACTGCCACCTATTTAGCCACAGTTCAACTATAATATCATTTAATGCAGGATGTACATACCATAGCTCTCAACCATTTATGTTGAGAAGGTGGGTGAAAACACCCAATTTTATTTTGGGTAGGTGATAGGCCCATTGGAACAAATGGGCGTGCAGGAGGCTTGGTGGGAGAATCAGCTGTTTACAAGGCGGATGACCCCACCAAAAGTGTGTGAGTTGAGAGCTATGATATACAGTTTCCTTTCTACGCAATCTGGATATTTTACACAATCTATCATTAGACATTCCTTTAGAAATGATTATAATAGTAATCAGACACAGCACACACACCTTTCTAACAAAGTGGCATTTCATGTTAAAAGATGTGCGAAATAACAGTATAATTGTGGCAGAAGGCTTTGTGGTGTGTTATAAAATGACACGCAGCCATGATGAGTACATGCATCTTTATTCATGCACACAGATAGCCAATATCATTTGAATGGCTCCCAGCTGAAACAACACCACTGCATCTACAACTGTTATTCAATCTACACATCTCTCTCATTCCAGCTGGTTGCTCATTCCATTTTAGAATGTACCACAGCATTCTACTATACACAGGTGCAGGCATGTCTATCACATCATGTAGAACTATGTACAAACAATGTAGTAAACCAACAACATCTCCCCCCTTCCTTTCAGTCTGCATCTCAAGCACCACACCCTTCATTTCAACCCTTACTTTATGTCAGACTCTCCCATCTCCAAGCACCACAGGATCACCAGGAGTTTGCTAATCACCTGCAGTCAGGTAAACTTGCTTTGTCCCATTGCCACTTTTCCAAGTTTTCTTATTTCAACCTTCTCCCCTACAACTATCCTGGAGAGTAATAAGTTGCTGAAACCATCAAACCCTGCTACTTTATTTCCCACACCTTCACAAATGCATACATTGCACGCTTTTCCCGACAGTTCCTGCCATTTACACTGTATAAATAGCAAGAAAAGCATATGGTTATTTCTCCTAACATCCAATACCTCCACCTTAAAAACACCACCACTATTGTAATATTTTCTAGAGCACGTTCAACTGACAGATTCTAAGTAAAATATACAGAATGCACATAGACAAAGGAAAGTGCATCTACATGCTATACCCGGTTATCAGAAAGCACTGCTACTGCAAAAAAACAAAATCATGTCTACATTAACAACAGTGCTATTAACACACATATTTACTAACTTCTTTCTTTCACAATTGCAGTGAAGACCACTCTCCTGAAAACCAGCAGCGTCTAAAGTGCGAACCAGAACTCAGAAGAAACCTACCCTTTCCATCCTAAAAAGTAAGTCAATACTGCCATAATGTTCTAACTGTTATTCAAAACTATAGAATTCTACTATTGTAGAAGAAACAATTGTATTAACCCTGCAGAATTAGATTCAGTATTACTGCTTGCCCCTCAGCAGCTGCATACTTTGTATTGTGATATGAACACTTGTATAGTAACACACAAATATGAGAATAGCCTTCCCAACCTGAAGTAACAGCCCATTGCACAATCACACACATCTACCTACATGCCTACCATCATAACCAGACACTCATGCACAAAGCACACATACATTGCACAGCATCCCAACCCACACTTTCTTTTTCTTTCTCCAACAGACCTCAAATAATGCCTACCAAAAAGCAACTCTGTAGAAAGCAGAGTTAAAACAAAATAAAACTGTCCAAAGTAAGCATCCACCTCTAGCAGAATGTGCACAAAAAGCTCAAACAAAACAGCTAATACAGTCACAAAGCCAAACAAAAACAGATTCCAGTAAAGAAACGTTACCTCCTCTTTCAAAATGTAAAGCGCAACAGAAAGTGATTAACAGGACTGCAGCTACCACTGGTGCTAACGCTGCACCTATACATCTCAGTGTAGCCACAAGTAAGCATACCAAAAAATTATTTTACACAAAATGTTCTGCCACAGAGTCCTTCAGAACCTCATAAAAACAGGAGAGAAATTACTCACAACCCTTAAAACCTACCATAGAAAATGAATCCTAGGAGCTCTCATAGAGCCGTTTGAAAAGGAAATTATTTATTTTAGTTTTAAAAGGAATGAAACCACTAACAAAAGTAAGTACTAAACTACAAAAAAAACTTCTCAATAAACGGAATATCAACAAACATAACTTTGCAAACATCTGTGGAGGTGAATGCACTCACACCACCTGTACAGAAACATATTTCAATGAAGAAGCATACAAACAAAAGCAAATAAACCCAATTGCCATACATAGCAGTGGACGAGGGTATGAAAAACAGAATACCATTATGGTACAAGAAACGCTGCTAACAAAAATATCCCCAGAAGAATTAGTATCAACTCTCCATTCCACTGAACCAATGCATCCAGTATACAAATGGGCGTGCACATCAATGTGTAACAGCCAAAAATGTTTTCAAATCTTTACGCCAGCTCCTCAATCAATATGTGAAAGGCATATACAAATAGAAAAAAAAACTATTACAAAGTATGGACTCCTGTCCAGTGTGCAAAAACACAGGACTACAAGGACATTCATTATCCTGCATTTCTGGACGTATTTGCAAAAGTTTTTTTTAAAACAACGAAAAAGTAGGTCTAACAAAATCAGTGATATCTATGTCTGCTCCGCGGACACACTTCCTTGTTCGCTCCTCAGAACAGGACACCGATTGGATAATCGGCTTGTGTCATGTCTGCGGACATACGACATGTTCGCTGATTGGTTGGGGTGAAGCGTGAGGTGCGTCACATTCTTTCGATGCACCCGCCATGTTGGATCCGTGGACATCAGCGGACAGCGTGGCGTGGAAGTGAGCATAAATCCAATTTTGGGGAGTGTGTTGGTGTGTAGGAGTGCTTGGAGAGGGTGGGGGAGTAAGAGATGGGTCAAATGATGTATTTGTTTAGATGGGAGAAGGTGTTGATGTGGTTGCGGTGTCCGAGGGTCACTGCGGTTGTCCGCAGACATACTAAACACTGGGCGCGCTACTGACTATTTCACTTTACAGTGTTTTGTCAGATGATATGTCATCCGTGAGGTCTTGGAGCTCTGTTTTGGTTAAGTAGACTGTGACATATCATGCAACTGCAGTGGAATTGTCTGCAATGTATTGTACCTCTATATTTGCATTCCATAGGAGGGCAATGATTGCATTGTAATCATTGATGTATTTTGATCCTTCTGTTCTTTTTATGTAATATGTGTTTTTAGGTAATTTACCTTTGACACTATGGGCCTCATTATACCATAGTCGCTCCTGTAATGAAGAGTGCCGGTACAAGACCGGCAACCTTCATTACGGGGTGCCCTATTACGAGGTTCCCTTGCGGGACCCGGAACAGATGTCTGGTAAAATCAGACGTCCTTTCAGGGTCCCGCGAGGGGACCAAGGAGCTAATAACGGGCCCATTATTAACAGACCCATTATTTGTTCCATCCCCATTCCCATTGAGCCCTATGGGGGCTCAAATGGGAATGGGGAATGGTTCTGTGCATGAGGAATTACCGGGTCCTCCAAGGTCGGAATGACCCGGTAATTCCTCATTCACAGACCCCGGTATTGGAGCCCGGTACGAAGGAAGCCATGGCGCTAATAGTGGGCCTTAGTGGGACTCGCTAAGGGACCTCATAATGCGGCGGTAAGGGATTAAGAGCACCGGCATCCTTACCGGTACCATTAACCCCTTACCACTGCACTCGTAATGATGCCCCATGAGTTCTTGCCAATTTCTTTTGTCTTTTGTAGGTACACCATTTACTAAGATAATTTAAGATGGATCTATTGGATGTTGCACTTCCAGAGTGTGTACATTTTCTTTGAGATCTACTGGAAAATAAGCTACTTTTCCACAAATGCCTTTCAGTAATTCAGAGGGAGGTATTTTGCTGTTTTTGGGTGAAGGTGTATGATTGCTTGAAATGGGTGCTATAAGAGAGAGAGCTAATTGGAACAACTTGGAATCTTCATTGTCTTCTATTTTGCACATTATCTCTACATTTTTTGTGCTATCCTTATAAAAGGTCCTGCGGCAACACACACACACATGGTTTGGTACTTCAGCAGATGTACTTTTAAACTTTAGTATTTATTTTTTGTATGTGTGTAGTAGAAGTTTGCCATTTGTAAAGTTGTTGCTAGTCTGTTCTAAAGCAATTGTATTTTGTAAGTGGCTTTCACTTGAAAAACATTTTCTCTGGATATGCTCTATTTCTTTGAGTAGTTCTTTGGCTGTACCATGTAGAAGATTGTTATTTAAATTGGCTAGTGCTAAAGCAGTACTTTTGGCATAGTACCGTTTATGAACCAGATTTCTTATAGTTGTATGGTGTGTTGATATCACACCGGTGTCCTGTTCTGGGGAGCGAACAAGGAAGTGTGTCCGCGGAGCAGACATAGATATCACTGATTTTGTTATCCAATCGGTGTCCTGTTCTGGGGAGCGAACAAGGAGGTCTGATTTTGTTATCCAATCGGTGTCCTGTTCTTGGGAGCGAACTTTTTCGTTGTTTTAAAAAAAACTTTTGCAAATACGTCCAGAAATGCAGGATAATGAATGTCCTTGTAGTCCTGTGTATTTGCAGGACTGGAAGGATTTTCACCAAAATTTACAAAAGCATGCGTTTGGGACGAAGCCACCGCTCCTGCCGCAAATTTGTGAGACATACCAATATAAATTAGGATTCACTCATATCTCAAGGAAGTAAAGAAATCCTTTTTATAGCAATGCTAATTTAAGCCTCATTATGAGTGTGGCGGTCTGGAAATAAGGGCTTACTGCCACCCTTGTTTCCAGACCGTCACACTACGAATCTGCCTGTTGGGGCCTTCACAACTGGCAGGTCTGACCAGTCGGGTGCAGTGGCTGCGGTAGGCAGACTTGTCACAGAAGCACGGGCACCATTAGGAATGGTGCCACTGCTTCCATCTCCCCACTTCCATAGAGTCCCGTGGGACTCTATGGGAATGGGGAGTTACAAAATCCGGTGCCTGACTTCCTGCGCTGCTGGGACTTGTAATGTTCCGGTGACACCGGGAAGTCAGGCACTGGATTCTGTGTTACAGGGTTGGTGGCAACCTGCCGGTCGCACAAGGGGGTTACCGCCAACCTCGTAATGAGGCCCAATTATTTTGAGCCTATGCTTGGATTGATTGATGCTGATATTTAGACATTTAAAATAAGCCATTACTTATAGACCGCTTTCGCCAAAGCACTTTACATAAAGCACCCTTATATAAAATTATTATTACCCGCCAACCAAAATAAATACACATATGTCAACCTCAGATAGATGAAAGTTTGAGTAGACCTTGATATGAATCCCACCTGTGACCAGCAAATCGCACAAAGATCCCAGCAGTGAGCCCTACACAATCTGATCTATCTTACCCGCTATTTTCCCCTGGAAGTGCATCCCATAGCATTTGGTAATGCATTTTCAATGGGGTTTACAGGTCTTATTAACATAACATTTATGATTACAGTGCTTAGAAGTAAGAGGAATATGTCCTAGCCCACTAGTAAATGTGATGAAAGTTGTGTCATATTTAGTTATAAAAGGGACTGGAGAAAACAGGAGGGATGATTGGTAGATACCCTAATCCATATTTCTTTTGTAACTGCATGATTGAATAAACATATTGTGTTGAAATTGGATAGCTCAACGAGTTAAAAGCTAAACTGAGACATGTGCCAGCTTGCACTTGCTAAGCTCATATTTCAGCAGGGCTGAATCAGCCCTTCATCCTTCTGAGGTTGATAAATTAACCTTTATTATATTTCATAGTAATAACACCTATTTTATAGTGCCTAGAACAGGAGGAGATAGGAGACAGACATGAAGTACTATACATAAAATATAATACAAACTATTCTACAGGTTGTATTACAATCTAGGCCACAGTAACATCAAAACCTGAGTATTTTTCAATCAAGTTAACGCTGAATAAGCAACTGTGTGTCTGGGGCATTCAGGGTGTCTGGTCTATATTGGCCAGGGGCCTGCAACTTTTGGCTCACCAGATGTTTTGGACTACAATCCCAATGATCCCTTTCCATTGACTATGCTGGGTAGCGATAATGGGAGTTGTAGCCAAAAGTTAGAGATCCCTCATATAGGCAAACATTACTCTCCAGATGCACCTTTGCAAATATAGCACGTTAGAGAAGGCCAACATGTCATAGAAGCAGTCTCAGAGGTTACAGGGATTGCAGGTAATATCATGCCCTCGACCATAGGTGTCATTTGGGGTCCCCCGGGCTAGCAGCTGCATCCATGGCAGGGCATACTCTTTAGGAGGGGTGAGGAAAGAAGCATCCTAACAACCGTAGTACTTTAACTAAAATAAAGGAAATTTCCGCATAATGTTCTATAAAGATAGATGTATTTAATGAAACCAAAAACATTAATAATGTGCAACTGTAAATGAAGACACAGAATATGCAGCATTTAGGATGAAAATAGCACCCTGGATTTTAAGACAGAGGTAGACAGGCAATAGTCTATGCATTAATGATCAAGTTCAAAAGATATAACTTTAAAAGGTAGTGAGTGGCATCGTAAATGGCTCTATGGCCCTAAAACCAGGCCATTCGAGCCAAGTTAGCTGTACTCGAACCAAAGGGATCTGCCGTGCTGCATTTGGCATCCTCTCAAACTTCAAACCACTGATGTTTTGCAGCATCCATTGAAGCAGCTCACCAACACATCACACCAAGCAAAGCACATCACCTGTTTAGCTGTTGAGCTTGAACAATCAGATTGTCACTGCAAACGACTTTGGACCACTGGCTGTGTGAAGATTACATAGGACCATTAGAATCACAGTTTCAAACTGGCGGTCCTTGACTCGCATCATGCGCCACCTGGTGCCTTCCTGGTTGCCGCTCTTTTTCCCCACTTAAGGAGCCCTCCAGCCTCTTTTCCTTTGCAGATGGGGAGCAGGTGCAAGTGGATCTTGATCACCTGGCCTAAGCACCACCCACCTTCTTAACCCTGCCTCTTCCGTCCTGCTCTTAACTCTTAGATCAAGGGTGTCCAAAGCAAAGGGCAGACAAAGAAAAGGGCAATTCCTATTTGGACCTGTTTGGAACAGGAGGATCCAGGGCTCGGACCCTGCTCAGACAGCAGGTAAGCATGCACCAACATGTGTTTTCTTCCTCTGTCCCCACAGGCCATCTCCACCCCTCTGGTCCCCCCTTGATGTTCCCTTGTGCCCCGCCCCCTTCTCGCACACAGGTGTTGCCTGTTTTGCTTGATTCTTCTATCCTGCTCCACCTCCCTCTTCTGCCAGCCCCCCCAGCCTACTTCTGCTGGAGCCTATCCTGATACATTCTGGTTTCACCATCACCGTCATGTGGCCAATGCTGGATTTGACTTTTATGACTTCATTCTCCCCCTTATCTATGTCTTAGCTCTTGCACTTCCTGAAATGTCATTAGGATGAGTACGATAGTTAATTTCACATCCTTACTGTTCATGGCCTGTAAGAATGTCATTGGGCCTCATTACAAGTTCGGCGGTAGCCTGGCTGGTAAAACCATCCGGCTGCCGAAAAACTTGCAAAATATACTGGTGCCCGAGAATGGGCAATTAGCGGGTCATTACAGCCCGGCTGGACCCGCTATTTGCCCATTGCCAGGCGACGGTAAAAAATGCTCCCAATTCCCATTGGAGCACAGTAGGGGTCAATGGGAATGGGTAGGCCAGATGCACCAGCAGCCATGTCCGACCTGGCGGGCAAAGAGGCACCCGCGAGCTGAACTCGTAGTTTGCTTGTCTGGCAACTATGTTACTGGCAAGCTTACCTCTACCGTAGTTACCGGACTGGCAAACTTTTAATGAGGCCTATTTGTATTTTCCCTTGTTTCCTCCCTTGCCTAGAAGCACCTTGGAACACATTGTGTATAGGCGCTATATAAATAAACTATCATATCATATGTCACTCATCAACCCAAACCAGCAGTTACGAATTGTATTGTACCGATTCGACTTTTGAACCGACACTGGTAAGCCATCCGATCTGCATTGTTCGAACGCTGCGGTCAAACTGCACAAAGCACCCATTTCTAAATGACTCAATGTCAGCTCGCTGCTTGACCCTGTGCGACTTGCCACAACTAAACCTGGTTTGACCCACATCTACAGCACTTGGAAGCCTGGTCTGATACCGTCAAATCGCCTAACATTGGAATCAGGTACTTTCAGTGACCCTGTTTCCCTAATCCTTCTTTTGAACTAAAGAATGGTTAAGTCCTTGTTGCACATTTTTCCAGCAAGGCATTTCCGTTCCTTCAACATTGATATATTTGTTGCCTGTTTCCTCCCTCACAATGTATCCTGAGTGCATATATATTGGTGTTCTGCATCTTCTGTCTTCTTTTACAGGGGTGTGTTTTTGATAATTTATTAAGTTCATTGCATAATTGATTTGTTTTATTAAAGCATATGTATTTATTATAGTACCTTGTTTGGACCTTCTTTTATTTTGGAACTGTTGTACTATTGCTGATTGGGTTGCTATTGGCTCATTCACACCCTTGCTGAGAGTATAACCTTCACTCAGGCCACGTTACAACACAAGGTGCAGGAGGTATATCTCTAAGCTGTTCCTGTGCTACTTTTATGATTGGATTCACTGTTGATTTATAAAAGTGTGGGGTCTGAGCAGGCTCAGACTGGCTTATAAGTCCATAGGCCCATGGCCCAACCAAAATACAAACACCTTGTGTGGGACAGTTTTTTGGGACAAAGTGGGCCACTTTTTTTGGCCAATGTGGGCCAGTTTGATGAGTTACTTCTCTATGCGCCTAATAGTTTTGACCAGTGTTGCTGAATAAATATTCTTTAAAAAGTACAATTTGCCCCACATTTGATCCGAAACCCTCCCCTTGGGTACTATTCAAACAGCGTCACAAAAGCAATTAATTCCCATTTGCAACTGTGGCCACTTTTTCGTTGGTGCCCGAGACAATTTTATGCCCCAGTACGACCCCCGAGTTCACTGTTTAGCCACTATTGATTCGTATACTCCTGCAGTAAAGAAGTCAATTTGTCTTAATGCCATTGCCTACTGGGAGACCATCCAGGTCGTAATCAGGACCCGTCTAATAGTCCTGCAGTTCAAGAACTAAAAAAAAAAAAACAAAAAAAAGAACTTTGAACACAAAATACCCAAAATAGATCCTCTGTCCTCACACATTTCCCAGGCACACTTATCCATGGGATACAGATGGATTCAACATCATCCCCAACCATAACCTTTGACCTGGGTCAATTTTTCCCCAGACAATTGCTGCGGATACTGTGTACACCTTAAATTGGCAAGTACGTGGAGTAAATAGTAAATTACTTTAAACGTTTTATCACCTAATTACAAGCTTCCAAAAAATAATTTTTCAACACGGTTTGCAGGCTTTCATATTTGCACCAGTCTGCAACCTTCCATGTCAAAGGTAATTAATTTGTACAGTAACATAACTCCAAAAACATGTTTTTTAATGAAAGAAATAATTGTTCTGCACATTGTCTTGTTCGGAAGGACATGTACGCATATAGCAGTTTTTCTGATTTTTAGTACAGTTGAACATTTTG
Organism: Ambystoma mexicanum; assembly: GCF_040938575.1. NCBI lineage: Eukaryota > Metazoa > Chordata > Amphibia > Caudata > Ambystomatidae > Ambystoma > Ambystoma mexicanum. Next base: position 1,056,363,378 of record NC_090922.1, on the reverse strand, counting down.
CAATTTCCTGAAATTTGCAAAATTTAGGACAATTTTTGCAAAGTTGGTGGACAGAAATGTTGTTATATTGCAGACCCCTGGTTCACAGGGGTACTGATAGTCAGATGCTGTTTAGCTAACCAGCGATGTGCTGTAAACAAACTTCCATTGGTCTTAACCCCATATACTGTACTTGCCAGATACCTAGGTTCCGTGATTTCTGCAGAATTAAACTCAGTAATTCAATGTTTGGACTAGACCTAAAAATAACGTACTCTTTGTCAATAAAGCTGAATAGTTATTATGCATCTTATATAATACATTCTCAATACAGCCGAAGTAACAGACTCGTTTGCCCTGTCCCAATGCAATATGCATTTGCTATAGTGCTATTATTTATCCCTGCTCCAGCAAATGAACTTCTGTACATGATTATTCTATGTAGTTAGAATGAGTCTGAATTAGGTAACGTGTTTGTCCCTTCAAGATTTTAAGCAGTTCTATTTCCCCAAAATATGTACTCATTATAAGGACTCTATCTATCTATCTATCTATCTATCTATCTATCTATCTATCTATCTATCTATCTATCTATCTATCTATCTATCTATCTATCTATCTATCCATCTATTTATCTATCTATCTATCTATCTATCTATCTATCTATCTATCTATCTATCTATCTATCTATCTATCTATCTATCTATCTATCTCTCTCTCTCTATCTATCTATCTATCTATCTATCTATCTATCTATCTATCTATCTATCTATCTGTCTATCTCACACTTATTAAGCGAAAAAGCTTACACCACAGGTATCGTGGTGCTTGCAAGAAGCAAAACCAATAAGGCTAACAGATTAAAGAAGTTAGAGAAAAAGGAAAGACTTTAGTTTAGCTTTAAAAACATTGAAGTCTGAGAGACAACTAAGAGAAACCAGAAGAGAGTTCCAGAGCTTAGGCCCCATTTCAGAAAAGGCTCAAACACCAGCAAGTTCTAAAGGGTAGCAGTGGTCAACCAAGAGTGCTTAGTGCACTGATCGCAACCAGCGAGATGGAATGTAAGGGAATCCCAGAGGCCAGTCTGACAGCAGCATTCTGCAGAACCTGCAAACGATTCAGCTGAGAAGAGGGTTAGGCTAGTAGAGTGTCGTTGCAGTAGTCGCGGCTGCCATTAATAGTGGCAGCAATAACAGGGACATGAAACCTAGGAGGAATACGATTGATCACCTTTTTCATCAGTTAAGTTTAAAAAACCTGAACTGCAGACAGTACCGATATGAGCATCTGGTGAGTGATGCCATAATCCTCCCACCGAGATTATTATTTTTTGTAAACTTTATTTAGCTTGGTAGATACAATTACAATTATATAACAATATAAGAACATTGAGTCTATACGATAGTGTATCCTCTTGCAGTAGGACTTTCTCTAGCTACATAATGTTCCTAACCCCCATCTGGTTTCGTATCTTTTAGTCATTGGTTTGGTCTTTGGACAGGTATACACAGAATGTACACCATATGTCTCTTGGTGTTGAATTACAGGTTGCGCGGCCATAAGTGTTTCTTTGCAATCATAGGCCCATGTCAGTTTTCTCAACCATTCCTGGTCTTTCCATTTTGTGAGGATGCATTTTTTGGCCACCACACAATCCATAGCTAGAAATGAACTCATAGTATTTCTGCTGATCCTGTCTCATATCCCGAAGAGGCCATTCATGGGTGACCTAACTAGTGGTCTGTCCAGCACCTCAGACAGTATTGAATACTTCCAAAAATCTAATTTCCCAGGCAACTCAAAAGCATATGTACTTACACTGCACTATCGCCCCTGCATTGCGGGCAACAACCGGCATGCTCAGGATACATTCTTTGTAGTTTACTTGGAGTGTAGGGGAGCGTTTTTTAAATCTTGCATTAATTGATAAAGACTTAGTAAACTCGCACATTTTCCTCGATAGACTCTCTGGGATTGAATTGAATTGATATTTTATTTCTATCGCGTTCATACACAAGTGTTTCAGAGCGTGACAAGGCAAGGGAGGGGAACATGGGAGAACAAAACAACGATCTTACTAGGCCCAGTGATATTGAGAACGCGCAAGTGCATGGGGAAGAGGGAGAGGAAAAGTGCAAGTATGGGGGGAGAGGTGGAAAGTGTGGAGCAAAAGGAGAACAGAATAAATAATAATAAAACAATAATAATAATAAAAGCAACAAAAGTGGTAGTGCAGCCAGCAAGTGGCAAGTGCTGAGTTTAAGGCAGCAGACAGGGTAGGTCTGATAAGTGCAGGAAGAAAAAAGGGGGGCCTTTATGGGTACAGATACAGACCCCAGTGCAAGGGTGCCCGGAGGCAGCGCGGGAGGAAGGCAGGGTGAGCAGGAACCTGAGCCCGGAGGACAGAGGGTGGCCAGGTGCACAGTGCCAAGAGATAACAGATTAGCAGGGAAGAGGGGGGGCGAAGGCAGAAGCAAAGAGGAAGGTCGTGAGGTGCTTCCAGAACTGGAGATGGTTCTCCTCAAGTTTTAGAGTGGCAGGGAGGCTGTTCCAGAGGGAGGCCCCAGCCAAAGGCAGAGATCTACCCCCAGCTTGTTTCTTTGAAAAACGACTGACCCTGTGGGAGTTAAAGGTAGAGGAGTGAAGAGCTTTAGAGGGGAGGTATTTGTGGAGGGATAGCTGAAGATATTTTGTACCCGGGCCCCAGAAAGCCTTGTGAACAATGGATCTCCACTCCTAGCTCCCCTGGCCATTTCTCTCTGACCCTGGCTCCTATCGCTGAAGCCTTATCTGGAATCAATTTGTCTAAGTAGGCCAGTATCTTCCGACAGCCATTTGAGTTGGAAATAAAAGCTACAAGCTTGTTTCCTGGGGGCTCTATCAGGTAACATTCCCACTGTTTTGAAACTGCTGCCTGCAGAGTATATAGCTAAATTGTTTCTGTGGGTGTGCACCTATATCCGTCCCTCCAGGTGTGAAATGTCAGATATTTCCCATCTGGGAACAGGTCGCCCAGCGCATGATATCCTAGTGCACACCATGCAGCACTTAACGTGGTTTACCAGATGGGGAGAAGTCAGGGAAGTTGCACAGTGGCAGACATTCAAAGTAAGGGCATTTTGTGTCTGTTCTCAAGAATGTAGCTCTCCAGGCAGTAAGAATGCACTGAATTGGATCGAATGGGCAGTCATCCCTGTAGCGAGTGTTGAGCACCAGGGTTTTCATATCAGATTTCCCTACCGCCAATCTTTCCAGTTTAACATGTGGCAGTGGCTTTTCATTTCCATACCAGTAAAGCGCAAATAGCGCCTGGGCAGCCAGCCAGTATATTTCCAAGTGAGGACTAGTAAATCCCTCTCTAAGGTATGGTTGGGTTTCTTTCTGACAGCCCCGGTGATCCATAGGAACCGGGACATGTTGTTGTGTAAGCACTTAAAGAATATCTTGGCAGGCCATATGGGTACATTGGCAAACAGGTATAATAACTTAACAATTTAGGGAGAATTATCATTGTAATCAGCAGTAACCACCCAGCCAGCGATAGTGACATGTGGGACCATTTATTCAGTTTTGCGGCTATATATGTTTTGTGTGTGGTGAAGTTGTCTGTCAGTATTGTGTCCTTGCTCCTGAAGATTGCTACTCCTAGGTATTCAATTTTGACCGGTCCTGACTTCAGCGCGAAGATCCCAAATTGTCTGACCATTTTATACTTTAAGGGGAACATTTCAGAATAATTTAATGCAAACCTGAGAACTACCCAAAGCTGGTGATATTCTGGATAATGGGGTTTAGATTTACCTGAGGGTCTCTGATGTACAGTAAAATGTCATTCATCTAGAGAAAAATCATTTTGGGGACACCCATTATCCACATGGTATTGTACAAAAAAACTGTATCTGAACAGGCACATGAACAAAAAGTTCCAAAAATGCTACACTATAGGTTCGAACACCAAAAGTTTGAACCTTTGGTGGTAGCATTGCAGGTAAGTAAAAAAAATAAAAAAGACTGTGGTGGCTCCAGGGGTGTCCCCCGCAACAACCCGCTCACTATACTGTGCGGTATAGTGAGCGGGGTGTTGCGGGGAACACTCTTGCAGCACACCCACAAAAAGAAAAGAAAAGAAACCGGGGCACGGTGTCCCCCGCAACACCCTGCTCACTATGCTTTACAGTATAGTGAGCGGGGGAAACCCCTGCAGCCCCCGTAAAAGAAAAAAAAGAAAAGGACCCTGCGGTGCCGGTTCCCCATTACGGAAGTAAAAGGTAAGTGGGGTTTGTTTATGTTGGGGGTGTGGATGGGGGTGTGTTGAGGGTGTGGGTGGGGGGGTGTTATGGGTGTGTTGTGGGTGTGGGTGGGGGTGTGGGTATGTATGTTTGTTCACATGAGAAAGGTTCAAACTTTTGGTGGTTCACACATTTCTCATGCAAACCTTCCGGCCGCGGCAAAATCAGCCATGGTCGGATCACGTAGATCCTATCCACATCCCTCACAACCTCTAATCAAATCTGCCATTGGCTCAATCGAGAATAACAAATAATATGGGAGATAAGTGGAAGCCTTGGCGTTTCCCTCTGCTCAACTTAAATGGTGCAGGTATCACTGCGTTAACTCAGACTGTGGCTGTCAAACCCGTATATAGCAGCTTGATGTATCGTACCATTTGTTCACCAGGTCAGCATTCATTTGAAACCGCAAATAGGTATTCCAAGGAGACCATGTGAAATGCCTTGTGGACATCAAGTCTAAGAAGCCACTGCTTCAGCAGTGGGCGAGATGATGGCCATTAGATTAAATAAATGGCTAATGTTCAGGGATGTGGACTATCCAGGGATAAAGCTTGCTTGGTTGTGATGAATCAAGTCAGGCATAAGGAGTAGTACTCTATTAGCCATGACTTTTGTGCAGATTTTAGTGTGTGCATTCATCAGTGACAGTGGGCGATACATACTGCGTTCCTCACTTATTTATTTATTTTAATATTTATAAAGTGCAACACACCCAAAGCTCTCAGAACGCAATCCCTTGGTTTCCCAGGTTTAAAAAGCACTATGATAGTGGCTTCTCTTAGTGTCTCTGGGAGTTGGCCATCTTGCAAGGATTCCTCCCATAACTTCAGTAGAAAGGGGGAACGGATTGCTTAAAAACTCCATATATAAATCTGCAGAAAGCTGTCAGGGTCTGGACCTTTGTTGCGCTGGAGCTCTTTCATTACATGCAGCAGTTCTTCTGTAATGAAGGGGGTATTTATTTGTTCTCTGTCACCCTCAGATAGGATGGACATTGGGATATCATCCAGTAGGCCATGTTTTTTGTGTATCCCTTTCATTGCACCAGACCGGTACAGGGCTTTGTAGTATTTAACAAAAATATTATTAATGTTGCGATCTGTGTGTCGGAGTGTCCCCCGGTCATCTGTTATACCCGTTAACTGCCCTGGGCCTTTCTGCCCCTATAGCAGTTTTGATAGTTATCTGCAGGGTCGTTCTGCTTCCCCATATTTTCTAGCCTATGTTGAATTTTCAAAGTATTTTACTTCCCTATTGGCATGCTCCCGGAACTGCTCCACATTTTCTTCCATGTCTACAAGTGTAGATGCATAGCTATTTTCAGGTCTCTGAGTTTAGGTTCACTTAAGTCTATGTCCCTATGGATGGTTTTGAGCATACTGTACTCCTTAACCATGGCAATACCTCTGATATATACCTTAAATGTTTGCCAGAGTATGCTCTGTGACACCATGGCATTATTCTGGAAATAAGTGTGGATATCATCTTCAATGTCCACTCTGAATACTAGGTCTCACAACGCCTCTGACTTAAAACCACAGGACACGTGATCCCACGCTCTAGCTCCCCATTCCAGCGATATCACTAAGAGTGAGTGGTCAGAATACGTACTAGGAAGCATAACCTTACTTAGGGTCTGATTCACAGAAAAGTCTGCATCGATCCTGCGAAGTCTCCACGCTGACAATGACTCTGCATAGTCCTACGCACAACGTTGCTAATGCACAGTCCGTGCATTCATGGGCCAAAACGCAAAGCTACCAACAAGCAAAAAAATCGAGTAGTGCGAGGAATGCCCACAACACGCCCCCATGCCAATAAAAATCATAGCCATAGACCAACCTTTTCGCAAACATCTGCATCCATTCGTGACCCAACTTTCAGCCCGCACTGCGCAAGGTTCCCTGTGGCTGCACCCCAACTATACTGCGCGAGGACCCCTGTAAGTAACAGCGGCACCCCTGTGTTTCTGCGTGACGTCCCCCAATAAAAGCTGCACCCCTGCAATTCTGTGTGAGGCCCCACGTGAGTAACAGCTGCACCCCAGCTAAACTCTGAGGTCCCCCGTAAGTAACTGATGAGGTCCCCTGTAAGTAACAGATCCACAACTGCTATTCCCTGCAAGATCCCCCGTAAGTAACGACTCCAGCCCAGCTAAACTGCGTGAGGTCCCTCATAAGTAACAGCTGCACCCATATGATTCTGCATGAGGTCTCTCACAATAAAAAGCTGCACCACAGCTAAATTGCATGAGGTCTCTCGTAAGTAACAGCTGCTACCCTGTGATCCTGCATGAGGTCCCCCATAGGTAACGGCCGCACCCCTGAAATTTGCTCAAGGTCCCCCATGAGGAAATACTTCACCCTTGCGAACCTGCATGAGCTCCCCTTTAAGTGATGGCTGCACCCCTGCAAAACTACAAAACATCTCCCCTACTCCCAATGCACCCAATGCACCCAAACTGCTGGCATATACCCCTACTGCACAGCAGCCCACTCAAGCCCAAACACCACCTACCAGCACTCCTCACCTCCGACACTAACCCCTGGCAGCCCTGACTTCACCCACCAGTCCCCCTCACCTCTGACACAACCCCCAGGCAGCCCTGACATCACCCACCAGCCCCCTCACCTCTGACACCACACCCAGGCAGCCCCTCAGGTCCTGACACCACTCGCCAGCCCCCTTCACAGCTAGCACCACCCCCTGGCAGTCCCCAGATCCTGACACCCCCCACCACTCCCCCTCACCACCAACACCACCCCACCGTGGCCCTACCACATTTCACCCCTTCCTTTCCAATGTCAACCAACAACTTACCTCAACTCTACTGGCCTGCCTCCAGCATGAAGCACACCAGCCACATATTCTCCCCAAGCCTGAACAACCGGGTGCAGAGAATCCATGTCCGTCGCTCATCGCAGGGCTCCCTGGTACATCAAACTCAGTTGCACAGTCACAGGCCAGCAGAATGTAGCACCAGCTACACTGTGAATGCACCATGTACATGTGACATAGTAAAGCAATGTAATGCAATGTGACACATCATTGTCGACATGTGCCATTGCAATGGACTCAAAGCACTGTAGGTGAATGACCTAGGGGGACACAAGTCCAAGACAGCATTTATGGGACAGAGTCACATTTAATGTGTGTGTGCACAGTAGCATGTAAAATACAATGAATGAAGGGAGTCAGGTAGGAAGGCGTATCTGTTAAAGCCCCTGCAACTAACACAAGTTGAACAGGCATGTGTTTGGGTGATATAAAGGATGTCTGAGAGTGTGTGAGCCAAGGAGATGGATGATGTATACAGCCAGACTTATTAAACGTTCATGTGAAGATGAAGCATTTAAGTGGCAGATGTGTAGCATGACATGAGCGCATCGACTGGGTGTTAGCTGATGTGTGCAGGTGGGTGGTTATGCATTGAGAGGGACACACCTACTGAATAACTACTGCATAAGTGATGAGTGTATCCCACATGTCCACAGTGAGGCCTCCAATCCACACAAAGGACTATATACACAGGCAGCAGTCTCAATTGTCTCTCATTACATCCTCCACTGCAGAGTCACATTCTTCAACCTCGACATGGAGGCAGGCCCCCGTTCTTGCCTAGAAGGCTTGTAGGCCCCCTAACATCCCCCTCTCCTCCTCCCCATCATCCTTGCAAGCCTCTTCCAAGATGGCAGCCTGCCTCAGATAATGTCTCTCCACCACCACTGCCCTGGCCCTAGCAATCCTCACCTCCCTAGCCCAGCTGCCTTGTGAACTCCATTTGGACACACATCATATCACAGAGTCTCTGCCGTTCCTCCTGACAGTTTTCAGAACTGTCCCACCTGACTTGCCTCCTTGATGATGAATAAACCTGCGAGGACTGCCTCTGGGCACACCTTATCTGCTGCTGCCTGGCTGAGCGTAACCTGCGCAGGAACCCCCACTGTTTGGATCTTAAACATTGGTGTTTTCAGTGGCAGCACTGTCCTGAGGTGCCAGCTGTCCCGCTGCTGCCTGTCCCTGTGTTGATGCCTGTAGAGGCAGGGACGTGCTTGCCACCAGACTGGGTGGTGTGGGTGGTACTGGTGTAGAGGGGGCCTTGATGTTAACTTGCATGGAAGGCGCCACGGATGACAACTGGGTCACAGAGGAATCAGTGGAGGATTGGGAAAGTGAATGTGCCAGCACAGAGAGACCACATGAGCATGGTGCACATGCACATTCCAGCTGGCCCAGATAGAGGAACATCGATTGATGATGCTGTGACAGCTCATCACGAGTAGCTGTCACAGCATCATGAATCATGCCCGTCTGCCTCACCAGACCAGCCAGCACGGCAGGCACCAACTCATGGATGGTCTTCTTGAGCACAAAGAGGGTCTGGGTCTGGGTGGAGGCATCTACCCAGTTGGGTAGTGCTGCAGCAGATGGACTACGGACAAGAGGTTGTGCAGCTATCTCTGCAGTGCACTGCACATCCTGACTTCCCTGGCGCAGGGTTGCAAGCTCAATGCCCTCCTGGATGCGCCCACAAGAACCTGTGTGCTGGCCTTCACTTGCCTCTTCCTCCACCAACACCTCTGTCTCCCTGGATGACTCCAGAGAGTCTTCCTCCCTGGATGGCTCCTCTGTTCCCACATCCTGCCCCAAAGCCACTGAGGAGTCCCCCACCACAACAACCTCCTAGGACACAACCCCAGCACTGACCTCATCAACGAATTAGGTGTGGGGCGGTGCATTGCTGAACAGGTCCAGAAATGGTGGAATGATCTCACGTAGAGGACCAAGCATAAGCTTAGTGCCAACCTGGCCTCTCCACTGCCACTGGAGGGGAGCCAGCAGAGAAGGAGAAGCTGACTCCAATAGAAGAGGCCACTAGTCATCTCATCAGCATTGATCAGGTGCAAGGCATGAGAGGTCTGGAGAACCAAGAGGACACATCTGGTGAGTGGCACTTGTGTGCATCGTATGTGTGGACAATCATGGTTGACCTACCCATATCTGTGTAGCAGTACAGATGGCTGCAGTTGTCAGCCATTCTTGGACAATGCATGCTTGCTACCATGTACCCTTCTGTCACCTGGCCTACATTCAGTGATTTACCTCTGTGGTCCATATGTGTGGCACATGTTGATTGATTGATTGATTGATTGATTGATTGACTGAATATTTATCATGCGCTTCTACACAAGTATTTCAAAGCAAAACCATACATGGGAAGGGAAGACATAGGGAAAGCAAGAGAAGCAATCTTACTCGGTATGGTACATTCAGATTATGCAGGTGAACAGAGAAGGAAGTGCATGGGGGGAAATAGGGACAAGTGCTCATAGTCCCGTCAGAACATGTTAGCATAACTTTTCACATCACTGTCTGCTGGCCCACATAGCCGTGCCATTATTTGTATGCAGTGTTTCAAAGTTCGACATGTGCAAATTGCAATACCCATGCCATGCACACCTAACAGTCACACATCACCCACAGGGCATACCTATGTGTCACACTAAACAATTCCACATCCACATGTATCGTTAATTGCCACAGTTATGGTGCACAACTCATTGCATTGTACATCAAGTACATGTGATATACGTTGACCAACACATCATTTGCTGCAGAGTTTCATGTTTGTATTGTTACCTGCTCTTGCGAGATGCCTTGTCAGGATGCATATCCGAGCTTCGTGCCATGACACTGTGTGATATGACCAGCCTGCTGGAAATCAGTGCCCACAGACCACTGCCCTATGTAGAAAGTGTTGTGAAAATAAAACATGACTTTGTGTAATGGAAGGGGTAACACTAGACAGAACATGGTGAATTATAGCTGATGATAGGTCATCATGGCAAGGTGGCCCGTCAGGTATACTAAGATAGCTATGTCTGTAGATATCACATGCAAAAGGTTAGGAGCATGAATAATGACAACGAGTGTGCCTGTCTGCATTGCATGTCATGTTGGTCCATGTTCGATTTACAGATGTGTTCAAATAGCAAATAATAGCAATACCTGTTTCACGTGATAGGCTTGTATGTGGCCATCAGTCGATGCCTGACGGACACATTCCTTATCCCTTGCATCTTTGTGTCCGCCACTGGATCAGGGTTGGGGTGGTGCTGCATGTCAGCAAATTCCATATATCCATGGCTTACAGCTCACAGAGTTTGCAGTCACAAAGTCAGATGCATGGGTGTCCTGCCATTGTGTGTCATTCTGCCTTTTGATACACGTGTGCATGTTTGTCAGGATACACATGACTCCAAATGTCGATCTTTGTCCATGTACAGGTGTTGATGCAGTGGATACAGAGAAGGAGGAAGAAGAGGTGGTGGTATGTCAGTCCACGAGCCGAGGCCATGGTGTAGTGCAACATGAAATCCCACAGGTTGTATGGGCCATTATCAGTCGTGCTCCAGTCACTTGGAACTCTTCTGACTCTGCTGAATTGGATGCAGAACCAGAAGTGGAGGATTTGCTGGCTGGGGGGAATGTGAGTGGCCCAACAGGCAGGTCTGATGGGGGTGTTGGGTCTGCTGTGGTGCAGCTGCCTTCACAAGACCAGTCAGCGGAAGGCACCATGTCTGTGGTGGTTACGGCTGCAAGGCCACCCTGCCATGAGTTGGCGTCAAGTTCTGGGGCTGATGTCCAATGCAGGGATGCAGACCTGCAGCCAATGACAGGGGCACCATAGCAACAGGATTGGTCCCTTGCTTCACGCCCCCACAGGTCCTGCACATGTGGTGGATATGTGCAGTCTGTAGAGACAGTGTGGGAGCAACAAATGTTGTGTACTGCCATTCGGCATGCAAATGTGTCGGATCGAATTGCAGAAGGCATGGATAGACTGGCCAAGAACATGGACCCACCAGCAACCCGGGATGTGCAACGTCTGCAGACCATGCGATCCTCAAGCCGCTCCCACAGACTGGGTGTAGAGGCCAACCTCAAGGGTGGGTGGGCTGATCTGAGGTGTCTGTAGGAGTCCCTACATACAGATGCTAATGCACACAGAAAGGCCCTGAGATGTTAGATGTTGGCATACACTGTCACAGCAACTCAGTGTGTCACAAGGGAGCGCACATACAGGCTCTGTAGCCATTCGTGATGAAGCGCATTGTAGCCTCACCGCTATTAGGATGCTCATGCATGCATCAGTGTCAAGACTAGCCCTGGCCAACGAAGACCATGCCTTGGCACTGCATGGATTGGCTCTACGACCACACCCACCTTCAGATCAACCACAGGATGGATGGCCCAGCATGCCTCCTCAACCATTATTGCTGTGATGTCCATGAGCCCATGATTTCTTTTTTATCACTCATGTGGATATCGAAATGCACCCTTCCTTTTCCCCCTCCAGGGTGGACATTTGTTTTACCCCCAATCCAGGATGGACATATTTTCTTATTTTTTATCCGATGGTGTGGTCTTTGTGTTTTTTTAACCCCTTGATCAGGATAGACCTATGTTTCTTAATTAGTAATTCCCCTGTCCAGGATGGAGGCATGTGTTTTCTTTCCCCAATCCAAGATGGACTTTATTTTGTATTATTTTGATTTTTCTTGGGAAATGTGCTGTTGCCCTCTTAAATGAATGATGAGATGCAGCCATGCACAGTGATGTCAACTGCCATTATTGCATTGGTGGCATGTGCAGGTAACAATGGGTTGATGGACCTTTTCAGCATATGTGCTAGATGCATGATTTTGTTATCATATCTAGTGACATACCATGTCCAATGTTGTTGCAGTGATCCTGATTCATCCAGTGACTGCATTCCATGGGAGGTCCACCCTCCACCCTTTCACCTCCCTAATCCCCATACCCTCTACCAGGCACTGGCCCTCCTTTCACAAATGTACTGTTCTGGCGGAGGTGATGAGGGAATCACATCAAGGCAGCTTTGTCAGTAGGTAAGTTTGAGCACAGTCTCCCGTGTTATATTTGTATTAGTGGTCACCACAATATTTGCATGCATTTTCACACATTTTATTTCTGGGATTGTAGTTTTTGAGTCACGGTAAAAGTCAGTGCAGATGTGTGTTCGTCCACATGCATTAGGTGTATTGTCCAATCCACCTACCTTCTGTTCATCTGTTGTCCCTGTAGGTGTTGCCAGTGTACCCATAGATCCCTTCATACTTACTGGGAAAGTCACGTCAAGGGGTGTGTGCTCTGTTGTAGCTTGATTGAACAGCCGCATATTGTCCTCATGTCGATTTACAGTGGTGTACTACAAGGGGGAGTGTGGGGGGTCACTGCAGGGTATGGTTATCTGGTTGGAGGTACTTATTTGCAGGGATTTTGCTAACATTGGTCTCTTTTATGTTTATATGGCATGGTCGGTTCTGCATATTGTTTATGTGATGTGAAGCTGCTGATTGACCTTCCACAGGTGGCCTTTGTTTTCCAGTCTGCCCTTCACCATCACCCACTTTTCTCCTTCCTCACCCCGAACATGTGCTAGTTTTCAGTCTCTGTTACTTCTGTGCTCTCTGACCATGCTGCTTTTTATTCATGTTTTTCTGTGTATGTCTTCATCTTTTGCCCACCTTCTCTCTGCCCTCACCTACTGTAATGTCCTACATGTCTCTCCTCATCTCCCCACCAGCCAGTCTCCTCCATGTACTGCAATTCCCCTATCCCTCTGTCGCACTCCACTCCACTGCTATAGATTCATCACTCAGTGCCTTGTCTTACTCTTGCCCTCTGTTATCCTTCTCATCAGTTACCACACTTGTACTTCCATTCCCGAGACAATTGCCTCCTCACTTGGAGTTTTTTTCCTCCCCTGAATCTATGGGTGACCCATACACACACATGACAACTGACAGTGGGTTTGCAGGACTTCTATGCCTACAAACAATGTCTCCACTTGTGGCTGAATCTCAGGGGGACTGAAACCTGTTTCCAGGGTATATGTCATGCTGTGTTTGCAATCTGTTTGCTTTGCTGTCAGTGATTTGTCTGTTGGTGAGTTTTGCTGTTGGTATGTTGATAGTTGAAGACGTTTGTTTTTTTGTACTTCCAGACATTGACACTGGATGGTCCACAGCTATAACCTTGTTCCATACAGGAGTTGATATGGATGACTAGTGTCTTTACATTGATGCAATGCATGTCTTTCCATGTTCAGAAAGTTGTTTCAGGTATGATGCTGTGGATGCCAGACAGGTGGAAGGCATTCAGGGTAGCGCATGTTGTGGTGTTTTTGGTGGCAGGGAGTCTGTCACTGTGTGGGATGTATTTTTTGTTTCCTTGTACTGATGTGAGCAGGTCTGGCTTCATGGGTGCAGCTACGGATGGTGACAGTAGGCTGGTGGTTGCAAGCTTGCTGTTCGGGCATGTCAATCAGGGGGAACTGGTTTTGAGGGAGGCTGTCACTGTAGGTCATTCATTGGTGAGTTGTCAGGAGTGCGACCCATCCAGATGCACGGGTGTTGGGACACATTGCGATGGGAGTCTAGTGAGTAATTGCTTGCAGTTTTTGCATGTGTGTTGCCTGCCGCACGGCTTCCCGTTCAATCACCTGTTCATGTCATGTCTATCCATGCTGACAGTCCACTGTTGGTATTTCTGCCCCTTCTGGGGTGGTGTCCCGAGACAAGTCCACACACAGCATAGCATTAAAAGCCATTTGGTGGATACCACGTTCACCACAGACACCAGGCACGTCATTGGCCTTCTGTTGTTGTTTGCCATGGGGGTATGTTCTATGCACGGCACACCAGCAGATATTTTGCTGCTTGTTGTCTGCTGCTCAGTGCATCTCAACACACCCTTAATTTTCCAAAACATTGGTCCCTGTTCAGTCCTGTCTCCATGAACAATGCCTGTCTCTTCCCTACTCCCTTTTGAGTGGTAGTCTCATTGGCCACCTCTATCATTTTTTTTTGGTGTCTGCTTGTCTCTTTTATGCTAGTTCCCTCTGTGTCCTGCTTCCCTGTATGACTGCTGCCTCGTTGTCAAGCTGCCTTGTTCCAGATCCTGTTTTCATTGCAATTGATGAGATGTTTGCATTCAGTCATCTTGGACTTTCCATCATCGGCTCCCCTGCCAGTGTTTACTGCACTGCCCTAATGCCACGTTAATAACGGGATGCCATTTAGTGACATTGGGAGTACTTCCAAGGGGATCCTGGGTTTACAAAATCAAAGTGATCTCTATTTGGGAGCCCTCTCTGACTCAGGCCGGATCAGTGTGTTCACAATGTCCGCTCACCAGGACAAGGGGTAAGTGGTACATGGTAATTCGCTGCATGGCACTCTGGGGGGCCGGCAGTGTATGCGTTGTGGGTGGGGTAGGTGTCACTGTGTGGGGTGATTGAATCGCATGTGTCTGAGGTGTGTGGATCTGACTTCATGGGTGCAGGGACACATGGTGATGGGAGGCTGGGAAGTTCTTGTTTGCATTTGTAGCATGGTACTCCATGGGGCCCATGTTACAGTGGTCAGGGACTTTGTTGCTTGTGTTTTATGCTTTGTTGTGGACAATGTAGGGTAACCTCACAACAGACAGACATTGAATTAACATCCCACTAGGGTGAAAGTCTAGGTGCACCCTTTTTCAGGAAGAAAAAGAGCTTTGTTTTGCATACGACATATGAAAATGGCGACTAGGTATTATTAGTCCACTGCCATATAGCTCTCTGTCTTAATCAAAACAAGCAGCACTTTATGACCATGTAAGTCATCATGTGTGATGCATTTTATGTACAATGTTCAGCCACCACCATTATTGACTACTGCCTATTTACGTGCTAATATTGACATATTGTCCAGTCTCCCATTGGCGGTCTCATCTTCTCCTCCAACTTCTTCACACATGAGTGATGGTCTTTTCACCTTGGGTCACTTTGAAATTATTGGTTAGGTTTTCCATTACTTCAATGTATCTTGGAGTCTAACCACATGATGTGTACCTGGCCATCAACATGGGCTCTGTAAACCGCTTCAAGGTCAGCCTGGTCCTTGCAAATAAGGCAACTGTTTTCTCATCCCAGACCCACAGGCACCCCCATCAGGCCTCCCGCCACATTCTTATTGATGTTGGCATTGCCCTTTTCTCTCCCTGGTATGACAGACCTTGTTGTTCTCTGTTGACCCCTTTGTCAGGTACTCCTCAAAATGGGTAGGCCTGGGACTCATGCATGTTCCACTGATCCTTCTAATTCATGATGGATTCATGATCTTTATCCCTGCGAATCTGGTGATTCAAATGGGATGACCATTTTTCTAGGGGGAGATAGTATCCTAAATCTCAGCTCATGTTTTGGCAGCTCAGGATCTCTGCCCTAGCTCCAATGGGTATGACCTTCACAATCGGCCACAGCCCTCGTCTCATTTGACTGCTCACATTCTTGGCTACTTTGTAACCGAATGTATTTTTATATTTGTGTATGTGCATGTTCCCTGCCTTTCCTGGGGGTTTTGATGTGGTAGTCAAGCAAGAAGGGGCCTCATTGTTCTGTGTTTCAAGCACATCCTGCGAATATTAAAGCCTACTGTTGAATACAGATGTTCTGAATATCATGCGCTTGCAATGTATTGTACGTGACACTTCTGCAAAGTGAGAGGTTCCTTTTCTATTGGATATGTACGTAACTAGACAATACACATGTCTTTTGCCAGTCACCTCACCTCTACCAGCATGATTCCCCCATGCTCCTATGCCCACCCCTGTGCATTCCCCACATATTAGTGTTCATTCCACAATACAAATCATTTGGCAGGGGATGGGATTTGAAAGTGCTTCCTGACAACAAAATGGAATCAGTTCTTTCCATTTGCTATGACTGTGTTGGTGTTTGGTGAATGTTATATTATGTCGAGTGGAAACACAAAGTGTGCCTCTCCCAGACAAAACTTCTCAGGGTATTGTTATGGGCATGGAGGATATGCCCCAATCCATCATTGATTAGCACCAGGGCTGTTGCCTCACTCTGTGGGCTCCACAGGGATAGGTTTTCATGTAAAGTATGTTTGCACCAGCTGGTTTCATGCAGCCTCTCCCTGTGTCCTTTGGCAAACCAAGGGCAAGGGTGGTCCATGTGGCTGAGGGCGATGTCCCACCTGCATATAAACTGGTGCACCACGCTGTTTGGCTCTATTGTGCAGGACACATGTTGCAACAATGATTTTACAGACTACTGGTGGGGCATATAGCAATACCCCGCCAGAGTGGTCTAGGGAGCGGAAACATGACTTAAGCACCCCCAATTTGCGCTCCACTGTGCCCCTTGTGGCCACATGTGCAGCAATAGATCTTACCTCAGCTGATGTGGTATGATCACTATGTGGCATCATCATGGATGGTGATAGCGGGTAGGCACTGTCCCCTGAAAATGTTTAAATTATTGTTTTTGGCAATTATTGTCATGGTCTGTTGTTCAGTGTGTAATGCGCATGCATGCATGCATATACTGGTCCATTCATACTCAGCAATGAGCCAGGTGTTCCCATGTTTTCCCAGTGCCAGGGCCCGGCAGATTGCTTACTGGCAGTAAATGTAGCTGTCATGCGTGCTGCCAGGGAGATTGGCATTGACTTGCATGATCACCCCATTTGCGTCACAGACGACCTGCACATTGAGGGAAATCCAGTGCATGCGATTGCAGTTTGTGTGCTCTGTCATTTGGGGGGGGCATAGCATAACATGTGTACAGTCGATGGCTCCAAGTACACATGGAAAGTGTGCAACTGCATAGAAATCATTGCACACTCTCTACCTTTGCTCCAGTATCCTCAGCATATATATATATATATATATATATATATATATATATATATATATATATATATATATATATATATATATATATATGTGCCTATGCAGACATGCATGTGACGTTATGCAGGCCAAGACCTGGTGGAGACAGCAGGAATGTGTGGTCTGTGATATCCTACCAACTATGGCAGTGGTGCGCTGGAAGGAGCCAGTGGCAATGAAATGTAGTGCTGTCAGAACCTTTCCAAGGGGGGGTAAGGGCCTGGGAGCAGCAGATGGCGGGTGATGCTAGGTCTTACTCCCACTCCCTGACAAGGTACCTGGCATACCCCTGGTCATCAGGCATCCTAAACATAAAGTCTGGGGCCTGGGCATCCTCCTCCTCCTTCTGTGTCCATGTACAATTGCTCCCACTATTGCAGCGTTCATTGTGGCTGTGCAACCTTAATATGGTGTACATTGCATGCTTTATATGATCCTTTGCGCATTGAACATTACGCCTGCTAGCATGTGGTGGTTGGAACACACGGTTTGAGTGTGACTTTTCCCAACGTAAGGTTGTGCGTTGGAATCCAAGAATTTGGTGGGTTTGCGGTGGATTGGCCGTGCCATTGATTTGCATGCCCTGTCCCTCAAGACACCCACATAATTCCTCAATCTGCAAGGAAAATGAGGCATACGCATTTTCCTCCCCCACACATGCTCTGTGAAGAGTCACGCACAATGCACTCGACTACACGCAGAGACATGCAGGACCAGCGCAGAGTCCCTGCAACGTCCGTAAAAGTCCTGCCGAGTCGATTCCATGAAACGAGGAAGAAAGGTTTCGCGTGCGGAATACCCAAAAGTCCCTATTTTCCCTGCAAAGTATTCCATGAATCGGCCCTTACCGTCTTCCTTATGAGACACCTTGAGATCCGAAACAGGTCTATCCGAGAGGACATGTCTTGCACTGTCGAGTAGTAGGAATATTCAACCGTATTGGAGTGCAGTATCTTCCAGGCATCACACCGTTCCGGCCTGTCCATTTGGTTTAGAATGCAGCGGGCTGCTTTAGATGGAGGTCTCTGCACCTTACCTGTACTGTAGACCTGTACTGCGTTCATATCCCCCCCACACAATCAGTGTCTCTGGGTTTGCAGCCAAGATGTTTGCTATGTGTGTCTAGAAGTCTGGGTTGTTTAGGTTAGGGCCATATGTACTTACTAGTAACGCCTCAGTATTTGACATTTTACAGTGTATGATTAAAGATCTGCTGTCTGGGTCCAGCTGCGAGTGTAGTAGTGTGCATTGAATGGATTTGTGGACTAGAGAAAGAACTCCTCTCATCAGCGATGAATAGGTTGTGTACAATCTGTTGGTGCCCCACGTCTTGGCAAAACAGGTGTTCACCATTCGGCTTAAATGCATTTCCTGAAGGAATAGTATGTGTGCTTTGTGCCTGTTTATGTGGGCCGCTAATTTTGTAGCTTTAGAATAGTTCCCCAACTCCCTTATATTCCAGCTCAATACTTTGATGGGCACCATTGAACCATAGTCCGAGTCATTCGCATCATGACCGTGTAGCCTGCATTCTGTGGAGCAAAATCCCCACAGTGAGATTCAAGTATATTACTTGTCATGCCTGCCAAGGCAACTTTTTTAAATAACTTACTCTACCATTA
Organism: Ambystoma mexicanum; assembly: GCF_040938575.1. Classification (NCBI taxonomy): domain Eukaryota; kingdom Metazoa; phylum Chordata; class Amphibia; order Caudata; family Ambystomatidae; genus Ambystoma; species Ambystoma mexicanum. The sequence continues at coordinate 1,056,344,714 of NC_090922.1, read as the reverse complement.
TAAACACCCCCCTCAATGCTCTTGAAGACAACCCCCCTCCACCCGAGTAATCTCACCCTGTACCCAACAATAGTACCCTTTGCGAGCAAGCAAACATGCATAGGTGGATCACCACTTTTACTTCTGTCTGCCCCATCTCTAGCACTGGCCATCGCCATCTAGGATATCAAATCAACAATTGTGTCCGCCCGCATTGAATCTTGCCCAAGCTCATTATCTGACCAAGTAATAGCAATCCATGTCCGCGCAAATTATATCAATGCTATTTCGGCTTATAAGACACTTATTGTGTTAGAACAGGAGTGTTCCAAGCGTGTCAGAGTATTCCTCATGTAGATGGTACAGCTGTTTCTGATGGCGTTAATGTACCATTAGGGATAGGGATGTAAGTTTCAAAAAAGTCTGCTGCCTCATCTGGCAGAGTAAAGAAAGAGACCTTACCCCCATGTTTTATTCTCAGTTTTGCCAGATAGAGCATTGTGTAAGGTACCAATATCTCTCTAAGCAACTTGTTTACTCCCAGGAACGACTTGTGCTCCATCTGAACAGCTGTAGAGAAATCCGGGTACATATGTATCATATTGGTCTCAAAACGCAATGGGCCCTTCTCTCTTGCCAGTCGTAGGAAAGTATCACTGTATTGATAGTTCCGCAGCCGCACGATGATCGTCCTGGGGGTGCCCCGGACCTCTGTCTCATTGTTGGGTTTCTATGCGCCCGGTCATTGGCAAATACCTCAGAGAGGCAAGTGAGTCCCATCTGGTGATAGAGTTTGTTTCTAATCACCAATTCCATGGGGCCTTGGCAAATCTTTCGGGGAGGTCTATGATTAGAATGTAATTTCTCCTTGATTCTAGGTCATCACATTACAGCAGGGTTTTCTTTAGGTCTCTGGACATTTGGGATACCTGATTTTTAAGCACATCTATATCGGCTTCTGCCATGCCAATGTGAGTTTCGGCCTCTGTCCCTCCTGCATTCACTCGCTCATTCTTAGTGTTTAACATGCCCATATTAATAGCCATGCCACCCAATTTGTCGTTCTCTCCATTATTTCAGAGATTTGGAGGGCCTAGATCAATAGGGGGTGCACCCAGCTCAGCCGCTAGCTCCGAATGTGGCTTACAGGTTTTGCGTGTGTACGCATCTAGGTTACTGTGCTTTTTGTGGGCTCCCCGACTTTCATCATGGTAGTGTGTGGTGGTAGTATGGCTGTGTGGGGGACAGTACCTCAGTTACTGGCTCAGTCTGTGTACCTATGCAGCCTGTCACAGATATGGGGGGCTCAAGGATGGCAATTCGGCCTGCGCGACCCTGAGCACTGTTGCTTCAGTGGCCCACCAACATGCGCAGCCAGAATAGCGATTGGTGTATCAACGTGATCTAGGCCATGCAATGGCTTCACAGTGCCGGTCTCCTGCACTGCCGTGTGCCCGTGCTCTTGCAGCTGCACTTCTAGTTCACTCCCCTGACTGGCTGCCATCACAGCGTATTTGAGCTCCCCTCACAGGTGGCAACTCCAACTCACAAACCTGTTTGCTCCCAGGCTGCAAAAGCATTGATGGCCAAAAATGAGAGTTTCAGTCTCTCAGCCAGTGCCATGCTCCCACTACTGTCCAAATCCCGGGAGTTTCCACTTAGGCTAAACCTCTGGGCCGTGCTCTCAGTTTCATAGTCATAATCGCCAGGGGCGCCAGAGCTCCCTCTCACCTCTTCACTCACATGGCAATGCACCCCCAACAACCAGCAGGGCACACAGGGACAGGCCAGTGGATCAATGTCAGCCGCCCCACTGCAACACACCTCCTAGTGCAGCAGAGCAGTTCCTATCACTGTGTCTGAGTGACGTCTCGAGTGAAAATGGAACACTGCCACTAACCTTTGCCACCCAGACCGATGCACCCTGGTATCAGGCCGCCATGACTCTCTGCTCCGTGCTCGCCTGAGCCGCTGCAGCTGGGTCACAGCTAATCTATTTTCTCTGGCAAAAAGTCTCATTCAGGCATTTATTTCACACTGGGTGTGCCTGCCCCAATATTCTCTCAATTCCTGCTGTGCTTGTGGGGTAGCGGGCAAATCAGGCAGACAACGGCAACAGAGGCTTATCAGAAAGCATCCATTTCACAGGCTGCTCAGTAGCACCCCCTCCCCACACACACATATTCTTAACCAATTGAAAAGGAGTAGGCAGAAGGCCCAGAGATGATGGCCAAAAACCAGGAGTCCATACGGAATGTGATTGTAGAGTGCCCACAATAAGCACCTCGGTCTTGACTATATTTAGCTTAAGCCAATTTGAATTCGTCCAGTTGCCAACTGCTTCAAGACAAATTCTAAGGTAATTTGTTGAGCACTCTTGATCCAGATGAGTCTTAGAAGCAGTTGGGTATCATCTGCATAGAAGTAAAAGCGGAAGCCATGTGAAGGAATAAGGCCAGCCAAAGGCTGACCATAGATATTAAGAAGCACGTTCAGCATGTTCAGTGGAGAGTTAGCAGAAGGCAACGGAAATGGTTAAGTGTTGTCCAAACAGAGTCATTTTTATTTAGGCTCAAGGAGATGCTGCAGTGCTGCAATGGCTGAAGAATGCCATCCTGACAGGAACTGAACATCAAAAGTTAGATGCAATTAGGAAGCTGTGATTTATTTTCTTTCTTTCTTTCTTTCTTTCTTTCTTTTTTTCTTTCTTTCTTTCTTTCTTTCTTTCTTTCTTTCTTTCTTTCTTTCTTTCTTTCTTTCCTTCTTTCTTTCTTTCTTTCTTTCTTTCTTTCTTTCTTTCTTTCTTTCTTTCTTTCTTTCTTTCTTTCTTCTCATTCCCTTCTTCATTCACTGGCCTTCTCTGAGAAAGAAAGAAACAAAGAAAGAAAAACTCATTTAAGGTAAGAGTAACTATTTAATGAAAGGGATAGGCTTACCGAGGTTCTATGTCCGGTGGGTTGGAAGTGAAGCCACTCTAGCTCCTCTGGCACCTTGGTCCCAGTGGTGGGGTGTTTGGAGAACTTGTACGCGTCAAAAATTAACCAACCTACAAAGGTAATCTGTGAAAAATACAAGCAGGGAAACAAGTGTTACTTTATGTAATCTAGTTCAAGGTTTGCACCCCTGACAATTTATTACCAAATTAAAAAGCACCACCCGAAATAGTTTAGGTGATCTAACCATTAGACCATTCTTTCAATTGGTGATTCCCCCACTGGAATTAACTGTACCACTTATTTACATGAAACAGTAGATTGCAAAAGCCAGGAAGACATGAGTAGATGCTCCCGGGTTTCAGGAATACGCAGTGACATACCTTACATTCACCACATCTATTTAATTATTGTCAATCTTAAAGAATACATTTAAAATGATCTTCGTTAGAATGTTTTTAGTAACTGTAATCGGTTTTGGCAGGCAGCATGAAATTTCACTGAAAGAAAAACTTCCCTAGCTGCCATAAGCATCCGTTTAGTTGAACCAATGTAAAAATCAATTTTCCTTCAGAGTTTGATTAATGTAATTGAACCAATGAAATTTAATTTCCAGGATTTTCACAAAGATGTCTTTACATGGCTGCTTGAGGATTCATCAATTCTGCACCTGGTTCATCAAAGATGTTAATGTGATTACATTACTTACAGGACTTACTTACATTCAAAAGAACGAGTTCACGGCATGTGGTTAAATACATGCCCATTAGCCATTATGGAACGTTTTTTGCAATATCCTCTAACTCCTGCTCTTGCTGCTTCCTCAGACCTCAACAACCTTTTTAAGTAGATCCTACTGACTTAGTCTACATCTTTAAGACAACACAATGTCCCCTTAATGGTTAAACTACAACAAATGCTGACTTTTCTATGATTAGGGTAACTTATCAGATGCCTGTGATTACCGCCCAGTGTTACTTCTAGATGGATCATCAAAGCTTTTTGCTGGTATCCACTTCAAAAGACTAGAGGCATGGGCAGGGGAATAAAACATACTGTCAGACAACCAACTGGCCTTTAGGCCAGGAACTGTCTCAATTTTCAAGGCCTACATTTGTTCTTGAAGCTTGCTAAGTTTGCGAAGTCTCTGGGGGTTCCAGTTTATGTGGCGTTTATGGACCTCAGTTCCACTTTAGACCACATGTATAGGAACTTGCTGTGGAAAGTGCTGCATGATATGGTCATTCTGCCACCCCTCTTGGGATCTAGCGTGACTCTTTATGATGGTTCCAGGGTTCACATGTGCTATGGTAGTGGAGGCAAGCTAAGTGAGGAGACAGAGGTGGGGAAAGGGGTCCGGCAGGGGTGCGTCTTGGCACCTCTCTATGTAATCTGTATACCAACTCGCTGGAGGACTTCTTGCTCACCCTTAATGCTGATGCACCATGATGTATGGGGAGGAACCTCCCAGTTCTCAGTCATGCAGCTGATGGGGTCCTACTTGCAACCATACCAAAATCATTACAGCTGTTGGTGGATGGGTACTGGGCATAAATGGCAAGAAGAGGCCTAAGAGTAGATCCAAACAAATGCCAAATCCTGGGCATCTCTGGGAAAAGTATGTTCCGAGAATACGCATATAAGGCCAGTTACTTGAGGTCAGCAACTAATGTGCTTATCTCGGTCTCAGATGTAATATAATGCCCACTTATCCAAATTGGGGACAATAAAGAGAGAGACTACAGGCGGGATTCTCAGATTTACGAAGGAGTTGGGGCACTCCTCGCTATCCCATATGCTAACCATTTACAAAGAGAAAGCTATTGCGGGAGGGTCGTACGGATGCGAGATATGGGGCTATACAAATCCAATCGCTCTTCAGAGAGCTGAAAACTCGTTTCTAAGAAAGTTTCCATCTGTCCCCCATTCCACATCGAGTTATACATACCACCTGGAAATTGGACAAACCAATATAACAGATATGGTCCAAGCCAGGCTAATGCTTTTTTTGGCACAGCATCTGTACAGACAAGAGCAATAACTCTCTGATCCACTCAATACGGCAAAATTAGTGAAAAAAAATTACTGACCCCACCAAAATACAGTATAGTGAGCAGGGGTTGTGGGAGACACCCCGCAGCTCCCCCGAGCCAAAAAATGAAGAAGAAAAAAACAAAAAAAGGCCAGGGGCTATGGGGTGTCCCCCACAACACCCTACTCACTATACTACACAGTACAGTGAGTGGGGTTGTGGGGGACACCCCACAGCTAACCCGAGCAAAAGTAAAAAAAAATAAGAAGAAAAGAAAAGGACCCTGCGGCGCTGGTTGCTGATCACGAAAAAGTGAAAGGGAACCGACGCCGCAGGGTTACAGTGCGTCTGAAGGAAAGGTAAGTAGGAGGGTGGGGGTGTAGTGGGGTGAGTGTTAGGGTGTGTTTTGAATCTGTGTCCAATTTTTCAATGGATGTCCGCATGGGAAATGTACAAACATTTTTGTGCTGCGTACATTTCCCATGAGGACATTTCTGTCCAGACCATTCCGCAACAGTAAAATCACACAGATTCTAATCCACAATGTGTTGTCCGTTAGTAATTGGAGCAAAATCAACTAGGTGATCGATATTAAGTTTTTGCTCCATAGGCTGGGCCTGGAATCATATTTTAGTCACCATGCACAGTTGGTTGGAACTTCCAAAACAATGCTGAAGTTCACAATTGTATATCTTTTTTCAGACACAAGGGAAGATGCAATGTTGAATAGCATACAGGGCAGGACCTACCTCCCACTTAGCCCTATTTGGGGTGTTGGGTGTCCTGACCCGTGTTTGGACTATTATGCTGCAACATTTGGTGTTGTGGGCTTAGGAAATCCAAGATGGCGGAAAAGCCCACAGTTGCGCCAGAATATGGGAAAACCGCGCAGTTTTGCACACAACAAAGTGGTCCCCTGACCTGCCACCCACCAGTGCAAGCATGATGGGCCAGGGGTGCCATGAGCAGAATATGTGCCAAAGGAAAAACAGCAGTGCCTGTTAGCTTAAAAGTGCTTTAAAATCACCTTTGTTTCCCTGAGTGCAAGCTAAAAATGCCTATTTTTAACATCACAAGATATTCAAAAATCTCAATGAACACCAGCAGACATTTGGCAGAATGTATTCTTGTGTGCATACAAAATCTGGAAAGATGAAGAGCCCAAAACAATGTTTATAACAGAACTGGCTGAGCTGTGGATGTCAGCAGCTTAAGTTAAATGGACAGAAAGCCACTAAAATCGAAATGTTTAAAATAAATGAGTGACCTACTTTTGAGTGTAACATAGGTTGCAAGTGTTAAATGTCATAGTTTTGAACTTAGAATCAACATTCTAGCTGCATGTGCAAACATTGTCAGTTTGATTTGTATGTAGAAAACTGGGAACTAAAGTGACATTTAGCTGAAGCCTGGCTTGAAGACAGTGAATTCTGCCCGGCAACTACCCCCGACAGGAGTGAAACCTGCTCAGCAGCTGTGTTCCCAGGCCTGGCTGCATCCTGCTGCCCCTGCCAAAAGGAGATGACACCTCTCTGATTGAATTATGGGAGTGGCACCTGGGGACTACAGGAAACTAAACAAAGCACTGTCCCTGGCTCAGGCAAATTTTATATTGGGGGGGTCGTAAAATAGCTTCCTCTTGGGAGAAACTGGGAGGGGCAGTGCCTGTGAGAGCAAACTGAGCTTGGGGGAAGTGGATAAACCAGAAATTCCACCATGTGCTTTGGAAAACCACACCCCTTTAGGGCCAGAGCATGATTTTAAAAAGATGGATAATTCATCATTCTTGTGATTTTTCTGTGCACATTTTAAGAGGTGTTAGGACCCTGTGGTATGTTCTTGGGGATAGTAGCGGAAAAAAGGTTGTTACTCCAAATGTATGCATGTTAAAAATCTGACACTTTATCATCTGAAACCCATATCCCTGGTGGACATTTGTGTAAAATCTTGAAAGGTTTAGAGGTCGTGATCTGGATGAAAAGGGCAGAATTCTTTCATAAGTGGACACAACATCGTACAAAGACAGGGATCGGATGGTTTGGTGCTACAGAAAATATGTTAACTGGACGTATAATATTAGAAAAATGGTACATCGATAAATATGTATTTGGATCAGAAATAGATTTGTGTGCAATTTGACAAGGGGAGGATCCTCTGACCATAAACCTACCTCATCACTCTGACTCACAACCCAGTTCCCCCAATCAAGGAAGAGAGGAGGAACTGACCAATGATAAGTTGAGAGGGTTGGGCATGCAGAATGAGCCGACCCACCCACTTTCTAAACACATAAAAAGAGCCACTGGAACCCAGGTAGGGACATTCACTTTCCACTTTCTTGCGGGACGCTTTGCCGGGAGACTCCAGACTTCAAATCCATCAATCTCCAGAGACGAGAGATCCAGAAAGCAGAGCTGGTTGAATTTTTGCCAAGAACTTTTGCCAGAACCAGAGACCCAGAAGGCAGAATTATCCAGAGAGACCAGACCCAGACCAGATTGTTGTGCAGTGCTAAGAGCTGACCCAGATCGATGTGCGTGGAACCAGTACCAGAGAACCACAGCCAATCTTGACCCGATCCGTGACGAAGTCGCATTCCTGCCCAAAATCTAGTGTGAGTACCTAGCTAGCACTGTGCCAAAACCAATCTCTTAGTTTAAAATAATCTAATCCAAACTATTTTAGCCTATTAGAACTGCCTCCTAGAATCGTCTCATTCTGTCATCTTTAAAACTGAAAACTGCCATCTGTCATTTTGAGCTTTAAAATTTAAAATCTGAAAAACTATCTTTACTGAATCGGCCGTATCTCTGGAACCGTTTGAACGAGATTTAACTTTCATCTTAAAGCTAAAATTCTAGGCTTTCCAACGAACCTAGAGCCGACTTCCTACTCCTTATATTGCCTCCGTAATTGCGCTCGACGCACGCGACTAAATTGCCGCGATTTGACATTTTGCTTAATTTCAGCCACGTGTAAAAATATTTTTCCTTGCTTTCCTTGCTGAAATTCGTGTGCAACCTGACACTCATTCATAGAGCATTGCTAAAGTGATCCTGAATTAATTTAAAGTATCTCTCACTCACCCTGAACCTCCTATAGGGAATTAAAAGCATTTTTAGCATATTTTTCACTTCTTTGCATACCACATCAAAAGTATATTGCCTGTGTTTAAAACTCCTACCCGTTTTCCTCTAAGCTTGCTAGGGGGGAACTGAATTATATTTGATTGCATTCCTGAGAACTGTGTGCTTTCCTCCCATCTCTTTACCTTGCATAAAGGGGGGGGGGGTGACTTGTCAAAGAAAAGTGATTACATTGTCTTTTGTTGAAGTCATATCAAGTTTATTTTCTTTACTGCATTTTCATTCATCATTGCATTGTCCTTGAAGCCATAAAATCATTCTCAGCTACTTTATCCTTTCTATATCACTTCTAAGCCATCAAAAGAGTGTACCACTGTAACATTATCAATTGTTGATCACTATCATCTTCACAAGTGTGCTATCAAACATTAACTTATAAAAGTGTGATACATCTATATATTGTTTAATTTTCAAATAAACCTTTTAATTTGCAAAACAAACATACTTCTTGGCTCAGTGGGGTCAGGGGAATTCTAAGAGAGGGGTGTTATATAAGGGTTGTCATCCAGAGTAAACGAACTGGACATAAAAATATATCAATAAGGGTTTCCCTCGGCATCCCAGACTAGGCATTGACTTAGCTGTAGTGTTGAACTGAATCCGCTTACAGGGGTCAGCCAGGGTATTTTTCTTTTGTTAGCAACCAACAGCATCGGAACATGCTTACCAGAGTTTTGCTCTATAGATAAAGACATTAGGAAGACCTGGTTGATAAGCACACTTAGAGATAGTCGATTTAGACACTACAAACCTGCCCTTACCTTTTCATTTGTGTTTTCAGAAGTGAAAGTTGCATTTGCCCTGGGCTCTTACTTAAACTGGGCATTGCCACGTAGAACAAGGGACATTAGGGCCTTAGAAAGACTGATGAAGTTGAGCCATGTCTGGGTGGGGGAGTTTGGGGGGAATACATCTATTACTAAGTACCGATATTGCTATGGCTGTAGGGAATTACACCATAGGGGTAGAATGGCACCCGTTAGCAAACCTTGACGGATGCACCGGCACTGTTGCACACATTGCCGGTGCATCCGTCCTTCCCATTCCCATTGCGTCCTATGGGACTCGAATGGGGATGGGGAGTAATTTTTGCCGGCGCCTGGCTATGGGGAATTACCGGGACTGCCGGGGCTGTAATGCCCTGTAATTCCCCATTGACAGGCGCCGGAATAAAAACTACCCTGGCGGCACCCGTGCTGTTTTTACCAGCACGGCTACCACCAGGGTCTTAATGAGGCCCATAGTGTTTGAAATGTATTCTTCAGATTCAATATGAATATTCCGCTTGAGGAAGACGCGCTATCCTGCTCTTCGTGGAAACTAGCTAGACCCTTGGCTAAATTAGGAATAGGAAAGGGACGCACTTGGAATAGCACTTGACACTTTCAAATGTATCCACTTGTCACTTTGTGAACACACTTAGCACTATATTTAGGCTTTTGATATTTATAGTTAATGCAACTTGTTGTCTCACATTTATGTCTAGTGGGGAATGAATATAAAATATATAGCAATATCAGTGTGTATGCATCAGATCGTTTTTAGCTGTTTTTAACATGTATTTTGATATGTGCTATAACTTGTATGACTATTCCTGAAACACAGCCATGTTGCAATCGGTTTGTGACTATCGTAAGAAAAATGAGTTGTAGGCATGCAACTTAAAAATGGCCCTGCCCTTGTACATATAGTGATTTCATTAAATGTTATTGATGCATAGAATAAAGAAAATATTCATATATGTTCCAGGGTGTAGGATTTTTAAAATGGCTTCTTATGGACACTAAGCCATCTATTTGTAAGCAAAATTCAATGTCCGCCATATACATACCACAGCAGTGTTCCTGCTGCTGGGAGGAGTGCCTGATGTATATAACCTGATTTGGCCAGAGTTTTTACAAGTCCTGGGCCTCCCCAAAGCTGACAGGCGAAACTGCCTCGGTCTGCCGGGGAATGCTTCAGGGAAAGACGTCTTGACTGTCTCTGCCTCTCTCCCTCCTCCATACCATTTAGGAGTGAGGGAGGCAGGCCATCCAGGATGCCCATTCATTCTTCCTCTACCTGTTGCATCCAGTACCGTAGATCGAGCAGATGCTTTTCGAAGATGGCTGCTGCCATCAACATAACCCAGCACTGTTCCTGCTGCTGGGAGGAGTACCTGATGTCTACAATCTGAATGGCGCCGAGTTTCTACAAGTCCTGAGCCTCCGCGAAACCTGCAGGAGAATCCGCTTCAGTCCACCTGGAAAGGCTGCAGGGAAAGGTGTCTTGCCTGTCTATGCCTGTCCAGGGCTGGACGGCGGCTCGCCGTGACACTCCCTTCAACTCTATTCGTGCCCTACATGCACAGACAAAGCCTGTGGGGCTCAATTTCAACCACCAACCACTGCAAAATCAGCTGTTTCTACACTGGCCGCCCGCACTGTCCCGACTGGCAAATCAACCTGATTGTATCGGGTTATGCACTCCCGACCAGACCTACTCACCTCTGCCTCTATTGTGCTCCCTTCTTGAATCTCCTTGTAATAAGAGGCTCTGCTTATATATCCTACTCCATACTGAACTGCAACGCTATGTCTTTCCACCCGATACAACATATGCATCGTATCTACCGGATTCTTTGAACTTAAACATGGTACTCGGCTATCACTCCACCGTAAGCTACCCACATGCAAATGACAATCCTCAGATCCTTTAAGAAGGACTCTATACCTGTTACAACTCCCTCCATATGTTCATTTCACCTTTCATAACTGTATATTTGCACCTATCTTGTCATATGTATGCACGCCTGATGTAGCTCCCCATAACACAAGGAGAGGCTTTACCAGTCTGTATATTTCATAACTGCTGAACCCATATGCATGCATTAGTATTGGCAGACCGCTAACCCACACCCGTAATAATAGGCTCACAACTTTTTTCAAGTGTTGGCAATAAAAGGCCGTAGGATTTTATTGTACAGATATGGATATGGAGATAACAATAATCAAATATCATAATAGTATCATACTTTTGGGCACCGGGTCCTGAGGTTGCCCCCTTCTCATGTCCCACGACTTGTTGTGGGCACCGTACAGTGCCTTGTACCTCTTTTCCTTTTGTTCTTCTTCCTTCTTTTGGAGGTTGCGAGGGTTCTGTGGTAAAGAAGCAAAAAGGTTGGAAGACACTGAGTAAACAGTGAACCTCCTGTTTGTTTGGGTCCCCGTTCAAGGTCCACAAACAGATAGTGTTTACTCATAGCATGCTGCTCCTATTTATAGGACCCAGCGAGGCCCTGGATCTTTGTTATGTATGTGGTGGGGGCTGCTGTTGTCACAGCCCCTGGCTGGATTGCCGACTGTCTGGCCCCCTGGTGGGGGGCAGGTCTTTGAACCTGGGTCCTGCCTGACTGTTGGTTTCCTTAGGTGCTTAGCACCTTGCTGTTTGGGGGAAGGGTTAGGTGACTGTTCACACCTCATCCTTCCTTGGCTTTGTGTTACAGAGACTGTGTGTCTCTGCAGCTGGGGGAGGAGAGGAGCAGGAACAGGGAAAGGGTTGAGCTGCCCCTCTCCGGGCTGCTTATGGTAATAGCACTTACTGTAACTAGCACCTAGATGCCTCAGGGCTTTGTGCGCTGAAATAAATGCAATACATATATTAATAAATAAATACATATAAAAAAGTTAGTCATGTTCATATATTTAATCATTGAGAATAATCCCACAAATTATCTTGCATGACATTTCCGTTTTGCCCCTGGTTTGCAGAGAACCCCGATGTTTGGTACACAAAATTAATCAGAAAGCATGTTCTCATGTTACAAACTTCCTCAATATTTATTTTAAAACAGGATACTGTTTAATAATTCGTAATTATTATTATTTTAATTTTTGTTGTTGTTGATGTTGCGATTGTTGTATGCAACTGTGCAACGCCTACGGTAGGCAAAGTCATTTGCATTGAATGGCAGCACAGCTGCATGTCAACAATAGAACAGAAGGCTGTTATATGTATTCCTGAACTGTAGTATTCTAACATGTTACATAATATTCGCCTGCTGCCTGCAGAGGTGAGCAACGGTTGTTTATACCCATGAACCATAAAAGCAGAGCATCACTTGAATGAATTACATTCTTGGCAAATTAAAATAAGTTTCGAATGTGATTTAGGTAACCCCATTAGTGCTAATTAGTTTGGGAATACCTGCAATAACATAATTAAGTCCACAAATGATTTCAGATGACAACAGTAATTCACATTACGCAGTAAAAATGAGCGATATTCCTTGCATATTTGTGGTTGCTGAAACACTATTGTTTTTGTTAACATTTCAGTTTTCCCGCAGCACAAGGAGGGTACATTTCAACGAAATAGCTTAACTCTGTTCATTACATGGCAGCCATCTTCCTAGTGCTCAGTCGCACATCATCTCTAAGCTATCATTCTCTATAAGGTATCCGTCAAGTGACTTGCTGCTATGTAATTATACTTAACAGAAATAACCGCCTGATGTAATTATGGCAGCATAGGCAAAGAAAATATTATGCATACCAATTTGAAGGAGAAAGCCCTTCACTCCTTGGCTGGAGTGTTAATACAGTTCAAACTGTACATTTAAATAATATGATGCATTAAGTATGATCCATGCTGCGTGTGTTCACTCATATCTTAGTGCATTGCAATTGAATTCCTTTCACCAAACACACCTGCAAAATTAAACAGTTGAATAGTACACGTATTAAACGACATGAGCGTGTGACACATGGTAGCAACAAATAACAGGTACTAGCAAAGCCAATTAGTTTTGGATTTGTATCCGATTTGAAAACAAATCTGCGAGGAGCGTTAGGGCAGTGGGGTCGAGAGGAAATGTGGGTACTAAGAAGTGAGGGGAAAAGGGGGTGAAATATGCTGACGGAATAGCAGTGAGGAGGAGTAGGGGAAAGAGAGGAGGAGTGAGGGAAAACATACTTTTCAATTAGAGTTTATAGTTCAGATTTTCAAAGAATGGGCCACATTCTCAAAAAATGTTTTGATGTAAGTGATGCCCTCACTCAGATGCCTTTTGTCACGACTTTGCACGTTGGCGCAAATCAGGGGTGTTCTGCACATTTAAAAGCGCACCCCACATTCACAAACGGGAGGCGCTTTTCAACGAGGCGAAAGGAGGGTCAACCACCTGTTCCTGTTGAAACAGGTGCTGGGAGAGGCATGTAGCATGACAGTAATTTCTGACCATGTCATGATTTTTTTTTTTCAGTGAGGAAGCTGTATGGTTGGAATTAGGATCTTCCAGCACTCCCAAGCGCTTTAGAATTAGGCAAGACTTTGACCGCTTCTAGGCACTACAAGAGAACAGGTGGTAGGAAGGGCACTGGGAAGGCTTTTTCATGCAAATATAATCATATACACAGACATGGGCAGGTACTAAAAGAAGGCAGTTATTGTTTAAAATATAAAGCACAATTAACTATTAACTGAATACATGTGTAAATGTTAATCCTGAGTAGTTCTAAAATCTCAAGGCATGATAGAAGCAGGCTCTCTGTCGGGAAGAATGCAGCCTGTGCTAAAAACGGATCGCAGGGCTCATGTAGTGCTAATGTTAATGTTAATGTTAACCATTTAACTGCCATGGGTTTTTCCCCCCAGTGCCAAGGCCTTTTTTGGTGATTTCGGTATGTGGCCATTCAAATCCTTGTAACTTTTTTGTTGATATATCTCGGCCAAATTTGGCTCCTTTTTTCCCACATGTATGTGGTCATAACGCCAGCCAGGAATCCTAAGTTGCTGTAGGGGGGTGAGAGAAAATAAGCAAAAAGGGCAAACATTTTGTTTTTTTTAAAAAAATGCCAATAAAATGATGTACAAAGAAGCCTGTTGTTTTTTCCTTGTAAGAGCTAGGAACAAATGGTTTGATGCGCTGAATTCTCCAATTTCCTGGGTTTCAGGAACAGGTTGAGTGGAAACGAAAAGAAAATATTTTGATGTGGTTATCAACTGTTTTGTGAGAGGTAGGCGATTTTGGCCATTTTTGCCAATTGGACATGCATGGACGGAATTATATCTATAAAGATTATACATTATAATTTGTGGTCTTTTTCCACTGGAATTCCAGAGGGAAAAGGCCCCTGAAAAGTAACAAGCCCAGTCCCTCTGAACTTTACCTTCCCTATCTCTTGTCTCATGTCGGTTCCCTGCTCCCTTTTGTGTGCCAGTCTCCTTGACCTCTGTTTCTCATTTCTCAAGAAGACTGGAGTGAACGGGGACCAATGAGCTGGGAATTGAAGGTAGCATTGTGATGCACTGAGTAACAAGCCCTTCGGGTAATTCATTAGTAATCCCTGTGCACCCTTTTCCAAAGTGTTGTCTCCTAAGTGCTTCAAACTCTCTATCAGCTTCCACAGCCTCTTTCCCTACCACTTCCCAATGCAATCCAACCTCATGTCCTCTTCACATCCTTTTCAAATCTTCACCTGTAATTAGAACCTCTGCATCATTTCCTTTGACTTCCCTCCTTTAGCCAGTTTATTATATCACATCTCCTTGTTCCTATTACATTATCTTCTTCCCCCAGCTATTCCTTCCACTGACTGGTTCAGACTCCAATGTAAGATATATTTTGATCAAAATATGGATACTATGTCAGGTGGACACCTTGATCCCTCCTTAGTTTTACAGTTCCGCTGCACAATTTTGGGCAAGAATCAGAAGATTTGATCAAAACTCATATTCATTTAAATAAAGGAATTAAAGATGAAATCACTGCCAGGGTGGTCTGCAGGTTTAGGCAGGTCATCCCAATGCTACACAATCACAGACAGCTGGTCAGAAAAATTGAAAATGACCTGCCTGCACTTATCTCACTGTTTCTCACAGACAAGTAGTAATTCCCATAGTCAATTCTGAACATGCATTGACTTGGGAATGACTAAAATATTGCAATCAAGATGGTAGATGGGTCATAATAATAAGTGGATTCTTGTAAATATATTCTCTAATATGCAAACATCTTTAGATTACACATAAAGCTACACATATAATACATAGGAATTTTGCATTCCCCAAAATTAACAAAAATGTCAGCTTTCAAAGAACTGTTGCATGCCCCTCTTTCTCCTATGTGAATTTGATGCTGAGGGTGACTAATATCCTTATGTCATTTAACATAAGCTCATAATAACTCACATCAGATTCCTGCAGTTTTCAGGTTAGGAAGTAGTGTCACTGATTTAGACCACACACAAGCTCAGCTTATCCACCAAAACCTGAGAGAAAGATTTTAGGATTGTATTGAACAGATATAAGTTCCCCTTCCCTATCACTTTGCTGATTCCGTCCCACTGGCAAAAGATAATTTTATGTACTATGTATTTAAGAACATATGCATTATTTTCTAGCTGAATAGAAATGACACAATGATACTTTCTCCCATTTTCAAATTTAGTTTACATTCTTCACAGAAAATACTTCACTAAACTCAGCCTCATCAGACACGGTACAGGGCCCTTGAACCATAGTCTAATGCCTACTATATCTGTGATTGTGCTCAGGGTAATCTTTTAAATATCACATATTAAATTCGACACTGTCAATGCTGGAAAATGTTCCCTATTTTATACAACTCTTGCAGCACAGGGAAATCAGTTTTGTATTTATTTGAATGCGATCTTCAGCTTCAAATACAAGACGATTGGGATATAATTTACACTAGCAAATTACAATTTTTATATATGCAGCTATTTCTTACTGAACTTTAAATATAATTGGAAACACTGTTGTTTTTCATGCCAAATATTCAGATTTTTCTTTTTGGAATGAGCACCCCTTAGTCAAAATGAGCTCCCAATTGCAAAGCACCCCAGAGACTTGGGGTAATGATTACAGGGCCTTATCTAATTATATTTAGGGATCTTTCATACTCATTTTTCAAATGATCCCTCAGTGCACCACTGCCTGACTCTTATGCAGAGAGGTATCCCATCAGACAGCCATTCCAAACATACCCAGTAGATATCCTCCCAGAACGAGAGAACCCGATGGAGATTTATTTACTTTTACTTTTACTTTTATTTTTTAAAGCGCTCACACAGCCTGCAGGCATCGAGGCGCTGTTACAGGAATTGTTTGTTTTTTAGTTGCGTAATTGTTTTTTTTGTCTTTTCTTAGTTGCGTATTTATAACTCGCTTAAATACCCAGAGGTTTATAAGTGTGGAACCAGTGTTGCTTCGTGTCGGTTTGCTTCCAAGGTGAACACGTTGCCGCTGAGCTATCCTCCCAAGACAAGAGATTGTGAATCCAAATACTATAATGGACTGCATCGATTAAGTATCAAGAAGCCACTGTGCTGACATCAATAGTGACACCACGACATAGCAGCATTAGTCATGAAGAATACTCACAGCCCTGCACAGCATTACATGAACACACACTCACATACACAAAGAACATGCTTACACAATTCTGTAGATAGAGGACAGATACATGTACATATTGTCAACGCTTTTATTTCTTTTTCTCATAAGCCAAATGCATTAACACTGAAATGCAAGGCTACAAGAGATCCAGATCAAGCTTGCGGATATTTATGGCAATTAACCCTATGGGACAACTGGAGTATATAATGAGGCTGGTAGGACTATCCATGACGAATCTATAGGAAACATAGCACATTACAAGCATGTAGAAATCACATTATAAGTCTAAGGAAAATTACAGAAGGCCTCAGCTAAAGGGCACTAGACAAGGCGAAGCAGGCTCAGGCTTCACCAAGCGGGGAGGCCGAGCTCACAGCCAAGGCTAGCGATAAAACAAGCACATTCCAAGCTCCAGATGACAAATGGCCAGCTGCAGAAATAACTGAATAAAACCTCATAAATGCACACCTAAGGAGCTCAATTTTGTGGTTCACAATCATGTGATCCAGACGAACTAGACAATGGGCATTCATCCACGGTGGGAATATGAGCCGTTCTCAACAACTCAGACGGCAAGTGAAACAAATGTTGCAACAAGGAGCTTACTCTCACAGGCAAAGGTGGTCTACTACCAGATACAATTGAGACACATAGTAATTTCACATCATCTTGAAGAGGTGCACAGAGGGCTGAGAACCGAACTGGGTCCCAGATCTGGGGAGACCAGATCCAGCCAATCAAAGGACAGAATTCCAGGGGTGGATGGCAAGGGGAAATGGCCAATGGTAAAACTACTACCCTGCAATAATGTAATAGATAGTTTCTTGGGGACGGGGCAGGTCAACACCTGACATGCGATTGGCAGTAGAATAACCTCTATATGGGATAGCTATATGTGTTACTACTCTCAGCACCCAATCAGTAGTGAGGATAGGTTTTTGGGGAAAGGCCCAGACGATGATGGCATGTTGCATCAAAACTGGGGAACACGCCTCGTCAAATTGAGATGTACTGGAAAATCTTGATTATCCATGTTGGTTTTTTGTAAAAAATGACAGTTCTAACTTGCCATTTGCTGAGTACTCTGTTTCTTCTGGGGAAAGGGTTGTTGGGCCCTTGGGAGTCAGACAAATCCAAAGACGACCTCTGGCATACCTGGTATTTGCTCCATAATCAGTGTCACAATCCTCTCCTCAGTGCGAACACTATTTTAAAGTGTCCAAAACTCTCTTGCTTATGTCATAATTAGGTCACACTATGTGATTGGCCCGATATTTCAATTGTCATGCCTCATAGTTAGACACCCCTTTTGAATATACAAACCCAATCTTAAATGGATTACGATTTCTATATTTTTGACATGAGCAAAGGAAGAGACTTATTTCACTCCTACATTGCTGTATGCCATTTCATTTTTCTTCCATAATTCATGGCAGTAATATGCTAATTGAATGGAGAAATACATATCTGGAATCTGTGTTTGGAGAAGCACTCCTGTGTGTGTGACACACCTATTTGGCATATTGCTTCTTAAAGTTATCAATTGTTCTCATTTTAATCATTTCTAACTAATCTGGTGTCAAATTAAAGAGGGTCTCTGATCTTTGAAACAGACCCATTCTCATCTTTCTAAATCTTATAGTTTTGGACTTATGTATAATAGTTGCTTGTGCCTATGAGGTCAATGATAAATAACATTTGCTTTTTTAAATCAAAGGAAATTTACGTCACTGGACATGCCATGTAGTTCCATATGGGTCCTTGTTTTCAGCACATAGGTTATACAAAAAATGCTCTTTGTGAGGCCTTTATTAATGATTGATTGGGCGATTTTCACAGGCCTGTAGTTCTTATTCAAAGTGTCATTTCTAAGGGATGGATTTGCCTTTGAGGCTGGGTTGCAAAAAATACCCACCAGTCCTCTCTTTATGTTCATCGTCTGTTAAGCCCACAGTTTTAATATATTCTTAGTTTGTCTCGGGAGGATAGCTCAGGGGCAACAAACTCGCCTTGGAAGCAAGATGACGTGGAGCAACACAGGCTCGATCCCTGGGTCTGTGCTTAGAAACCTCCGGTATCAAGCATTTACAATGTCTGTTTGTTTTTATACAAATATCCCCTGGAAGATTCCCAACTCTGGGGGTGGGGACTGTTTTGCTCCGAGTTTAAACTCAGGTCAACTTGTAGTTGTCAAAATATAGTACTGTTTAATACAAGTCTTATTTAAATCAATAGAATCATTGCTTCTCTTTTTCATCATTTATAATTTATATATTTTTTCTTTTCAACATTGATTTGATTGCAATACATTGCAGGATAGAAAGCACTTATAATTCATTTGTGCTCCGTTCAAAACCGAATAGTAGGTTAGTTGACAAAATCACAGGAGAATACATTGTCTTTATGCATTGTTTGACATAAATATCTCTACAATGTAGACATAAAGTATGTCCTTATTGATTCAAAATGCACACTCTGGCCTTGCACTTCTTCAGTGCAGCAAGTACAGTTTTGTGGTCCTTGGTGCTGTCTCTCAAAAAAGCAAGTGACTGGTGAACGTGTTTATTTTTCTATGATGTATTCTTTGGCACCTCTAGTTTTACATTGAGGCATTCTCCATGTCTTGAATTAGGTACTGTCCATTACAGAAGGTGGCACCTTATCACCTGCTTTGTGTGTGGAATATTTCTCCAAACGATTGAATCTAGGTGTCACACATGTAAAAGCTGTGTGACCTCTTAGTGCCTCTTACTGTGAATTCAGGCAGTCTTAATTTGCCTTTATTTCTCCCCACTTCCCATAGAAATGCAACATCTGCCCTCCATTCCTGGCTGGACACATCCCTCCCCACTCACATCGATGCCCAGCAAACCCCCAAGCCCATCACTAGAATTATTGTTCTCCTCTAGTTAGACTTATTTCCACCTTTTCCCCCATCCTTTCTAATCTATACCTCATTCCAACTGGCTTTGCCCAGTTCCTTTATTAGCAACCTGATTACTCATCCAAGATGTGCTAACTGCAGTGTCTTATCGCTCTCCCCAACTGGCCAAAATCTTCCCACACCTTCCATTCTACCTGCAACACTTTAAAAAAACAGGCACTTCAACAGAGAATCGGAAATATAAAGAATTTACATCTGAAAGTTCTTAAAATACTCACATGACCAATAAGGCATTGGATGTCTTTTGAATAATGGTGGAAAAATAATTCAACATGATGTTTCCTAATTTAAAGCAAGGAGCAACATTACATTTTGAGAGATTTACAAAACAATAAGATCAGAAACATAAAAATGTCAATAAGAGAAGTGCTATTATTGAGGGATCAAATTATGTATCAGCCTGAAGTCTAGGAAAACAATCATTATAAAAGGAAGATAACGATCTGATTATCAGCTGATTATCAGCATTTTGGACCTGATACATCCTATATGGAAAAGGATGTAGCCCAGAAATACATTAGTGAGCAGATAATGTAAAAATCACCCATAAAGTAGTGTTTTATTCTATCTCCATATAATGCACTCGCTTTAATTAACTCTATTGAAAGACCAATTGTGTCTGAATGCGATACTGGCCATGGTGGAATGGGGAATTACCATTTATCCCATTTTTGCCACATAGAGCTCAATGGAAATGGGGAAGGCAGCAATTACGGTACCACAAATTGCGGTACTATAATTGCCATCAAGGTCCCTTTGCGGGTCCCTGGTGTAGACCAGCCGTTAAGGTCGGGTTCCGCAAAGGGACCTCGTAATTAGACGCTAAGTGTTTAATGGCGCCGCAGCCTTTTACGGCGCCGGTAAACACTTAGCGCCAGGGTCCTAATGAAGGCCACTGTATTAGATCTGCTTGCTGATTATTTAAATTATTTTCTTAGAAAAACGTGTTAAAGGAAAACATACAATTGAAAATAACTTTGGCTTTATTTTGAAATGTGCACTATATTCTTGTCAGTAACATGCATGGTACACATCGAGATGAAAGTTGCACATACAGAGGGCATGGAAACAAAGAGTGGCTTTGAATATTATATTTTTTAACAGAACTAGGTCATGAAATTCTGCTGTTCTTATGAAATTGTTTGAAAAATCAGTGCTTTGGGAAAAATATCGATAAATAAATCTGTGTCACACAATTGGGTGCACCATCTCTGCTGAGCTTTGCGAACATTAGTTATAGGGTGGTGGCTATTGAATAACATATATTTGTCATGTTTTTGTAGTACAGAAATAAGATGAACAATAATTCGTGAATAGGAAGATCAATGGCATTTGTGAGCATTTTGTCATGACAAATTGTTCTTTTAGTGTGACTCAGAACAGGAACTGGTTGGATCTGATTTCAAGATGGCAAAAGATATATGAAAATGTTAATACTTTGTTAAGCAATGGAAATTAGTGCAGTTTTGAAACATTTTCTTTGAATACAGTTAATGTTGAAAGAGTGAAGGTTCTTGTCCACATCACTTTTGAAAAGTGAGTTGGTCTTTGAAACATGTTGTGCAATTTGTGATTACATTAAAGGTATGTTCCAAAGACATTTCTTAAATGTTTTGAAAGACGAAAAGATAATTGTTCAAGAAAACCATCGACTAGAGTAATGTCCATCACCAAAATCTCTTTCTCCAACAACTCTGCTCCATTTGTCAATGACACCATTTCTGCTGTCTACAAGGTGGCAGTGATCCACCATTTCGAAAAGCAGGAGACATTTGAGCGTTCTACAAGTTGGGAATGCAATCACCCCATAACCCTCCTTCTTGAATGAGAAACACAGCTCCTCCAGCGCTGGCCTTGAGATATTTACCTTTTCCTTCAACAAAATGCCCAACCCATCAAGCCATAACCCTTCCTGGCTGGCTGACTCATTCAACAAGGCTATCTCTACAATCTTCCCCTCTCGTCCCCACCTGACCAGCATGAAGGATTTCAGAATCTGGTCTAACAGTCCCACAAACGCCCATACTCTTGTTCCTATCTCCTTCTGGACTCCTTACCATTCTGCCAAGCGTGTTGCTTCACTTCAGCTCTCCACACTTCTATGCCTTTTTTCTGCCTCTGTATATTTGCTATCTCTCCTGCTTTCTTCACTCTTCTCTATTTAAGAGTTCTTCCTCTACCACCTCTGATCCTTTCGATGGATCCACTCCTCTTTCTCCTCTTTCCACTTTTCTCTCTGCTACCTCCCTTCAATTGCCACCATCACTCCTTTTCCTCACTACTTCACTTATGCCATGCTCGTTCTCCTCCTTTGCTCTGCTTTTAATGATCACACTAGAGCCACCTCTTTGCACGCTGAACTACTGACTCCTACACTGATTGACTGTCCTGCTCCCCTTGTATTCTTGTACAAGGCAGAGCAGCATGTGTGTCCTAATCATTTAAGTGATTCAGGTGTGACTGGTGTGCATGCATAATAGGTGATATGCAGATGACCTCATCGATTTCACAACCTGCAGGTGCTATAACTTAGTGGTCTTTGTTTCATCCCCACTACCTAACCTGATAAGATTCCCAACAGCTATGTTTGTTTAATTTCTAGTACTGCGAAGGCATCTGCTAGGTCTACCTCACTGACTCATCTGCCATTCACTTGGGCACACCTTGATTGAATCCAGATAGCTTCTGATGTGGGCATCAACTACGCACAAGGACCGTAAACTGCAGGGTGAGCCACACTCATGAGCAGTTGCTCTACCCGAAAATAGGCCTCATAATTGATGCATGATGGTCATATTGGTGGCTCCTCAACCACCAAATCCTATAATTGTGTCCCTGCCATGTGGCCCATGTTGTGACTTTATTCCATATTGCCCGGGGTGGTTGGGGATTGGCTGTTTGCCACATGAGGCTTTATTTGGACTGGTGAGCATGAGATATTCACCAAATTACTTCTCTGTAGCCTATATCATGGGCAGGCGCTGATCTCTGGCTCCTAGGGTCACCATAGTCCCATCCACCATCCTCAAGCATGCCACTTTGTGGCAGGTCCTACTGCACTTGGACCAGATGACCTTCATTATTTTGGACCTGCCTATCCCAGGGACGTCATTTCAACAAAATGCCAGGGGTAGCGGAAGTGACATCACCCGACCCTTGACCCTCTGATGACATCACAGGAAGTGATGTCATTAGACCCCGCCCCAAAGTGATATAGCGGGTAGCGATGGTACACGACATTTCACCCGTTGAAAAAACAGGAAGTGGCATCACATAGCATTGTAAACTATGAAAAATATAGTTATGATATCACTATATGATGTACAGTCATACAAGAATGGATCGCCATATGTATCATTAAGTTCAGTGTTTATTGGCCCGTATTACCAAATGACTGTGTATGCAAGCAGACGTCCATGACCAAATGTTAAGCGTAAGTGCTATATAATAACACATCATTAATATAGAAAAAATATACACCCAATATCACCCAACCTGTGTTGGTACTCATTTATCGACCTCAGAAGGATGAACGGCTTAGGCGTAGTGAGGCGTTTAAGAACAGACTAAATCAGTGACTCACCCCCTGAAGTGTGCCTGAAATAAACATTTAATGAGGCCAGCAATTACTGTATAGAATTCCAGAAAGACACATTATTTGGTATACCTATTCTTTCTTATTTAGGGTCAGTGCTGAAAGTGTTAGAAGAAAAATAAGAACAAGTGCCTCAAGTCTTTTTTTTAAGGGGCCTGAACAAGAAAGCCAGCCACCCCAGAAGTAAAGAGCCACAGCCCAGGAGCTTGCATAACTTAAAAAAAAAAAAAAAAAAATTTTTTTTTTTTAGTAGAGGTCGCAAGGGACACCACAGAGGTCGCAAGGGACACCACAGAGGTCGCAGTTGCGACCCCTGGCGACCCCCAAATGACGTCCCTGGCCTATCCCAAATTGATTATTCATCAGCTGAAATGTCATCTTCAATGCTCTATTCCTCCCACACGGTGAAGTTTATTTGAATCTGCTAGAACTCAAAGCACATGTTCAGGCTCTCTGTCATGTCCTCTGCTTCTAGAAACCTTCAGTCCGACCATCATAGGATGACAGTGGCACATCATTCCAAATCCTGGCACCAGTGCTCTGGAATGTTTTCCCAATTGACACACATGCCCAGTCCAACTTTCTTGTGTTAAAGCAATCCCTGCATGCTCGGTGCTCCTCCTCATCTCTGAAGTTGTAAGGTTTATATGCACATTGTATCGACCCCTAGACACTGGCAATAGCTTAATCTTGCATCCTACCTCCACGTACAACCCACCTCTATCCCGTCACTGACCATTTGACTTTATTCCCTTCCATCTAAATGCAAATGATGTTCCAACACCCCCCCTTTCACCATTCCTAGTAGCCTTCCAACTTACCCAGCACCCCATTAATCTTAAAATCATCTTTCTAATTGATCACCATACAAACATACATTTTCCTTCAACCACCCACCTCACTATCACCCCACCATGCCCACTCCACATCTCACACCACTCCCTCTCACACACCCCTCCACTCAATGACACCACAACATTCTTCTCCCCATCATTCACTCTTCCCCAACTCTTAGAATACCCTCCTTGACATCACTCTTCACTCACTACTGCCTCCAAAATACCACCACTGGCCCATCTCCCTTTACTGGCTCACTTCAACCCCTTCCTCCACTGCCCCTCATTTCTTTCCTACTCTCCTCCTGTCAACTGGAGGATGGATGTTATGAGGCTTGAAGGAGAGCCGGGTTGTAGGCACATGGTGTATGACAAAGAACACAGTTGGACTGAGAGATAATGTAGAGATAACGAAAGAGAGAGAGGGACATAGTAAGTAAAAGAGAGAGCGAGAGAGAGGGAGAGAGAGAAAGGGAGAGTGATCAATCCCAGCTGAGAGAGCAGAGATGGAATGAGAGGTAGCACTGTAAAAGGGAAGAGTGCACAGAGTGAGGGATAAAACAGCTCTGTGTTGAATGAGGGAGACCAGATGACAGAAACACAGCACATGGGAAAGAGAAAAACAGAGCACATTAATAGGATAAAGAGCAAATGGTTGGAAGAAGGGTATGGAGAGAGAGACATTACACAGCAAAATTAAGAGGGCTATTTTATCCGAGATAGAGACAGGGACAGCCTGGGAGGGGAGTGTGAGATAGTGGGCACAGAGAGGAAGAATGAACAAATGGTATCATGGGGCAATAGACTGGGAGGAAACACTGATGATGAGCAGACAGATGCACAAGAAAGTGTGTGAGAGAGAGAGAGAGAAAGAGAGAGAAAGAGAAAGAGAGAGAGAGAGAGAGAGAGAGAGAGAGAGAGACAGAGAGAGAGAGAGAGAGAGAGAGAGAGGAGAGACAGAGAGGTAGAGAGATAGGTAGGAGGGTCTGGAGAGAGATTCCACATAGAGGTTTGGGTTTTAGGAGTATGGAGAGGCAGCAAGAGAGAGCACTCACAGGAGAGTGACAATGAATCAACAGAAGGGAAGGGAGTAGGCATGGGGAGAGAAAGTTATCATCAAGCGTGTGAGAGTGATCACAGGCAGAGTGAAAGAGCACATTAGAGGTATTGAGAGTGTCGCAAATGTGAGGAAACAAGGAGAGAGGGTGAAGAGAGAGAGAGACATATGGAGAGACGAAGAGATGGAGAGAAATAGAAAGAAAGAGGGATAGAGAGAAACAGAGAGAGAGAAACAGAGCCTGAGGGAGTACATGTGCAGTGGTGCAGCAAACAGAAAGGGAGGTGACCTTAGAAGAGGACAGAGTGGACACTGGGGGGGCAGGGAGAGATAGTTCAGGGGAAGTAAGGAGGATCCTACAGATGGAGTATAGTGTAACAGGGATTATAAGAGAGGGCACATTGCAATGGAAAATTCGTAGGGCACCTGCTCATTATGTCCCACGATATAGATAACCTGCCCCCCTCCAACAGATTCTCTCTCACAACCTCACCTTGTCCTCACCACCCAGTGGCATCTCCAGGAATCACATTTAGGGGTGCCACCTATACAAGGGCTATTAGTAGGCTTTCCCAAACTGACACAGGGCCCACACCTGACATCCTTCCCCTGTAAAACTGTAATTAATTATTATTATTATTATTATTATTTGGCACTTGTATAGCGCTACAAACCCTCAGGTATCTGAGCGCTGCTTATTATTACCCACGGTGTGTGGTGCTCATTTATCGACCTTGGAAGGATGAAAGGCTGTGTTTGGCCCCGCCGGGATTCGAACCTGCGTTGGCAGGCTCTGCACGGATGTCAAAGCAAGCGCTCAACTCGCTGTGCCACTTGACCAGCTTATCGCATATTGTATAGCCCAAATGGTATGAATAGTATGTTGGCCAGAAGCGAATCACATCATGTGACATACATTGCAAACCATGAAACCTGAATGTGACCATTGGGAGTCCATTTTGTAATTGCCTGCCATTTTCCTTTCTAAACGCTTTTGCAAATAAATTCTGTGCTTCAGATCTACACATGGTGCAAGGCCACAGCTTGAACTTTGAATACCAATGTAGGCAGGAATGTGAAACTCTGCAGAAATACATTATTTTTCTTATTCTGTGAAGCCTTGAAGCTTTACATAAGCATCAACTAATCAGCAATCTAGGTGCCCGCCTGTCTTTCAAACGCTGTTGTAGAAGGCAGTTAAATAAGAATTATATGTGACTAATGGTGCTCCTCCACGAAAGATGGTATTTTCTCTGCTTCAGAACTGTCTGACCCTTAGCACATGAGCGCAGCGAATAGATAACATTAGTTGGAATGTCTCCCTGCTAGAACATGATATCCTTCCCTGTGCCAGTGCCCCGTGTTCCGCAAAACTGTAAAGCTGTCTCTGTTGCCTCGGCTAGAAATACCAAATGTTTAGACTGAATGAAGATTACATGCATAACTGTCAATTACTGAACTCTAGTTTGTATGTCATGTATATGGGCAGGCCGAATAATGCTGTACAATGATGATGTGTTATGTATATATATATTACTGCTTTACCGATGCCCTCTCTCTCTCCTCTCACGGTGTCTGTGAACACATGTCGTGAGGTGTTGAGACCCGGTCGGCCGACTGAGATACTCTGAAAATAAACCAGACTTGTTTGGGAAATGAACTTCACGACTGGCGTGTCATTAGTATATGGTTATTGTGCCTTTATTCCATATATGGTCTTACAAAAATGGCGCATGAATAGGGACCCTCCGTGTGATGCTCCATCGCGTATGTTGAAGGCAAGGACGAGTTGACGACGAAGCTGTCGGACCGGGATCGGAAGGTTTTCAGGGCGCCCCTGCAGAAGTGATTAGAGACTCCTCTGCAGATCTGTACACAGCCGATCCCTGATCGACGAGCAGCACCCAGAGAGCATCAAGGCGAGGGTCCTGGAAGCGAGACAAATTGTGCCAGCCACATTGGTCGTGACGATTCTTGGTTGCGCCTGTATACGGGAGAATTGCGTCCTAAGTGACGAATTGATTGATCAGGTGAGTCGTGCCCCGATTCTTAAACGTCCTGATATTGGTTGAGTGTTGCACTTGCAAGTACAAATGCCCAGGTGAAAGAGGTAAGAGTTAACCATGCCTGGGAAATTGTCTTCCTGCCTAGTGAGATTTTTTCACTGCGATAGACAGCCTTTGGAAACTGGCCAGGCCGCGCCACCCGAGCGGTCGCCGGCGTATGAAATGTACATTAAGTATGGTATTGGGGCAATTGTGTTTAATGCAATTTGGCATGGGCAGACCAGACGTGTATCGGACCTTCAGTGGCCAAATAATGAGAGCTTTGAGCTAGCACAGATAGAACATTTGGAATCAGTACTGCTACGGAAAAAAAACCAGCCCCGCAGCGTTCAACGCTGCTAGTCACTGGAGGAAGGAAGCGAATCAACACTTGAAAAGTAGAGAGAAACACGCACATAGACACGTCAAATTCAGAGAAAGCGTTAATGCATGATCAACAGAAGCAGACAGAAGCCATTAGGAATATGAATAGGGCCTTCCAATTAGTCATACAGAAAATATATCCTTCACAAGATTTCATACATCAGACGAATTCATAAATAAGATACTACATGAGCAAAGAAATGATCATCCAAGTACTGACCCAGTTGCACCGCCTCCCTATGTATCTCCTCCTGCTGCTATTCCCGTGCTTACAACTGCACCTGCAGTAACCGTCCCATCTGCGCCAATGACATCATTTCCTCCACCTCCTACAGAGCATGAGTGTTATGACCACTGTGAGGGGGCACACGTTGTGCCACAAGCAGGCTCCCACCAGAACCCTGAGGACCTTAAAACCACTGCAAAAGGGCTCCTGGAGCCAGTCCTGGCACCTTTGGCACCAGGTTCGTATGTACGAAGGAAGGGCTGTTCAAACTAGGTCCCATTTATGTACATGGGCCTTTAAATCCAACATGGAAGCACCCACACAGTCTACAGTCTAGTTCTAAGAACCAAGCCTGCGGTCTAGTGTTTTGGGTGTGGCAGGCCTGGAACTACTTTCCCTGGTACTACTATATAAAACACACCCTGACAGCAGAACACGCTTCATATTATTCTGCAAACAGCAGCGTGATGCTCACCGTGTCCAGCTCCTGGTCTTCAGCATCTTCCTGTAATCCTGCAAGAACAAGAACAAGATTATTCTGTTTTACCTGAGAAAACACCATCCAGCACTCAGCATCTCAACTGGGCTGCAATCTGTGGAAACTGAGAGAAGAAGAAACATCACTCACCTGTGAGTACTAGTTTATGGACTTCCGGCGAACCGATACCACAACTGATGTTCGAACATTGCGACCTGCAACAACGAGAAAGCGAAAAACAATATTAGAATGCGAGCTTCCAAAACATCGAATTCCATCAGTCTTACCTGAATTTCATCATGCTACGGCACGCTTCCATCCGGAGCACCCCAGCAACATCTGCAAAGGAAGAGAAATATTCAGGTTCGCTTTCAATATTAAACAACCGCAGCGCTGTACTTACCTTAACAGATTCCGGGGGCCTATTTTTCATTGGGCTCTCATCCACTCGCAGCACCACAGCGGCCTGTGAGAAGAAGAAGAAGAAAACACAGGATAGCTTTAAAAGACAATAAAGGAGCTGCGCTTCGCACTTTCTCTTACCTAGAAACGTGCCTCTCCATCCGGAACGTCAGCTTCAAGAACTTCGCACCTGAAAAGAAGGAGATAAAGACATTAACGAATTCCCACTATAAAGAGAACAAAGACTTACAATTAACAAACCTACCTGCGTACCAGCAGATTCGGGGTCACAGTAGGCCTGGGCCCAAGGAAGGTGTACTGCACCAGTGAAGCAACTCGGGCAGCTCGCCAACAAACGTCAAGCGCCCCTGCACAAGAAAGGCAGGACAGATAGCTCATCCTACAAATACCTAAGGTGAGAAAAGAACCCAGTGGGAAGGGAATCGGTCAGAGGGAGGTGGGAGATTCACCCATTAGAGACAGTTATCACAAATCATTCCTTCTCTAATTGCAGATTCATTATTCAGCACTGGGCAACTACGCATCCAGGGTTCCAGATCTCAGAGCCTTCCAGACGCCCCCGGGGATATCAGGTGGGCGTAACAATGAGTTATATGCTTTAGCTGGCAGTTCTGCATCAGTGGGACCTGAAAGAGGAAGTATTAGACAGGCTCGTAGTACGATTAGTAAGGAACGGAAAGACAAACTGAAATGGTGGGCTGAGACATATATTGATGATGGCGATGAAGTGTTTGTGCAAAGTTCCATATTGGATCATAGAGGCTTTGGTGAACAACAGGTATTGTTAGAATACATTGGAGATTATCTTGTTAATGTATGGAGTGACTTAACTGATACTGTGATACTGCAAGAGTTGCGTGATTTGATTGTCCTTTCCTACTCACGAGATAGTGCCGCGAAAATCGGAGAACATGTCATATTTGTGTTTAAGCGAGAACTTGATCGATTTCATAAAGACATGAGTAAGCATGAACCGCATATGTCATATGTCCAAAAACTATTTCTTTTGCCGTTGAAACCTGTTAGTGAAGAGATGCAAATTTGTATGCGAGATGCGCTTAGATGGATTACGGATGTTGCCATTTCCCTGATTGAAGTGCATGATACGTTTAGTCAATATACACCGCAAATGCAGAGAAGTGTTACAGGTTATGGTGCAATATTTACAGGATGAATGTATGAAGAAGAAGGTTTGTTGTCCTGCTGATTTGATGACGATTTATAAAAGAGCATTTTCGTCTGACACTGGAACTGCAGCTTTTTCCCTTAATTTGGCTTTGTTGCTTAATAGACGCTCAGATCCAGAATCCCCTACTGTGCAATTACCCATGATGGAGGTGCCTCCCACGTTTGTCCCGAAAGTAGAAATTCCTGCCATAGGACAAACTCCAGCATGTACGATAGAAGCCCATTATATCACACAGTTGTACATGTCCCCTTTTCTAGGCAAGAAGTGAACACTATAAGACAGTCGGTCCCTGATATTAGGAAAAATCCTGTCGGTTTTTATAAAGAAATTGAATCCGTTTTGAATTCATCGGTTTTTACACTGAGTGACATTGATTTATTGTTCCCTGTGATTCTTCCTGCTGATGTATGGAAACAAATTATAAGTACAAATGATGCGCCTATGCTGGGCGATACATGGGAAACTTTGATTAGAGTCGATAGTGAGAGAATGGCTGGAGAGAAACCTCTGCAGGTAATTTTAACTTTGCCCTCACGGATAGTATTGAAATTGAAAACTTTAGTGCCTGAGAAGAGAATAGTTTGGGATAAATTGACTGCTTGTTTACAAGGTAAATCGGAAGGAGCGATGGAATTTTTTTACCGATTTGAAGAAGTATTTGCAGATTTTAGTGGTCAAGATCTAAGTACAGAACCTGGAAGGAGATTATATGTTGACAAATTTGTGTGAGGATTGTTACCAGAATAAATTCAGAAAAGGATAAGGTAGAAAGAAAGAAAGGAGATCTGAAAACAAGAGTGTTACTACAGCAGGTAGCCAAAGGTAATAGAGTTGGCGGAAACACACCATCGAGAGTCCAATTTGCATTATCGTCCAACATACGTGGGTGTCCCATAGGTATAAATCAATGTGCTTATTGTTGACAGGAAGCCCATTGGTGAGCACAGTGCCCGCAATTAAATGGGACTATTTCGAGTAGACCGTTTAGAGGTCATCCAGGAATAGGGGGCCAAAACAGAAGTCAGTTTCAGTGACAATTTTCAGGATAATCAAGTTAATCAGAATCAGCAACAGAACATCATGAATGGTGCAAATGTTTTTTGATAAATCCTCCAATGCATATTACTCCAGAGACTTTACATCTGCTATACTGTTCCCCTAGGCCAGCCCAAAGCAGGCTTTGGAACCAGTGACTATTCCCATTAATCAGAAAGGGCCCTACATAGAAATGAAGGTTGGGAATAGGGAGCATATTTTTCTAGTGGACACAGGTGCACAGAAATATTCGATCGACCATCAGCGGGTTACAAATATACCACTGTCAGGGCATAGCAATGTTTCAGTAGGGTTCTCAGGTACACCAGCAATTAGTCCAGTTTCACAGCCAGTGCCAATCAAATTAGGTCCATTCATTGAATCTTGTCCATTTCTTTTGATGACAAATTGCGGCAAGAATTTGCTGGGGTTGAACCTATTGAAGAAATTGAATGCAGTAATTTATTGTTCTCCTGATGGAGAGTACTTGACGATTTTGCCACAACAAACTCCTGTATTGCAATTCATGTCATTACCATTACCGACTGAATTAAGTAAAGTACTGACTAGTATATGAGCAGTAAATGATAACGATGTAGGAATTTTAAAAGTGGAACCAGTAAAAATTGTTTTGAAAGAAGGAATTACACTACCGCACATTCCGCAATACATAATTTCAACTGAAGGTGAGCAAGCTCTGAAATGCATTGTATCCGGTTTAATATCCAGAAATGTAATTGAAGACATTTCTAGAAGTATATGTAATAGTCCGATTCTTCCAGTTTACAAGAAACGAGGTAATGAAATCCCTTACTCCCTTACTGTTTTATAATTGAATTACGTGCAGTGAACAAATTTGTTGCTCCGCAATTCCCGCTAGTCCCTGATGTCACCACAATTTTTAATATGAATCTAGCCTCTGCATCACATTTTAGTGTAATTCACATTCACACGTATTCCTCAAGGTTACAGTGAAAGTCCAAGTATTTACAGTAGGGCATTGAAGGAACAGTGAACAGAAGGTTCCCAGAACACACTGCGCCAAAGATGAAAAGATTAAAATACAATCTTGTATTTATTTAGGATGGGCGGTCAGCCTGACACATGTTTCGAGCCTGACTGGCTCTTCATCTGAGGCTTGTTATTGAAGTAAAGGTTTCAAGTCGTGAGGGCATAAATTGCCTGTACGTCCTCTTATGCTTCACAAATGTGGCAGAGGCTGGATTCTAGACGAAAAACAACAGGAATAGGCTCGAGCCTTGGGGAAGGGGCAGGCCAGCCACCTGACATGTGAGGACCAATAAAACAATATCTATAGGTGCCTTCTATAAGTGATCAAACTCCAATCACCCAACCAGGCACATTCTTCATTTTTGTTGGGGAAGGGCCCATGCTCTGACGTTGAAATTAAACAAAAGGGCCCAACACGGGCTCAGGAGCTTTGATTCTGGGATTTTTCTAATGTCCTGTATGATCCCTGTCTGTTTGTGTAAGAAACAACAGTTCTAACTTGCCCTTGGCTGAGTCATCCATTTGTGTACTGGAGGAGGGTTGTTGGGCCCTGGGAGCTGAACCATTGAGCTTGTGGTAACCCCCAGTCCCTCTGGCATAGCTAAGTCAACCACATGAATATATTAGATTATTTACACAGGATCACACACTTTGGTTAAACAGTAAAACCAGGATTCTAACCCAATTTACAGTTTAGGAATTTGGACACATAACTTTCAAGGTCAACTTGCTACAAATATGTAACATTTTAATTTTAATGGCCACATTATTATGCCTGATACAGCAGAGTGCTCAAGTTTCACATGGTCATGCGTAAGAAGGTGACCCCGTCCTGTTTATGCCTGTAATTGTGAGACATGTAGTATTTCTAAATTTCAAATGGCATACAAATAAATACAAGTCCCAGATTCCAAAGGACAGTCAGAGGACAGTCTACTGCAGTAGTGAGTTGGAGAGGAGGTATTTTTCTTTAGCTCTGTTGAACTGCTGATGCTTTGTTTCTGGCCCTTTAAACACCAGGAGGAGCCATATAAAGAGGCGGGGTACGAAGCACCTGCAAAAGGAAGGTCAAAGGACAGTTTACTGTGAGTCCACAATAAGTCCACTGTAGATGGGAACATTGGTGTTGCTGATCCTCACTTATTTTGTGATTTAGTGATTCACCAGTTCTCTAGGTGGAAGTGAATATCAACGGCTACTGCTACTGTCTACAGAGTCTACAGAGACCATCACGTGTGAGTCATTTATTCATCATTTAATTTTGTATTCCTCATTTTCACACGTGGTGAACTGAATTTGTATTTATTTGTATTTATTGATTTATAAAGCTCCTTACGCCAATGCGTTGTAATGTGGAACAACATAATACTTAAAACATAAACAAAATAACAGTTGAAGCAATTACAATATGAATCAATCAAACAATAAAACAGTGAGAAGAGCAATTAACTGAAGGGGATGGGAAGGAAAGGGAGATGGGACTGGATAGGGGGGAGTGGAGGAGAGGAGAAGGAGGGGGAAAAGGGATGGGTGGAAGAGGGGAGGCAGGAGAGGGGGGGGAAAGTCAGGGGAAAAGAGTGAGGAGGGGGAAAGCAGAAGGGGAAGGGGTTTCAGGGTGGAGAATGGAGAAGGAGAGATTTAAGGGAAGTGCAGAATGAAGTGAAGGTGGGGGAAGAACGGATAGTAAGAGGAAGGCCGTTCCAGTGTAGAGGTGCTAGGAGTTGGAAGTAGCAAAAACGGTAGGAGGCACAGGGGGATGGGGGTGCGGTGAGAAGGAAGTGGTCAGCGGACCGAAGAGAACGAGAGGGGGCGTAGAAGGAGAGAAGGGAGGAGAAATAATGGGGTGCAAGACCATGGAGAGATTTGAAGACAAGGCAGAGAAATTGAAATTAAAGTTGTGAGGGAAAACGGAGCCAGCCAATGTCGGAGAGAGTGATAGAGATAGAGTCACGGGAGGAAAGGAGACAGAGGATGCAAACAGTAGAGTGGTAGATAGATTTTAGAGGGGCAAGGTGAGAAGTAGGAAGTCCAAAACGTAAGGAAGAGCAATAGAAGAGGCGGGAGAAGATGAGGGAGGAGATTAAGAGTTTGGTGACATGGAAAGTGAGAGAGGGACAAATTTTGCAAATTTTGAAGAGGTGGAAGAGACAGGTGCGAGAAGTGAGGGAGATGTGTTGGGAGAAGGAGAGAGAGGAGTCAAAGAGAACACCTAAATTATGAGCCTGAAGAGAGATAGGAAGGTTGGAGGGAGGAAAGTGAAAGAAAGGGGCAGAGGGAGGTGGGAGGGGGGAGAGAGAGGGGGAAGAGAGTTAGAGGGAAAGAATACGACTTCTGTCTTGTCGGTGTTGGGAGAGAGAAAGCGGGAAGACATCCAGTTCTTAATGGCAGTAAGGCAGGAAGAGAGTTGTAGGTGGAGGTCAGATGAGGAGGAGGAGAATGAGAGGAAGAGTTGAATGTCGTCGGCATAGAAGTGGTGGGAGATGCCAAACGAGGAGATTACAGGAGCAATGAGGGAGGTGTAAAGAGAGAAGAGGAAAGGGCCAAGTACCGAGCCTTGGGGTACGCCATAATCAAGAGGATAGTTAGGAGAGGACCGACCACCCCAGGAGAGAGTAAAGGAGCGGGAAGAAAGGTAAGAGGATAACCAGTTGAGAACGGAGCCTTTGAAGCCAAAGGAGGAGAGAGTATGAAGAAAAAGGAGAATAAGGATAGAGGATTGTTTGGCATGGCATGGCGTAAGAAGGGAGTTAAGAATAGAGGTGAGAGCAGTTTCAGTGGAGTGTTTAGGACGGAAGCCAGATTGGTAGGGTGGTAAGAGAGAGGAATCAGTGATGAAGGATGAGAGTTGAGAGTAGGCAAGGCGCTCGAGAAGCTTGTAGAGGAATTGGAGAAGAGAGATAGGTCTGAAGTTCGGGGTGAGAAGTGGATCGGCGGAAGGTTTCTTTAGAATAGGGATGATCATAGCATGCTTGAAAACAGAGGGAAAGGTAGCTGAGGAGAGACAGATGTTGAAGAAGGAGGTGAGATAGGGGACAAGAAGATGGTAAATCTTAGGGATGAGAAGGGAAGGGAAGGGAGAGGGTCAGTTGGGACGGACGTGGGGTGGGCTTTAGATAGGAGGGTGGAGACTTCAGAAGGGGAGAAAGGAGAGAAGATGGACATCGAGGAAGAGGGAGGGGGAGGAGGAGAAGAAGGGAAATCGGAGGTGGGGGTATTTTTTGCCGAAGAGTAACAATCTTGGAGTAGAAGAATTTAGTGAAGTCAGAAGGAGAGAGTGAAGAATTGGAGGAGTGATCAGGAGTAGGGGAGAGAGGAGTCGAGTGAGAGTTTGGAAGATACGGCGAGGGTGAGTCGCTTGGGATTGGAGTACGTTAGAGTAGGTTAGAGTAGTAAGAGGATATGGCTGAGGCCAGACAAGAGTCATAGATAGCATGGTAAGAGAAGTAGGAGGTTCGGTTAGAAAGCGAGGGAGTTTTGAGCCATAGTCTCTTGAGACGTCTGAGAAGGCGCCTCATAGGGAGGAGCTGAGGAGTGAGCCAAGGTTGAGAGGGTTTCCAGGTTGGTCAGGTTGGTCAGAAGAGAGAAAGGGGATAGAGTTGATCAAGGGAGGATGAAATAGCAGAGGAAAGGGAGGATAGAGCATCATTTGCAGTTAATGAGTAGAAGTCATGGAGAGATGGGAGAAAAGAAGAGCAAGTGTCAATAAAGACGGAGGGGTCAAAGTTGCGGAAGTCACGCCGTGAGTAGATTGGAGGGGAGGGGTTAGGAGAGGAGGAGTATTGGAGAGGAGAAAGGGAAAAAGAGAGTAATGCATGATCAGAGAGATAGA
The DNA here is from genome assembly GCF_040938575.1 of Ambystoma mexicanum. Taxonomy (NCBI): domain Eukaryota; kingdom Metazoa; phylum Chordata; class Amphibia; order Caudata; family Ambystomatidae; genus Ambystoma; species Ambystoma mexicanum. Next base: position 1,056,309,172 of record NC_090922.1, on the reverse strand, counting down.
CAGGAAGGGTAGAGACAGGGGAAGGGGGGTAGGAAGAGTTGAAGATGAGGTCAAGGGTGAAGCCAGAGGAGTGGGTAGGGAGGAAGGGAGAGGGAAAAGGGGGTAGGAATCAAGAAAAGAGAAGAGGGGAGAAGATTGAGGGGGGAAGGGAGATGAAGATTAAAATCGCCAAGGACTGACAGAGGAGAGGGTGAGGGAGAGATAAGCGAGAGGAGGTGATCCTGGTCTTCATAGAAAGAAGAAAGAGGGCCAGGGGGATGATAGATAATCAGGAGAGAGATAGGGTGGGGAGAGGAGAAAGATTTGTAAAGGAATTCAAAGGAAGGGAAGGAAGGGAGAGATGGAGAGGAGGGGTAGGAGATGAACTTGGGGTGGTAGAGAAGGCCAACACCTCTGCCACGGCCGGTAGGGTGAGGGGTATGAGAAAAGGAGGAGGAGGAGGTGGTTAAGGAAGCGGGGACAGAAGTGTTATGGGGGGATCCAGGTTTCAGTTAATCATAGAAAGTGGAGGTTGAGGTGAAAGAATAGGTCAAAAACTGCTGCGGTGTTGTTGCAGATGGATCTGGCATTCCAGAGTGCCATGTTCATGTGGCTGGAGTGGTGGGCGAAAGGGGGTAAAGGAGATTAGGGCGGTGAGTGCCACAGGAGGGGTGACGGGGGATAGGGGAAAGGGCAGGGCATTAGGAGGGAAAAGGAGAGAAGGAGGGAAAGGAGAAGGAAGCGGTAGTAAGCGGGGGGAGAAAGGGTTGCAAAAAGGAGATTTGGAAGATTGCATAACAGGGGGCTCTGAGATAGGATGAGTCAGGAAGGGCCGCAGTTGTAGGGACTTGTGGTGGAGAGGACAAAGACTAATGTGGTAGTATTAAGACGGGGCAGTAAACAGAGGACCTGGCAGAGGTATCAGGAGCAGTGCAGAGGCTCCAAAGGAAGGACGAGGGCAATCAAGGAAAATGGGCAGGTACGGCAATCATGGACAGCTGCACCCACTCCTGTGAGGGGAGGATCAAAGGAGGCGGAGGTAGGAGTGGAATGGAGGCACCAGTAGGACTCCGGTTGATGAGGTGGATGAGACGGGGCTGCAAATCTATTCAATTATACCCACACGTGAGGAGGGAGGTAATAGTAGGAGGTAGCAGTAGGAGGATGGAAAGGGGTAGTGAGGAGGTAATGGTGGGAGATCGTAGGCGGCCCAGGTGGTCACGTTGATGCGGTGAATCTCATGTATTGGGGGCGAGGCTGCAGTTGAAATCAGATGTGGCAGGGAGGTGCCAGTGTAGGAATTGAGATAGTAAAGTAAATGATGGAGAGCAGGGATCTAACGTGACTACATTCACAATTGAGTGGGGAGGGCTGCAGGAAATGGGTTTAGGAGTGGGGTATGGACACCAGGAGGGGAACAAAGATAGTCAAAGGAGTGTGGGCTCAGTCTGTAATGTTCCGCGGGTGAACCGCAGGCAATGGGCTGAATTTGCAATGTTCTGTGGAAGGCCCGGTGCTAGAGCGGGAAGGGTTGCGGGCGGTGAACAGGGGCTGCAGCTGGGATCTTGATCAGGTACAGTGGCAGGACTTCAGGCAGCAGAGGCGATAGGTGGCCAGGTGAGAATCCGTGGAGTTCAGTGGGTGGCCCGGTCTAGAGCAGGGAGGGTTGCAGGCGTTGGACAGGGGCTGAGGCTGGGGTCTCAAGCAGTCACACTGGTAGGACTTCAGGCAGCAGAGGCAGTAGGGCTGAGCAGGGACTCTGAGCGGCCAGCCAGGGGGGTCCGGACAGGAGAATCAAAATGAATCCAGTGAATCTGGGCTACCGCAATCAAACTTAGGCAGGATGGACAGGTGGCAGTGGGCCAAGGGCAGCAATGAGGCCTTGTGAAATGGCAGCAATGAAGGCTGGTGAATGAAAATGAATCCGGTGAATCCAGGCTGCCGCGATCAGGCTTAGGCGGGATGGTCCGGTGGCAGTGGGTCAAGGGCATCAATGAGGCACCCCGAGCAGCGGCGACCCTGACAGGACCCAGAGAGCTAGTGTGGAGAGAGGATGGATCTGAGAAGGAGCGGCAGCAGTCCAGGCAATCCCAACCTTGCAGAGACCCAGAGCAGCCACGCTTGTCACCAACGGCTCAGGACTGCAAGCAGGCACCAAGGCTGGGCACAGGTGCTCAGAGACAGTTAGATGGCTGAACCCACAATAGAGTGAGTGAGGACCGCTGGCAGTGGGGCAGAGTCGAGATGGTGGCTCTTTGAGTAGATCCGACTCTACGGCAAGGCAGACACCAGGATGAGCTCAAAGGCCAGGAAGAGCTCACCGCTGATCAGAGGATCCGGGCTGATGGTGGCAGACGATGGCTGATGTCGGCCGAAGCGAAGATGGTGGACTCTCGAGCAGACGCGACCCTGCGGCGAGGCAGGCACCAGTGCAGAGTTTGGTCACCAGGATGAACACACTACGGGTCCACAGAGTCAGGCTGACGCCGGCGGGTGCATGCAGCAGTGTCCACACATGGACGAGGAGGGCCGCTGGAGACGGGGGGGGGGGAATCCAGATGGTGGCGAGCAGCCACAACCCCGCCGGGACCACAAGAGCCAGAATGGAGACGGCCTGGAGACAACCTGGAGGGATCGAAGGCAGCCGCAATCTAGCCGAGGTTCCGGATGGGTGAGACTGCAATCAAGGCACCAGGACTGCTGCAGGCGCTGGGCAACACCCGGAGGCAGACAGAGCAGAGCGCTGTCCTGTACGTTCATGGAGCAGGAAGGATCACCGCAGGAGCCGGGCAGATGGCGGAGCAGGAGGAGGCCTCCCCAGATGGCGATCCAGTAGCAGTTGAAAGCGGGTCCGACTCTGGCCGAGACTGCAGCCAGAGGGACCCCAGGAGTAGGGCAGCAGGAACGGATAAAATTAAGTTTCAGAATCGCTGTTAAAATTGTTTTATTTTTAGAAAGATTCAGCCTGGTTAGAGGAGGCGCCGGTGCAAGCAGCCGAGGTTCTGTGCCCCCTCATGGTATGAACTGAACTGAAACAGCACAGCGCAGACCCTGGTTAAATCGATCCTGAAGCTCGTAGGTCTAGGTTTTCCTACATTTTAATGCTGCATCAGCTCTGGCGAAGTTGAGAAGTGGCCGGAACTTTGAAAGATGTTCTCTTTTTTCTACTGCCAATCCTGTGCATTTCCACTAGATATGGCAGGGACTACAGTAATCCTGCAGTATCTAGTGGAAATTGCTAGATATGGGAGGGACTACAGTAATTCTGCAGACACCGACCCACGGTACTGACATCAATAACGTCACTAGCACCATTCTTGTCCCCCATAGTGCCTCCAGGAATGAAACATCTGCACAGAGTTTGAAAGAAGTGTCCGGTCCAGTGGAAGGTGGATTCAACTTGTCAAATCATAAAGTAATTTCGAGTTACGTTCGACATGGAATCCTGGAACAAAGTTGACATTGGCTTTGTTGGAAACGTCGACGAGGGAGTTCCTCCGGAGACTTGCAAAATGGGTTCATTAACCGATCCTTTTGAAGAGCCTATGATGCTGGATGCATCTTTTTTGCAAATACCACGAGTGTCAAGCCACCACAGATAAATCCATACAGTGAGAGAATCAGACCCTACTAGATCAATCCCTGTGTCAAGGTAATCGGGCATATCCTCCATTCAAACCATTTTTGAAACCAGTCTCTATTTTTGAATATGAAACTCCTTTGGACAGGTGTGATCTAAACACTCTTTCAGATATTAATTCCTTGGATCAACTTCCATTTCTGCCTCAAACTTGGTGCTCCAGTCCGTTTTTTGCTTATATGAGAAGATCAAGGGCAGCGTATGGAGCAACACTGAGCAATTGATCTTAATAGGTGGAAACGTGAGTTTCTTGAAGGAGAGTGTGTCCAACCTCAAGGAAGATCTCGGGGGGTTGGGAGCGGGTACAGGCAGATCTGAGAGGTTTTTAAAAAGAGACCAGCACAAGCTCTCTAAAGAGCAGCTGTTGAACAAGGGTCACAGGGTTTCCGCGTAGGTCTCTATAGACTCGCAGCCACCTAATACCCCCTCTGCCCTGTTGGAAACTTTAACGCCTTTAAACATCCCTCTCATCCTTTTGGAAGTGACTGTAGGTCAGCTGGAGCCAGCATTGTTTGTTTGTGACTGGGAGTTGTTCCTGAACCAATCTACTATTGAGAAAGTGAGCTTACAACAACAGGCAGGGTAGCTAAGAAAAAAAAGTAGGGTCTTAGAGCTCCAACTGTTCAAAATAACTCTCTTGTTTTCTGTAGATCGTACTGAAGTTCAGGCCGATATCACTTTGGCTAAGCAGGTGTTGGAGCGGACTATTGAACAAGTAAACACAGACAACACAAGCCCCCAGCAACTGTGGGAGTCCTACAGAGGGAGAAAAAAGAAGGGTCATAAAACCAATCAACCTAAGAAAACAAAACATCCTCAGGAACATTTTTGAATGATCTATCAGACGTTGATGAGATTATGGACCTAAATCAATGGGACAGTGCACCTGTTCAGGTTGGTGTACAGAGACCAAATAACTCAAATAGGCTTTGAACGGGACCAGGGCTGAGACGGGTGGCAAATTCCACCTCTGTGTATTAAACAACATTCTCATCATAGAGTCACCACATTCCTAGTCCCAGATACTATCGAACAGCAGAACAGCATCACAGAACATCTGGGAGATGAAGTCTTGGTTGAAGTTTCAGAGGGACATGAGCAGAGGCATTGCTAGGGAGGAGATGGTGGGGCTGTAGCCCTTGGTCTTTTGGTTGTAGCTGCGGAGAGACACTCCGGGTGGCAACCAAAAGGCTGGCTAGCCCTGAGTCCCGAAAAGACCTGACATCAATGTAGCCCCAGATCTTTTCCAGACCTAGCAAAACCCCTGGACGTGAGCTCTCTGCAGCCCATCTGGCTGATGATGAGAGTGTTTTATCGGCCTTGCCTCCTCAGGTTCAACATCTTAAATTTCTTCCAGAGCTAGTGGCTCCACTTTCTCAGCATCCTCCTCTGATTGCCCCAGCCCCTAATGCACTGTGGGATCACCTAAACCCTTGGGTCCTCTATTTACTTCTTTGGGTTGGGCAATTATCCGTAACATCTGTGGTGAAACTGCACTGACCAGAGAGGCGTTTTTGGCAACCTTTTCTTTCATACCAGCTTTGCGTTTGCTGCACACAGGTGATATTGACCTTGTGGCCTTCCCAGAATCTGGAGCGGACCGTTTGGTCAGTTACATTCATTCAAACCTAGTAGCACGTTTGGTTTGGGAGGAGAGAGAGGCCTTGCAATCTCTATGTTACAAGCAGTATGAACTAATTGGCCTTGCCGAGGCAGAAGCATTCTTAAAGGTCCATAAGGTGGATGGACTGGGAAATATTGTATACTCAACTAAACACTCTAGAGGAGGAGCAAACAGCATGACAGCTGATGTTAAAAACTCACAGGAACAGGACTGGTCATGTCTAGAGGCAGCCATGAATATGTTCATCAAGGCTACATAATCCTCAAAGTGTCTTTAATTCAACCTGAAAATGATCCATCACTTTATGGAACGTTTGCGGCTTTAACAACACCTCAAGAGTAATACACAATGCGATCTCTCTTTTCAATAACCACATTCTTATGTTATCTGAAAGCATGGCTACTAAACATCTTGATATTGATGGGTTTGTAACTTTCTCAATAGTGACAAAGGGAAAGAGAGGGAGACCAAGTGGTGGCTTACTCATTGCCATAGAGCTGAACTTGAATGTACAATGTTTCGGTGGTGGAAACTCCATCCAACAGTATACTTGCAATTTGTGTTACTAGAGTGCCTTGTGGGAGGCAGTTTTTGTTCATAAAATGTGTACTGGAATCCAGCCTCCACCAAAGGTTCTGTAATATTCTGGAGGGGGTGGGTACAGTGATAGCAGAATGGTCGGAGACAGGACATCCGCACAACATCATACTGGGGGGGTACCTCAATTCGTACTGTAACCTAGAGGTTATCATGGGTACATGTCCCATTGTTGAGAAGTCTGTGAGGCTGTCCATCTCAGCTCCTGGTTTCATGTGGCAATCCTTTTTGACCCAATGGGGACTCTTCATCTGTGTTCCTGAGGTTGAACGGGAGGGAGAGGCAACCTACAGTTGGCACAGGGCGGGAGGTACTGTCATGGATTGACCATATATATGTCTCCCATGAACTGAGGGCTCTCTGCTCGCCTATGAGACTGGTGGCTTTATGTAGGTGGCTTTATATATTAGTAACCACTTGACCTTGAACTTGGTTATTAACCTTCCAGTAAGTCTTAATGTCTATCACCTTCCTTCCGCATTTCTTGATGTTGATCAGTGGGGGTTTGCCAATTAAATGGGATGCTTCCCCTTGCTCTAACTTCATTAAGGTGTTACACAGGGAACTAGAGGGTGGGGGAATCTTGAGAGGGGAATAACGATTGCAGCTTTTATCATGTTATTGCTGCGGTGACTGAAGGTGGTCCTCAGCAGAAAAAAGCTCTATCAATCGGTGATGCCATCTAACGTTTTTGACTACACGATTACCAAAGCGAAACAACAAAAAAGACATCAACTGAGGCTGATGGAGAAGGAACATTATACCCCAGAATCTTACCAGAGGGCAAGGACAGCATTTCTTTTGTGTGTGTTTATAGTTATTTGGTCAACAAGTACCCTTTAGCAAACTTACAAAAAACACAATTCAAATTTACAATTCAGAATAAATAGGTTAATAGAAAAACATGAACATGCAATACATTAATCATACATTCATAGTGTCATGTTATCTCATATATAAAGCTGAATGTATGTATGAGTGTGTGTATGTTTGTCCAGCTACACAAAACCACACCGTTGAACCCACGCCTACCAAATTTTGCATGGATTCCTCTTTTGTCTAGGGCAAGCTCATGGTCTATGTTTGGATGCAAAAATCTTATATGCAAAAACATTTCTGGATGTGTGTATGTTTGTCCAGCTATACAAATCCACACCGTTGAACCCAATACTACCACATTTTGCATGGATACTCATTTGTCTGGGGTAAAATTGTAGTCTATGTTTGGATGCAAAATATTCACTCGGTAGACACCCTCATTTACTGATGCTCACCCCGATTCACTAAAGTAGGTACTACAGGGAGGCACAATGTGGAAAAGTGTCTGAAACAAAATGTTCAATGTGTTGGTTATTTCTTTGAAATGTATTACTACTGTATACAGTTAGAAAGTGTACATTTTCATAAATGTGCTGAAGCCACTGAGTGACTGAAACATGCTTCATTAAAAACAAACATCACTTGGAAAAGCTCCATTTGACGAAAAGTGAAAATCAATATCAAGAGCTTCTGAAACACAATAACAAACAGCAGCACAACTTGCCGACCAGAGGACAAGAGCAACGTTATCCAGAGCAAAAGAGATGACAGAGCAAACTGAAGCAAGACTTGCTGACATGATGACAAGAGCAACATCCTTCAGGGCACAGGAGAGACAGAGCAAACTGAAGCAAGAATTGCCAACAAGAGGACAAGAGTAACATTCTCCAGGGCACATGAGACAGCACTCGATCAGGACACGGGCAACGCTGGGTACCTTAGCTAGTAGGTATTAAAACTTCTTTTAAAAAGTGAGTTGCAGCAGTCATCCAATTGTTACAGCCATAGGAGTTCATAATGAGATGCCACACTCTCTCAATCGAGACCTGATACTGATTTTGAAAAAGATGCCCAAAATAAAACATGAACCTCCCCTCAAAAGCCTTACAATGGAGTACAATGTGTCACAAAGTTTCCACCTCATCAGTTGAGGAGCGATATCTGCACAACCTCAAAGGCCTAGGTACTTTGTGTCTAGCACCCATCATTTCCTTAGTCTGGAGCAGGTTTAGCCACAAACTCATCACCAGATCCAATCTTACCAGAGAGCAAGGTAAGCAATTCTACTCTGTTATGCCTCTAATAAAAGTCTATTTATCCAAGGTGGAGCCTATCGTCTTGTACGTTCTGGACTTTTCACCACTAGATCTGAGAGACATCCTCGATTCCACACAGGGAATGGTTTGGAAGAAGGCCGTGAGTCTGCCGCCAGGGTTACCTAACGGAATATTCAACATGAGTTTTGTTTGATTTCATTGGGGACACAGAATTTGTAGAGGTAAATGACTTGTTATTCAAAGATTATTGTGTCCCCTACGCACTCATTGAATGAAGATTTGGGGATCATCTGTCAGTGTGAGATAGTCAACTTGTTGGTTTTATTTAAAAATTCCATGATCGCTCTGTTGTGTGAAATCAATTCACCTGAGGAGGAATTGGTGAACAGTCCAGCCATGACAAAAAATTAATTGTTTATAGCAGACTGGAGCTGCAAAATACAAAAGATGGGTTCTTACTCGTCCTATAGGGAATATGCAAACCTTCCCCAAAAAAAGGTGCAACTTCCCAAATATGTCTCTTGGTTTCCATTGGCCAACGCACGAAGCCTGTACTTACAGTTCAAACTGAGTATGTTACCTACTTTGGTCCGTTCTAGCAAATGGGCTGGCAATTCTAGATGGTCGTCAGTTTGCTTATTATGTTGGAAACCTCTTTGTACAGAGACACTGAAACATCTAACGCTCTTCTGTACTAGCTTAACAGAGCATAGAACACTTTATTTTGGAGGTCATTTGGGGTTCAAGGGGAGATCTCTTTTGGGAGTGGCTCATGTGGGGGGACAATACTTCACCGGTTATATATAGCATTGTATAACTTTTTTAAGGAGATATTAGCGAATCTTGAGTCAAGTATATACATGAATGTATGTTTTTTTGGATGTGTGATGTTTTATATGTCTGAACATTGTGTTGTTTCTCTTTTTGTGAAAAGCTTGCTTTGTACTTTGTCCAATGTGAAGCTGTAACACAATAAACAAAAACAAACAATAAAAGAGAGGGAAAACAGGACTTTATGGCCTTCTCATGCCTGGCCACTGGAAGCTTGTGAGTTCTGATAGTTTACCTGCAAAATACACATATCTCAGATTAAAGTAACCTTATGATATGTAAATCCTTAGTGAAACATGTTAAGCCAAAACAATATTGTTGTAGTTTTATTTTTCCACACCCTGAAAGGAAAAATTAATGCACTCCTGAAAAATATCTTCCTTTCACACAACTGTACTTTTCTAAATTTAAGAATCACTAAAAAAAATCTTTTGAGTAAAGTCACTGGGATAAATATTACATTTGTCACAAACCTCCAGCTTGTTGTACAACTTTTTAAGAACATTTAACATCAATCTGATTTTTCCATGTTAAATTAGTGGACTTAATTACTAACTTTGAAAAAGTAAGCTTTTATGTATTTATTTATTTATTTATTTCACTTATAAAGCACACAACAATCCAAGGGCATCGAGGCACTGTTACAAAAACCAGTTGTTTTCATTCAAGTTGCAGTTTTATACATGTAGAACAAATACAAGTTCCAGGACAGAAGAGGAGCAAGAAAACAGTTGAGGGCAGTCTAGACACACCACTGGGTTTTCAGTGCTCAATGGAATACCCAGTATGATTGTTCTGCTCTCAGTGAAGGGGGGAAAGCGGGGGGGAAGTTCCACTGTTTGACTGCTATGTAGGGGAAGCTAGAGCCTCAAGCTTTTGTTCGTCTGACTTTGGGTAATAGTAGGCCATGAGGGCGACACCCCCTCCTCTTGAGGTGAGTCTACCATTTCTGTAGATGGTGTAGCCGCTGGGAATGGCTAGGGAAAGGAGAGGGCCCTGATGCCTCATGGAGCCAGGTTTCTGAGATGGCCACGGTGACCAAGTTGTGAGTAGTGATGAGGTCATTGATTTCAAATGCGTGTGTCAAAACAGATTGTGCATTGATAAGGGCGCAGGCCATGTATGGCTCCTTATATGGGGGGAAAGTTTCAGGGTCATTGTAGTTGGCCAGTTGTGTACTGGCTGGTGGGTCTCTGATCAGAGGGGTCAATTGGTAATCTCTCTGGGGAGTGCAGGAAGCTTAGGGTAGTGGATGTAGGGTCGTCTGCCTTTTTGGTGGATATAGTTATGGCAGGTGGCTCAGAAGGCTGAGTGTGAATACAGGCTTGCAAGAGCTTGGAGGCAAAGAGGGGGGTAACATCAGCAATGGGGAGGTCAATATCCATCTCAACAATGTCAATAGCAGGCGGATTGGCATGCAGATGCTTAGTGGCAGTTAGGAGGTTAACAGGAAACGTCTAGTGTTACATGCATATGTAGAGCAGCTAAAGGCTACATTAGTATTACAGGCATTGACACGTGTAGAGAGCTTGCAGGTATCCCCGTAAATAGGTTTAACATCATTAACAAGGCATCTCATATGGGTGAATAGAGTGCGTAAGGGGTGTACAGTGGGTGAGAAGGAGGCCATGCAGGTGTCAGTAGGCCTAAGGTTGCATGTACTATTGCCATAGTCCTTTTTTAACTGAGAGGAGGAGTCAGTAAAGGCTAGAGGGGTGGAGCAGTACATAGGATTTGAGGGGAGACTTGCATTCGAACTTGGTGGGGTGGGCGCTGATGTTGATCCCTTCTATGTGAGGTCCAGTTCCAGGCTTCTCACATCTGCTGCTTTTGCGGCTGCTAGCTGTGCTCGCCAGGAAAGATTGCCAGTGTCTGACAGTGGCGTACCTTGTAATCGGGGAGCAGATTGGGGCATGGTGTGCACTCGCAGGCGGATGTTGTGACGCATGGTTACTTGTGGGCACCTTGGACGCTGCTGGGCCATGTCTGTGACCTTAATTTGTGATTACAACTTTCTAGAGCCAAGGTAGGCAGTACGTCGTTTGGTGTCCACATCAGTAGTCAAACTGTATGAAAATAAGTAGTGAAACTATGTTCCCTGCTGGCCTGCCACCACTCCCCACAAATCCCATCACCACGCCCCCTCCCATATGCAAAACAAACCCCCAAACAAATGCACCTGCTGTTTAAGGGAATATCCAGTGCAGTGTACTGAAGTGCAAGTTTCAACTTCTTCCTACAATTGTATTTTAAAAACGAAACCATTCTGGAATGGTTTCTTTTTCAAATAAAAGTATAGGAACAGTAAAACGTAATTTTAAAAAGTTGAGGAACACCGCTAATATATCTAGTCCCTCATACAGCGCCCCCCCTGTTGCTCCCCTCAAATGGGCACTCATCAATGCACGCTCCCTACCCACACATGCACTGGATGTTCTAGATCTTATCCTAAGGAGCAACATTGATCTTCTAATGATTACAGAAACCTGGCTCTCTGATTCCTCAGGACCTGCCCTTTGCTTGGCCATTCCCCCAGGCTACAATATCTTTAGACACGACCACCCCCTCCATAAAGGAGGAGGGGTAGCCCTAATTGCAAAAAACTCTATTGCAATAAGACAACTAGAAGGGGATCTTAGCCATAATTGTGGCTACCTTCCTCTCAAAGTTAAGGTCTCCACGAACTCCACCATTGCAATCCACATCATCTATAGACCACTTGGACCAGTGTGGCAGACTTCCAAGATGCACTAATCCATGCTCTTTCAGACAACTTAAAGAAAACATCCCAATCCATTCTCCTAGGAGACCTCAATCTGGGCTTCAACGACCCTAATGATACCTAGGCAGCCTCCCTCAGCAAAGCCTTATCCACTCTAGGGTTCACTCAGGCCATCAAAGTACCCACACATAGCAAAGGCCGGACCCTCGACTGGGTTGCTCATCACAACTGCTCCATCAGAGTCACGGACGTTTCTCCCATTCCATGGTCTGATCACCATTCTATCATGTTTGAAATTAAGGTCACCAGAGACCAACTCAAACCCCCCCCCACCCGCTGCAATGGCAAGAAGTGCCCGGCAACTAACTAAAGAAAGGCTTACACCCTATCTGTTAGTACCAGCCCTCCAGGCCTCTGGCCATGTCCCCACTAGTCTCAAGGAAGCATGGGTTTGCCCTCTCCTTAAAAAGCTGACCCTTGACCCTACTATCCCAGGAAACTATAGACCCATCATGACAGTCCCCTTCCTTCTAAAAATTCTGGACAAGGCAGCCTATCTGCAAATCCAAAAGTTCTTGGAGGAAAATTATGTGCTTGGCCTTAGGCAGTCGGGATTCCGTTCAGGACACAGCCCCGAAACTGCCCTCCTAGACCTAAAGAATCAAATGGATGACCTGAGAGACACCGGCAAACCCGCTCTTCTCCTGCTCCTTGATTTATCAGCAGCATTTGACCTAGTAGACCCTCTGTCACCACTTGTCCACTAGTGCCAACTTCTCCACTACAGCCATTGCTTGGATCACCTCGTTCCTTCAGGAAAGGGTTATGAAAGTCTTCTCGGACTCAGCCTGTGCCCTCCCAAGCCTCATCAAATGTGGAGTCCCATAGGGATCCTGAATTTCTCCCACCCTCTACAACCTGTTTACAAGGCCTCTGTTCCAAATTTTGGACGTCTTGGGCATCACATATACCAACTATGCTGATGACACACAGGTCCTCATCCCACTCACAGGTGACTATGGAGCCGATTCGGCCACCCTCAAGTCCATCTATTCCATTATCCAAACCTGGATGGCCGAGAATTGGTTATGCCTCAATGGGGAGAAAACCAAGCTCCTGATAATAGGATCACCAGCCACACTCAAGAAAATGGACAAACAATACAGTTCCTTTACTATTGACCACTTGTCAATCCCAGTACCACAAGCTGTAAAGACACTGGGTGTCTACCTGGACTCGGACCTCTCGATGAATAGGCAGGTCAATGCCATTGTCTTGACCTCCGCCTATCACGCCAAACTAATTAACACTGCCAGACCTTATCTCTCAAAGACCACTGCCTCACCATTGCAAGAGCCATAATCGGATCCAGATTAGACTACTGTAATGCCCTCATCCCAGGGACCTCCAACAAAAACCTCTCCAAACTGCAGATAGTCCAGAATAACGCTCTTAGGGCAGCTACTGGCATCTCTAAAAGGGAACACATTTCTGAGACCAGAAAGCAAGCTCACTGGTTACCCATTAAAGAGAGGATAGTCTTTAAAGCCCTTGCTCTAACACACAAGTGCATCAACAACCGTGCACCCCTATACTTAGCGCAAAGAGTTGTTAAGCAGGTACCCACCAGACCTTCCAGAATAGCCTACACGAACATGATCTCTGTGCCTAAATCTAAGAGAATGCAAGCAGGAGGCTCCAGCTTTCCAGTACTGGCAGCCACACACTGGAATGCCCTCCCTCCCCTAGCCAGAAAACTTGAATCGCACCTTGCTTTCAGGAAAGCTATCAAAACAATGCTGTTCACCTAAGGGCCTTACCCCTTCAATGGGGCTGATTTGTCATACTAGCCTATTGCTGTTCTGTACACCTAAAATGTATCTTGATCACTGTAACCGAGAGCTAAATCATGTCTATTGTATGATGATCTCCATTTGCAATAACGCTTTCGCATGTTTCCTGCTTACTGTAACCATTAGCCAAGCATACTCACGTAACTAAGACAAATATGTGCAAATAAGACAACTGCTGCAACAGCGCCTCGATGCCTGTGGGCTGTATGTGTGCTTTACAAATACAAATAAATAAATAAATAAATAAATAAACTGCTCCAGCCACATGCCCAAGGGGGTATGCCTATGAGCGGGTATGTAAGTCATAGATGCCAATTTTTCTCGGCTGGTATCGATGATGGACCATGTGTGGAAGGGGATGCCCGCCTCCCTAATTGGTTACTAGCGGTATGTTGCAGCGGTCGCTCTGCCGGAGCTTTCGGAGTAGCACACTGTAGAGGTTTAGCTTTGGGAGGCAGTATTACAGTGGGCACATGCGGACAGGGGGAGGCTGCTGGGATATGGAGTTTCTGGGCTGTACTAAGAGTAGAGAGCATACACCAGGGCTGAGATAAAAACGTAGTTGCAGCGGGCATGTGGAAGAGGGAGGGGGTTGGAACTATAATGGATTGTGCACATGATAATGTCACGGAGCATAGTGAGCCACGTAATGAAGGCATTTGAGGCTCAAGTTTGAGGAACTGAGCGTGTGGCTTACCTATCACCTGTTGCTTTGCTGCAAGGGTACTTGCAGATACTGCAGAGGGCATTGACATCATTGCATCGCCAGGTGAGACCGTCAGAGACAAATAGCAAAGGCCATAAGCACAGGCCTTGATAACAGGCCGGCTTCCCCTCCCAGCCTGTAGGGGAGGGGGATGACCAGACCACTAATAAATCAGCTCCAAGTCATCCTGGAGCAGACTTGGAACACTGTGGTTGTATTTCCAAAGTGGCAACCATCTTAAAGTCACGTTTAGAAGTTTAGAAGTTTAGAGAAGACATAAAAGTAAGGAGTAATTGCAGGCCATTTTGGGCACGATAAAGGGCAGGCCTGCATGCAGGCCAATCTATGTCAACAAACCCATTTTAAGCAGACTTGGCAACACTCCCAGGGCAGGCCTTCACCTGTCCCTGGGGAGGGGGGCACAAAGGGTGGCTCAGCATTTTGCAGGGGAAGCCAGTGCCCACCGTGGCCCTACTCTAGCAACACTACTGTCACCATGCCCTTGTAGCAATCACTCTCTTACATCACCAACCAACTTCAACAATTCCTCTGAACCCATAGGCCCTTTTACATGAAGTAATGCTTTATTGGATGGATGGGGATGCAGAATTTACTCTTACACCAATAATAAGACCAACTCAGGAAGTTGGAAAACATAGCTGTTTTAATATCAATTGTCTAAAACAGGGAGTACAAGAGACATCAACGGATGCCTCACAGCATATCTCTCATTGTTTTACATGAAAAAATACACTTTTATAGCAAAAACCTGTCATCATTGATCTCATACTACGTGGCAAACTAAGAACACTTATCTGGGATTGTGGTTGGTCTCCGGGGAACATCTAGGTATACTTTCTATGGGGGATAGGATTATAATTGGGTCTTTATAGTCAGGTGGACAACTATGCTCGCCCCTAGTGCAAGTCATCTTCATTGTCATCAAATACACAATGTTTCATTGGCTCTCAAACTATAGGGCTCTTTGCTACGTGGCCCTCTATAATTGGTTGGCACGCTTGTACCCTTCTGGAATATTCCACGTGCTAGCAGCATGCAAACTGGTACCCCAGGTGCTTTTGGGTGGACTTGACCATGCCTCCTCACCCAATTAGCCCATCATCCATCATCACTCCTGCTGTCTGCCATTCAAATTGTCTTTGAACTTGGTTTTGCAAAGTATCAATGTGCCTGAGAATAGAAGGGAGTGTGAGCACGTTCTTATCTTCAGTCTCGGTGTAGCTTTCCCAAAGTCTATTTCCATCTGCCCCATGTGACAGGAGACCGTGTTTTAGCTCCTTGTTCGCATTTAATACAATTAAATTAATAAAACTCAGCACTCATAGTGTTTTTCCATTGCACCTCAACAGGAGCACGCCTTGTTTCTCACGTTCATGTATCTTCTCGAATAGAAAACCAGTTTCTTGGCGGCCTCAATCCTTGACACTGGGCCACGCAAGCCTTCTCGATTCTTCCTTCAACATCAGCTGCTTTTCTCTGCTGCGCCACACTTTCAGTCCTTTTGCTACTGAGGTCCTAGCTTGCTAAATTGTGACATGGAAGATCCAGATTCTATACAAATATATATATTGGTGGCACCTCCTGCAGTCTATTCACTACGTATAGACAGCATTCATGGTTACTTACTCTACTTGCGTTGCAGCATCTGTACAGTTAAAAAGCAACTTATTTTCTTCATTGTTCTATGCACGTACAATCTTCATTCCGTATATGAAATGTTACTAGACTCTTTATTTCGTCATCAGATTCTATAAGGTCTATTTACCTTCCCTCTTAGCATCTCCTCTTGGCACGTCGTCTTTGCTTCATGTGACGTCACCAATCTCCTCTTTCATTAATCTTAACACTTCTTCAGGAACCTCCTTTAAGAGACTGTCATCTCTCCGCGGGTACATCATATAGGGCTTTCTCAATGGATACCTTGTTTCGAGGATTCTTCGTGGAATAGGTATCATTACTGGTGTTGTGATTCTCGCAATTTCTGTCTTCCAACTTATAGGCAAAATAGGGGCGGGATTTCCGGCAGAGGCATTTGGCTCCTCCTCTACACATCCCTCTTAATTACTCTACCAATCCCACCTCCCTAACTATTGCAAGTCACTCTCTCCTTCCTTTCATGACTCTCACTGTGTAACAAACTCCCATCCAAATAGATGACAGTGGGCCTCATTACGAGCATGGCGGGAGCCGTGCCTGTATGGCACGTTCGCTACTGGCACCACCTCCCGTGATTCATTACGAGATGAATGGGACGGTAATTGCCCATTTCGTGGGTGGCGGTATTGCCGGGCTCCCGATCCCCATTCTGCCCCATGGGGAGAATGGCTGCGCCGGCACCGTTGATAACGGTGCAGGTGCAATTACGAGTTATGCTCGCGGGGGCCACACAGCCCGCCAGGTAAGACCTGGCGGGCTGTCGGGAACCCACGAGCAGAACTCGTAATGCGCCGGGACAGTATGAACGGTGCCGGTGGTTTACCGGCACCGCTCATACCATCACCGCCAGGGTCATAATGAGGCCCAGTGAAAGCAACAAGACATACACAGCCCCTTTCCCACCATCACTCAGATTTATAATAGCTGCATCCTGGAAAAAGGATGACAAGCCAGAAGTTGTGCCCTATAGGAGTTTCTCTAACCTTATTGGAGACTGCTCCCTACACCTGCCCTACATACTGTCCTTCATCCGCCACCACTTACATTGAATCATCTTCACGCTCTCCCTTCCATCCTTCTCTACCTCCCTACCCACTGTGTACCCTGCCATCTTCATCTGTCACAAATAATGTCCTGTCTCACAGGATGTGATATTGCTTCGGAAAGCACTTTCCCAAACATTGACACCCTTCCCACTCTTAATAATGCTATGTCACCTTGGAAATGTATTTTCCATTCTAGGTTAATTGTTTACTCATACAAAAATGTCATGCCATGATGTCATGTTCATGCTATGATAATTGCTTATCCCAACAACAGATGTAAGTTTTTGTGAATGGGCCAAGAACTACAATCGTTTGCAACAGGGACGACCAGCCCATACCCATCATGTTACAGCACCACATGCAGCAGTATGTATCCTTCACCTGATCCTGCAACAATGTAGTCTCTCAGGAACTCATCACTCACAATTGATATTGCCTAATAATTGGATAGTTTTCCATGACATTCCGAGTGGCTCCTTAATTAGGACAGGATTTTATTCACGGCTTAACTGTATCATTTATGATCAAGCAGTCACACAAGGCAGCATCTATTCCAAGAAGGCGATTCAACCAGGCGTAGCACTACCACTCCTATGGTGTTGGCCCTGGACATTTTAAAGGAATTCTATTCTCATTCTACTAGTAGCTGCTGCATAATCGGTGATGTTACACATAGATGCTGTTGTACCCCTAGTGGGTGATAGCTAGACGCATGCCAGCCATTCCTGTATTCTCCTAGCTGTACTCAATGGCAGACTTTGCAAACAATGACAATTAATGACCAATGTCATTCAGCCTTCCCAAATATTTGACCTGCAAATACCCCATAATCAACTGAGAGGAGTATTTGTGAGGTATAAAAATGCCTGACAGGTTGTCTTGTCAATTGATGGCACTGTGTTTCAGGTGGGGTAAGAAATGGCCAGAAATGCCAGTGACAGCAGGATCACAGGTACCTTTGGTATGTAGAACTGGCTGTGGCCCACAGACCTTTCCTAAATCTGTCGACATGTGAGCCTACAGGGAAGAATGACTGTACGCTTTTTAATGTGTCCTTCTGCATCTCAGGCAATGCACACTCAGGTGCCCCTCCTGATTTACTAGGAGGAATGTTTAAAAACGTACTCATGAAGCCTCCACACATAAAGAAAAGGCTTGAGCACTACTCGAGCCCATCACAAAACCAGATCTGAAAAGATGCTGTACCACAGAACCGCTGCTCCAGAAACTCGCCTTAGAGAAAATTGCTCTGCATCACGGGTGGGTTGCAATTCCCTTGTTTTCCAATCAGCATTTCTTTCATCCACTGCCATTGATAACACATGCTGCCCTAATATCACAAACATGCATCCTCCCTCTCATCCCCCTTACACCTTCCTTTTGTTTGTCAGCCTCATTTCTATCCTACTCCTTCTTCTGTCATCCTCTCACACTCCACCAAAGACTGCGGTTTGGTTTCACCAAGTCGGTGGAACAATACACAGCTATCCAGACAGGCCTCTGTGTCATAAGACCACTACTGTGGTGATGATAGCAGTATAAAAGCTTTTTATGACATATTTTAACATAACATAACCTCCACATAGAGGAGAATGAGGGTACATCCCATGAAAGACACATTTCATTTATCTGGCACTGCCATCACTTTGATGTCAGTCTATTGTTCATGTTTTGGAAATGTGATGTTTTGGTAAATCTTGATTGTGAACATTTGAGATACCAATGGTTCTTAAAGATTGTATGCAGTTATTTTCCAATTCACATGCGTAGTTGGGCCTGGATAACTAGTGCGCTGCTGCGTGCCCAATAGAAAGATGCCACTCCAGGTCTCGAACCTATTATTGATACACTGATGAGTTCAATTTAGATGCAGAACTCATAAGCTATGGACATTTCATAATCATTCCAAATGCCATAACATTTTATTGCACCTAAAATGAAATTTTTTGTAAATGTACAGATCGTAGCCGGTAACGTCAGAAGAGCTCATTGTGCCCTCGTTTAAAATATCTTTTTCCATGTTGTAGTGTGGAATTTTTAATGCTGATGAAATATTTTACATGTACTGTTTTATATTTGACCCTTTCAGGGAATAAAAAAAATGGAAATTTAAGTGATCAACTATGATAAAATTGTTGTGATTTTTTTTTACTTTACTTTTTAGTGAATGTCTGCAACCATAAACAAATGGTTGCACGTATATTTGTGTAGAACCCACTACAATGAGAATTGTGGCTGTTAACACCCATGGCAAGAAACTAAGACCCAGCAGTCAAACCGCTCCTGTCATATACCCGCATTTTTTTAACAAATCGGATGTTACTCCGTATTTTGAGGTCCATTTATGTCATTATG
The DNA here is from genome assembly GCF_040938575.1 of Ambystoma mexicanum. Taxonomy (NCBI): domain Eukaryota; kingdom Metazoa; phylum Chordata; class Amphibia; order Caudata; family Ambystomatidae; genus Ambystoma; species Ambystoma mexicanum. The sequence goes on along the minus strand of NC_090922.1, from coordinate 1,056,290,046 downwards.
GGGCTGCCTTGACTGGCAGACAGCACCTCTTGCTGAAACTGTAAATAGCAGAAAGCAATTTGAAGCTTGAGAGAGGGCAAACACCTGAGACGACCGTCGGCAGGATAGCTCAGGGGCAGCGCAAGACAACGCAGAGCAGCACAGGTTTGAATCCGGGTACTGCACTTAGAAACTGGCCTCCAGTAGTATCAAGTGCGTTATAAAAGTTCAGTTATCAAATTAATGCCCGCAAAATTACTGATCCTTGGAGCAGTAGTTTGATGTTTGCCCTTGTTCACTCTTTTATGGGATGCCCGTGACACAGGGCCCCTATTTCAAAAGAAACAGGCTCCCGGGTCTAATTGCATCAGCGTGTCAAAGGTACCTTTTATTTTGCCATGAATGTTCAAACATTAGCTGACATTTTTGATCCCAGAAGAGAAACATTCAGAAAATGGCAACATTGTTTTTTTTTTCAATTTTACGTATAGTATTTTTTTAGTATGAAGCTAGACTCTGGAAGCAAAGAAGTGCTGCACATCCGCAGGCGCTACAGCAGTACATTAGCAGTACATAGATGGCTAAGGGGAGGAACCTGTGCTTGCATCATATCATTTATTACATTCATATCCTGTAGAGCCACATGAAATATTTGTTGTTTGCAGGTGCTGGAGAATAAGGAACATTGTTGACAGGGCATCACTGGTGGAACAAAGGTACCGGCTGTAGAGGGTGGGCATCAGGGGGGATAATGGCACAGTGGGTTCAGGGAGTGTATTTAGTGGATGGTGAAGTACTGAAGAAAATGTTCCTTGTTCAGGAGGGTCTTTGTTTCCTTTCTGAATTGCATGAGGGTAGCAACATGTATGATGTTAATGGAAATTAGTGGATTATAGATTGATCATTCTTGATCCTGATTTCTTCTTTTTGCGTTTATGTTGCTTTAGTCCGACCAGGGCCTCATTTGTGCAGATCTGATGACCACCAGAGATAGTGACTTTGTCTGTAAGGTTGAAATAAATGATAAATGTAGGCAGTGTTAGCAATAGCATTGTATACAATGCAGGGGGCTTTGAAGGTGATGTGTGCTCGTAGCTCTAGCCGGTGCAGTTTGATGAGTGTGGGTATTATGAAGCCATATTTTCTAAGACCTTTGATGTGTCAGGCAGCAGTTTGGTGAACAATTCTGTCATGTTCTGGACTGATGGTGAGTAGGCTGTAGATGAGGTAGTTTCTTCCATCAGGGTAAGATGGACCAAAGCTTGTACAGTTGATCTGATGTCGGCATTTGGTAGGGGGTTTAGATCACCTAGAGAGGAGATAGTTGGTATCATGTCTGAGATTGGCTCTCTATGTGAACCCAAAGAGACTTAACACAGTATGGAAGCTGAGGGTGAAGCCCTTGAAGTTCATAGCAGACAGCCAGGTCAGTATGTGGATGTGATTATGCTATTGGGTAAGAGGAGAAATTTGGTCTTGGTGGAGTTTAGTTCAAGGAAGTCACTGGACATCCACGTCTGAATGTAGCATGACAGACCTTGAGTTGATGAAGTTGATGGTGAGTATATTCTGTTAGATTGGCATATCATCTGCATATTGGTGGATATGTATGTTGTCGTTTGAGAGGATGGCTTCAGGGTCTCTGTAGAGGAGCATGTGGACATGTTATCCCTACCTCCTGCCCCCTTACCTCTGCCATAATTGAACAGTAGAAGAAGAGCCAGGTACACCTGGGACACCAGGTATCATCCCAATACTGCATCAAGTGTATGAGGGGTGATATGCACTCAGACAACCGTATTGAATGTACCCTCACACAAAGAGGGTGGAAGGATGTCTGCACACACCATTGGACATCATAAAACTATAACTGAAATCTGAAAAGAGCAGGGTGATGTTATAGAGGAGAGATACTGATACTCACTGAAACGATATGCAAATACTCAAAGAGTAAAGATGTAACTGAAGTTACAAGAGAAACATGCAATCAAATATGAAGAAATCGTATCTGCAAAGAAGATAAAGTAACCTGCTGATTAATAAATGTGTATACGCAGAAACGGAAGGTAGATGAGACATATAAAAGCTTCCTGCAGAGGAAAGCATAACATGGCTAGTGCGGTCATGATGGGAAGATGGACGTCGTACTCGTATTACAACCATTCAAGCTACTTTGGAGATAGACCAGGGCTGCAGAGTCAGGAGACGCTGGAAAAACAGCTTTGTGTGAATAATAAAGAGGAGTGTATTGGCTTGGGATCAAGGATGCTATTTCAAGCAATAATTGGAAGGAACAAGGGGAGTCTAAAGGATAAGCCATGTATGTGAGACGTATTTCTCTTAGATTAAATAAAGCAAAACACATCTGTGAAAGCCAAGTATTAGACAGTTAAACATGCAGAAAACCTATGTAAAATGGAGTGAGCAAGTCTCCAGAGGCCAAGAAGTGTAACAACACCCAGCACAAATGAATCGAATAGCAGAAATAGAAGGTTGAGATGGACACGTTTGTGGTCTCCTCACACATGATTCAGATGTTGAAAACAAGAGATATTCATTAAATCCAAACGAAGATAATAGTGTTCCTACACTCCCTTGAATATCCCATAACAGATAACAGGCTTTGAGGTCAACTACAAAGGAGAAACCTTGGCTTGGGGCCTGACTGATGAGAGACAACGGACTAATTCGGAAAGTGGGTAGTAGTCTGACATTGCTTGCAGCACCCAAGTTTCGTTTTTGTTTGCATGCTGCTAATGAGCCTAATGTCCAAGGTTGGTAAAGCCTCCCAAGCCATCAGAGGGTCTAGGTAGCAACATGCTATATACAATGTTGCAGAGACGAACCCACTGACATTTTTTCCGCTATAATTAGTATCATACGTATTTAGATGTAGTTGGAGGAGTGCCCACCAGATAAGGTGCAGCCAATGAAGTTATTAACACTTATATATACTATAGGTACATATGTTCCTCTAACCAATCCCTTCCTTCAATAGTTTTAGTTTGTCACATAAGTGATTCACATTGAGGTATAACACCTTTGTATAATCACATGTGGGTGTGATTGTGTGAATTACTGCCTGTTATTCACCAGATTGCCCTACTTTGTTTTATGCTGATAATAAAGTACTACTTTGCCATATTGTTTAAGTCTGTCTGGTTATTTGGGTCCGAGATCGTTATTGGTAATTTCATCGAGCACATGAGACGCTAGCACATCTCCATGTAGACATTGGAGATAAAGGGTGAGCTTGGAGCCAACAGGTTGCCCTCACCCCCAAAACCCTAATGTGTCGACCCATTTCCTGTGTGTATTAAAGGGCCACTGTAACCCACACATACAGGCTATGCAGCTTACATGTTTTCAGACATTGTGTGTCCAAGCACAATCCGTGAAACTTGAATCTAGATGAGGCCCAGTACAAAGGTGTCCTTAACAATAACTCCTGGAAACAGTCAGGCGCTCAGTGCAGTTGAATAAGTTAACAGAGAGGAAGCAACGATGGAAACATAATGGCGATTTTAATTCTGTTTTGCACTCTAGGTGAAAAATGGCACATAGAATATTAATAACCAGTGAAGAAGCTGAAATACAACACACATAAATATTTTCTTACGTTTGCGATGGATTTTCAAAAATTATATACATTTACACACTACACTTTTTAATGCATAATGTGTCAACCTTTAAATCCAGACATGAGAAAGTGACAAGGTGTGAACTATCTAGTTATAGTGTTGAATGAATGTAATGAGATGTTGCCCTGTTCTCTCCTTTAATCTGTCAGAGCAGAGAATAAAAATGACACTGCTCTGCTAATCAGTCTTCATTTCATAAAGGCACGTTTTAGCAAGTGTCCACATTAGCTTATGAAGAAGTCGTGATTTGTAATACACGTTTCCCTTTCCAGGCAAGGTGTCGAGAAGAAACCGAGCTTTGTGAAATGTCTGAACTTGGCCCTTTTTGAAAACAGGTTGTTAATGATCGACTCATCTTCTTTGTAGCTCAGTGCGTTTTGGGATTGGAATCCATCCGCAGTCTTACGATGCTCAAACCATTTGCTTTTCTGATCTCCCATTTATAAACCTTAAGATAATGCCGGCCTGTGCCGGCCTGTGCCAATCTGCCAGGGTCCTAATTAGTTTTATTTGTGAATTTCAGACCCCTCCAAAATCATTCACCTGCAACTGAATTGCAATCAAGCATTTCATGCAACATACAGCATATTATTTCGCATTTAAATATAAAGCAACACAGAAAAAAACATATTATCTAGACATATATTTTGAATCTTTATCTATTGGATATCATGAATCAAGTCAGTGCTAGACATTGTATTTGTTCATTGTGCCCCATCAGGCTCTTCACAAAGTGGCCTCATCTTTGTGAGACATGGGGGCAGGGAGGGTTACATTAGCCCTACACAATTGGAGTCTTTGCAGTCGCCCCTCAAACGACAGAAGGACCCAATAGGATATGTATAACTCTATAAAGGCTATTTGACGTATAATGGTTACATATTCCACAAAAGATATAGGGAAATCATTGGAAAACAGACCAGTAACAGAACGAGAACAAATCGAAATAATGTATTCAAGTGAATTAATTTTTGTAAATCACATTTTATTGCAATTTTTAAAGTATAAACAGACCAACTCACAACATTATGTCCAATCCGTGAAACACACCTACTGATACAAAGAAAACAAAGACTGATCACTAAATGTAGGTGACATTCAAAGTTACGGACAGGAATAGGGTGATGGGACAAACATGATTCAACTATATATTTCTGCAAGAAAATGTACGATTCTGCGGTTGGCCTAGAAATCGCCGAATGAAATCAAATGTTCACCATGTTTTGTAAAGTTTAAAGATCTCCGTAATTAACTTTGGGATCTTAAATTTGCATGGGATGTTACATTTTCATTACATAACCTGGATTCTCATTTGAATACTGAACATTCTCCTACAATGCTCAGAATAATAACCAATTTCCTTATACCATGTCCCCTACATTTGTAATATTGCTGGAATGCGTTCAGGATTTAACCAGCATTTGGAAAGCCAATAAATTACTCTTTTGCAGTTGTTCCTTGCATTTTACGTTTGTTGACATGTTTTTGTGTCTTCACCAAAAAGAACAGGCCCAGCATGTAGAGCATATAAGCTGAAGGACTGGTCATCCTATGACTATTATTATATTTCTGCTCACCTCTGCTGACTGATTAAATGTTATGATTGGTCATGAAAGATCTGTTGGACATGAGGAGCAGTACTGACCTGCTTTGGTCGGCTCATATGAACTCCTGTCTGGAGGCACTGCATCTGCACAATGCATGGACCAACCGAACCAAGTTCTAGTGATAGTACCACCAAAAAGAAGTTTAATCTTATAAGTGGGATGTACTTCTCAACAAAGGCATGGAGGGGAGACTGGCTCAGAACTATTTCACGCATAAATCGCCTTTATAGGAGAAAAGGAGCTGGAACATATCAAACCTTTTAGTGTGAAAATCTTGCATGTTAAAATTTGTAACGATAGGCACCTCATTTTTTACATTTTTTTGTACTTTTTCTATTTTATTATCTTAGCATTTGGCTTAAAATAAACCTTTTGCCATTCTCACTTTTCATAATAGTAACATGATAGCTCCCATTTTTAACAGTAATTTTGAGGTTCAGCTTCTTAATTTTAACAATTTAGTCACTTTGGCAATCATCTTAGAATCATTCAGATACAGTAATCCTTGCTTTCTCGATAATCTCCATTAATATAAAAATGTCCTTTAAAAATGTTGTCAATGGGGGACGCTGTTGAGCAGCCGTCAAGATGGCTGCCTAGCTTGTTAGCTCTGTGTATTGCCGCTGCATATCCGACAACATCTGCGGTCTGCTGCTTCCCTGCGTCCAGATTCTTGATCCCCTGTCCCCTCCACAATTGGGGCTATGTGCCGCTGCAATTTGGGCACGAATCGGACCCCTGGAGCCGCAGATCGGCGTGTGCGACACCCTCAAGGCTGCGGTGGCGCGCGCCTGCCCGCCACGACATTTTCCTCGGCCCGGCTGTCTCACTGCTGCCGCCTGCCCACCCGCCCACTAAATCCGCCAGCTGGGCCCTCGGGCTCGCGGGCTCGGGTCCTGTGAGGCGCGGGACTCGTGCTGCCCATGACCCGCACTGGAGACGCCGTGGGTTGGGCCGCGCTCCCGCTGGCTTGACACTTGCGGTCTGGGCTGTGCCCTTCATTGCTCTGTTCTGGCCTGCCCCTGAGCACCGCCGCCCGTATCATACCCAGACCTGCCGTCTGGAGCGCCTGGGGTTCCGCGCCCGATCCGATCAACAGCACCACCCAGCCATCCACCGGAGGAGCTGCGCCTGAACCCGAGACCGCCTCGCTGCACCACACACGGATCTGCCATCGGGAGCGCCCAGAGCGGGCTGTCCCGGTGCCTGTGGCCTGGACGGCGCCCTGCACTGCTCCGCTCTGGCCTGCCACTAGCGCCGCAGCCGGGGCCGCCTCCAGCACCATACCTGGACCTGCCTTGCTCGACTGTGAGCCTTCCGGAGAACTGCGGATTCGTCCCTTCGCTGACTGGGCTGCAGGTGAGGGGCTGCTTTGGCTGCTGTGCGCCGAAAACGGCATTATCCCCTCACCCAACTGCCATTTGCCACCCCCAGCTGGAGCCGCTCCCCGTACTGTTCACCCCGGGGCCGCCCCCGTTGCGTGCCAACTCAGTCTCCAGCCTATATCCGCCACTATTGCCCTGCATCCCGGCGGGCCTCCGTTTGTCTCCCGGGCGTTGCCCTCGTTGATACTCCACTGCTCCCCCGCTGGCCCCTGGCACAGGACTGCATGTGCCCTTCCTCAAGAGGGCTTTGGCCCACGCCGGACATTGGATATAGAGGCTGCCCTCTTCCTGGCGCTACACCGCCTGCCACCTCGCCATAACTGCTCTGGTTCGGCTCTGCAACCTTACTGAACATTGCCTCTACTGCATCGCGCTCTATTTGTCTGCACATCAGTACCCACGCTCTCGCCACCTGTCCTTCTTGCCGCGCCTACTCGGATGCTGGCTCAGATACTGGCCTTGTCCATCGGGGTGACAGGATCGCATAATCATTGCAGCTGCTCCGCACCTCCCTTACGCTGTGGACCCCGCCGCCTTCACCCACTTACCATATGCGCAATTGTGGTCTGGCGTTCTGCTTTAATGACCCGTGCTTCCCCGATTGCGGGGCTTGAGGCGTGCCTTCTCAACACGCTCACCCTGGTCCCTACTCTGAGCACTCAGCACCCTAACATCATTTGCTACGATGTCCAACAGATCTAGGAATACTAATAAAGCCGGGGCCATGGACAAATTCGCCAATCCCACCCCGAGGTCCGACTCGGCCCACACGTCAGGTGATCAGGTGAACGACAGGCTCCCTGCCGAGGCACCCACCACAGACCTCACATCAATCATGGAATCCATGGCTAGAAACTTTGCAGCCTTTCATGAAAAGCTCGATGACATTGTGTCCACCCTGGTCATGGACATGAAGGCGGTCAGGGCCAAATGTGATGACCTCGAATCCAGGTCGCGCAGAAATAATATACGCATCGTTGGTGTCCCGGAGAATGCGCTGAAGGGCAGACTTGAACCGGCAGTCGAAAATCTTTTGAAGGAACTACTGGGTAATCCAGACATGTCGCCCTTCTTCACCATTGAAAGGGCCCACAGGGCGCTCTCACCGCGGCCTAAACCTGGCGACTTCCCGAGGCCCATCATTGCGAAGGTTTTGAGCTTCAAAGATCGCCACCTAATTCTCCGCCTCGCACGGGAAAAGGGCGAGCTACGTATGGACTCGCAGGTAATCAGAATTTTCCCCGACTTTTCAATCGGAGTTCAACAGGAGCGCCGCCAGTTCCTCGGAGTGAAGAAACTCCTTAGAGAAAGAAACGTCCCCTACGCCATACTTTTCCCTGCACGCTTGAAGTTCACGTTCAATAACAAATTATATTTCTTCACTGTGCCATCTGAAGCGGGGAAATTCATTGAGGCGCATGTTCCCCTGCAACCTCCTGAGGATGACTCTATGAACAATGACTGAACTCCATGCTTGGTCTGTGCTGTTTCTTCGCTACGACCATATACTGTTCAATTCATACCACTGTTTGCTCGTACCCATGGTTGGTTACACTTCTTTATCCACTCCGGTATAATGCTCTTCTACGCATGTCTAATTTTTGCTTCGCTCACACACTTGCCATGGAGCAAATGCTTTCCGCTCTGCTTAATTCATCGCATTTACTCTTGTTGCCTTCTGATCTCACTGTCACACCTGGTTGCTAGGCTACTGAACCACTATGCTCCTCGTGTTGACCCCTGCACCCGATTGAGCAAAACAGGGACATTCATAATACGACCGCTAACACTGTTTGTTTTGTAACGGAACCAACTGGTTCCTAGCGTGCTCCTACACGGCAATAGCGCACCCCACTGCGATTGCACTGTCCTTGGATACGCCCTTGTTGTGGGCTAGCCCCAGTTGGGCTTTTGGGCAGACTGGGCCAAGTTGGGGTCGGCCCAGCTCTGCACTGTTGAGGGTGGGTTTTGTTCGCACTGCTGATTTTGGGTTGGTGGTGAGGGTGGAGGGTGGGAATGGGGTGTTACATAAAAAAGGCAATCGAGGTCCCTCGGCACGCACGGAGGTAAACCACGTGCGCACTCCCGTCTTTAACCTTGGGAACACACACTACTGCTGGACCTGGGATGTTCACTGACATGTGTATTGTGAGATTGTGTATCTGCCATTGAAATGTCCACCGTCATAATGTCCTGGAATATCCGCGGATTAAGCAATCACACTAAGGCTCGTAAGATCATGGCCTTCGCTAGTAGGCATAGCTGCAAGGTACTACTTCTACAGGAGACACACTCCAATGCCCATATTCCGGGCACCATGGCCCCGTCATGGGGCCCCGCTAGATTCTTCACTTCCTATTCCTCCCAATCCAGGGGCGTCCTCACAATGATTCATAAATCGATTAAATTTATACTGCATAAGAGCTACATAGACCCTGAGGGTCGCTACGTTATACTGCACTGCACCCTGGTGAACAAAGAATACTTACTTGTCAATACATATTGCCTCAATGTCGACTCTCCTGAGTTCTTCGATGTGGTGACCACTATACTGCTGGGCTATGTAGGAATCCAGACTATATAGGGGGGAGATTTGAATCTCATTCTGGACACTGTCCTGGACAGAACTGGCACGGCCTCTCGTACCCTATCCAGTGCTGCACGTAGGCTCCACGGCCACATGCGGACACTTAATATCCGCGATGTCTGGAGGACACTACACCCTCAGGGCCGGGAGTACACTTATTATTCGTCTGTGCACGACAGTTCGTCCAGAATAGACCTGTTCTTCGTGTCCAGTGAAACCACGGGCAGGGTGGAGGGGTCCCAGATCCTCCCCCGCACATTATCAGATCACGCTCCAGTTGCTCTATCGGTGAGACTAGGTATGCCCGTCCCAACACTCAGTACCTGGCGATTCAAATCCGAGGCACTCAGGGATATTGTGTTCAGAGCCGAAGTCCTGGCTGACATCGAATCCTTCTTTGAGCACAACTCTCCTCAGGGCACTTCAGCTGCGGTTCGGTGGGATGCCTTCAAAGTGTATATTAGGGGAATGTCCATCTCACGGGAGGCTGGTGTACTAAAAGCAATTCGTGCAGCCCTCGGTCGCTCCGAAGCCAAATTGAAGCAACTGGAGCTGCAATGCTCCACTGGGGCTGATCCCGACATACTGGCCCAAATTAGCGAGGAATTGCAAGCATTTAACGCACTCGCCACCAGCGAAATCCAATACTTCAGCCGGCCACAGGCCGCTAGGAAATACGGCGAGGGGGCTAGACCGGGGAAAACACTTGCAATGTTGGTGAGAGGGGAATTTGGCCGAACCCAGATCACCTCCATCAAAGATCATTTCGACAATGTACAATGGGCGGATCAACAGATCTTGGGTGTATTCACCGAGTTGTATAGGTCCCTATACTCCCAACCTGCCGAACACACCGAACAACACATACGTGAGTTGCTTGCCCAGATTCCCACCACTGAAATATCCTCTGCCACCTGCGACCAGCTGGACTCCCCGATCATACTTGATGAGATAGTGACGGCCATCTCAAATCTGCCCAAGGGCAAGGCGCCGGGGCCCGACAGCCTTACTGCCGAGTTCTATCAAGAGCACGTGGCCATACTAGCCCCCAGACTACTCGAGGTCTGGGACGAAGCACTCCGTGCCTCTATCCTTCCTCCTTCCATGTGTGAAGCTGTCATCACGATCTTGCTCAAGTCTGGCAAACCGGAAGACGAGTGCGGGTCCTATAGACCTCTTTCCCTTATGAACCTTGACACCAAAATCTTTGCAAAGATCATAGCGAACCGCTTTCTGCCTATCATGCCATACTTAGTCCATGAGGATCAGGCAGGCTTTGTTCCCGGTAGGTCCACCTCCCATAACATCAGGAGACTGTTCAATGTTATGTCCCGTATAGATCAAGATGCCCAGGCTGTGGCGGTCACCTTGGACGCTCAGAAGGCCTTTGACATGGTCTCGTGGAATTACATGTGGTTGGTGCTGGAGACAATGGGCGTTGGCCCAAACATGATCGGGTTTATCAAATTACTATATGCCTCCCCTGTGGTGCGGGTAAGGGCTAATTCTTTGACATCTGACCCTCTCACACTTTTTAGGGGCACCCAACAGGGCTGCCCCTTCTCCCCGATTCTCTTCGCACTCGCAATAGAGCCTATGGCGGACTATGTGCGTGCACGCCACGCACGCAAGGGAATAAGGCTGAAAGATGACCCCGAAATAATTTCCTTATATGCGGATGATGTGCTATTGTACATCAGAGAGCCCACAACCCACATTGATCCCATACTGAGGGATATCACGCGCATCGGCACGTACTCCGGCTTCACGATCAATTATTCAAAGTCAGAGATCTTCCCGCTTACTAAATCTACCCACCAACCCACCACCGAGTACCCCCTCCGCTGGTCCCTGAACGGCATCAGATATCTAGGTGTGCAGATGTCCTTGACTAAACCCACTCTACTCGCTGACAATTATTCTGCCGTAGCACAGACGGTTGAGGCCCAAATGTTAAGGTGGCGCTCTCTTCCATTGTCCATGGCGGGTCGACTCTCTCTCATTAAAATGATTTTGCTCCCCAAGCTTCTTTACACTTTCGGTAACGTTCCTATATGGCCTGGGAAGGGATACTTCACTAAACTACACACACTCTGCGCGCAGTTCCTATGGCACTCCGGACGGACGGACATGGCACTCCCATATAAACAGGGGGGTCTCACGGCTCCAGACTTGATACTCTACTGGACCGCGGCCCAGGCCCAACATGCCACCCACTGGTACCCTGGCTCCCCGACACGGCTCCATGTCAAGTTGGAGCGACTTGCAACTTTCGACACCAACATGATGTCCCTTATACTACATCATTATTATACACCTGACTCTCCCACTGACCCTGTCGGTGCGACCATTAATGCCTGGAAACGTCTGCTGTATCCAACACCCGAATCCTCCCCTTACTATAAATGGCTCCCAGTGTGGGACTTCCCACGCCTGGAACCCACACATGACACTGCCTTAGCCCGACACTGGGGGGCCTTGGGATATCAAGCATTGTCCGACTTCTACCCTGAAGGCAGGTTTATCGACCCCCAAACATGGAAACAAGGTCACACCAGATCCGCCTTAGAGACCCTCCAATACTATAGACTGCGGGCAGCGTTCCGTACTGCATGGCCCTCATTCCCAGATGAGCCCCCGGATAATCCGGCAATTGCTTACATTGCTAACTCTGGCGGCGCCTGCGGCGTCGTCTCCTCACTATATAAGATCCTACAGGAGAATGCCTCTGTCCCAGCTCTCCGAGCGCGGGACGATTGGGCAAACGAACTGGGCCTAGAAATATCCGATGTTGCCTGGGGTAAAATGTGTCTACACACCAAAAAAGTCTCCCTCAACTTCCGCTACCGCACCATGCAGTACAAACTTCTCAACAGGCTCTACTACACCCCACGTAGGACCACAAGGTTCATCCGCACCGCAGCTGCCTTGTGCCCTCGGTGTGGTGCAGAGGAAGCTGACCATTTGCATATGTTTTGGGCCTGCAGGGAGCTGTCTGGGTTTTGGGAAAGCATATTGGAAACACTTTCTGCAATAACTGAAACCGTGGTTGACCCTGACCCCCTGGCGGTTCTGTTCGGGGCCTGGAAAACTGATGGCTCCAGACGTCTAGCCAAATTTCTAAACATAAGTTGTATGATCGCCAAAAAGTGTATACTCCAGAGTTGGAAATGCCCCTCTCCCCCGACCTTCCACAAGTGGCTCCGTTTACTCACCTAGTCACGGAATTGTGAGGAAGATTATCTGACTACGCTCCCCACCCAATCTCGCCCAAGAATATTTGGGGTGAATTCAACACTTATCTTAACAACCTAAGAGAGGACACTCCTGTGTCCGGTTTGTCCCCTGCCCCGCCGGGCTCTGACCCCACTGTATGAAGCCCTACTGTTGCTCCTCCTCAGGTACTGCTATGATGTACATGCTGTGATTGCTGTGCTGCTCTACGATGCAACTGCTGTATACATTTGTTGCCCTGTGTGTGTGCCTTGTGTACCTCTGCTGTCAAAAATAAAAACTTTTTTTAAAAAATGTTGTCAATGTTAAAATCAATGACATTCGCTACCCCTGCATCAGTCTAATCCACCATTGCTCCACGGATAATAAAACTTGTTAATTGATGAATTTACCCAGTATGTTCGTCCTCAGTTCTATTAATTCTGAACAAAGCAATACCAAGTGCTGCAAGGATTCTATAGATTATTTGCACTTGCATAATCTAGATGTTAGGCAGTCCTGCTGTTTCTCGCTCTTACTCCTATGTATGGTAGAGGTTCAGACGAAAACGCATGAACTGCGAGCAATAATGTCTGTTCAGGGATTTTAGCAGATATTTAGGTAGTGAATGATATCTGCGGGGCATACTGAAACAACTGCACAAACAATCTGTACAATTGCCTCTGTGTTTGCATCTCTATCTAATGTTCAGTCCATAGTTTGCGTTTGACCTAAATGGGTTTGCATTCAAGATTTCATCTGACATCTCCAAATTAAAGAGGATCGAACAATAAAGGTCCTTCCATTCCTTCAATATCAATTCAGATCCTTTGGTAATTGCTCCTTATATCATTTTAAAGCCTTGTGTTGGATTTGGCAGTATACATTTTCAATATAAGGCTGAACTCTTCCAAACTACATTGGATGCATTGAGATTAAACACAATTCCATCCGTTTCACTTGGGTCGGTACACCTCTGGGTAGGTCAAGAACTCTTTTCCAAAACAGGCTCTCTAAGACTAGTCACACATGTGCTGGCAATACGAAAAAAAGAGTCAGATCCGTAAGTCAGGATTGGTACCATATTCATACAATAAAAAGAGATTACTGGAGAGATGGAAAATCCACAGTACCTCTTTAATATCACTCTGCCTTGCGCTACTAGGTTCTTTGCATTACTACACGGGCTAAGTTCCCTGGGGGCATCTATCATACTCCTGTTCAGGCACATCCCCAGGTATGCAAAAATATTGACCTTAGCTTCTCAGTGTTCAGAAATCATGAATGTTTGCAAATGTGGATCCTATTAGTGGGTTCCAACACCAGGATTCTTGACTTAGCTTTGTTGATTGTCAGGCCAGTTTCAAAACATAATCCCGCAATACATTTAGCTGACTTTGAATGTCAATTGGTGTTTGGTCTATTAACAGCATAATCTGTCCAATGTTGATCTGTCTATTTTAGGGGGAAGCATCTCGCCTTCTGTAATGATTTCTGTAAGTCAGAGATAGATAAAAAAGTGCTGGGGCAAGAGGACATCCTTGCTTCAGATCCTTGTAAGTTGCTATCGGTTCCAAAGCACTCCCCTTGTATCCAATCTAACTTGCAGCGAGGTGCTTGAATACAGGTCTCGTATTGCCTTCACAATGTCCCTAAGGCGATCCCAACAATTAAGTTTTGCCCAAAGCCTAATGCAATCGATAGTATCCAAGGCCTGAGCCAGATCTATGAAGGGTAAGTAAACCTTCGCATGTTTTTTCTCCCTTGTCCGTGCTTTAAGTATGTTGATTAAAGGCACATTCAGGGTGGTTCCTTCTCCTTTTACAAAGCCTGATTGCATTGCGCCAAAATTGCCCATTGTCATTCTCCAGTTTGAGAGAGCCTTCAGGACCAGAGTTTCAAAGATCTTTCCTGCTACATCTAGGAAGGCGATTGGCCTGTAATATTTTGGATCAGATCTATTGCCCTTTTTAAATATTGGAACCATCACAGAAGTTTTCCAGGACAGTGGTGCTCTTCTAGTCTTTTTTACATAGTCAAATAATTCCCATAAGAATGTCACCCACAATGCAGGATCTTTTTTCAGCATTGGGTTTGTCATTCCATCCAGGCCGGCGCCCATGAGTTGTTTATTTTACTAATCAATTCCAGGATGTCTTCTTTGTCAATATGAAATGACTATGCATCACACCTCGGGCTGTCATCCTCCCTCTCAGTTTGTTCATTAGTGATGAACAGTGAGGTAAAGTGTTCAACCCAAACTCCAGCAGTAACGGCATTGATTGTCAATGCCACCTGTGGATTGTTTAGTGAGTTAATGCATTGCCATATTTCATACGTGTTTTTAGCAGCAACATTTCCCAGCATGAGTTCCAAGTCGCGCTGCACCATCAGCTGTTTTCTAGTCCTCACTGAATTGTGATACTGTTGTTTTAATTTCCTTATAGAGAATACTGCTTCTTGTGTTTTGTCTTAGAGACTTTTTTTTATCCTCCAAATCTTTGTTGTATGTGTGCATGTAGGCAAATGAGCTCTTAGATCCACATTTCCTAAACTCCATGCAGTCCATCAGGATTTTAAAATAGTCAGGGGCCTCTAGAGTTGGTCCCCATTTGTCTCGACTGGGCCATAAATCTCTTGGTCAGCTGCTCAATTCTAGATGCATATATGATCAGCCTATTTCTTCCTGATGTCACTCCCTGCGTTTCTGGATAATGTTGTAGTATTCCTGATGTGGAAATGTTGCAAGTTAGTTTCATATATTGTGATGACTCAGGCTAGTCTGCACAATTTCCAAAGACTTGGTTTGGATGAGCATATTGCGTGATACAAAGATGTAATCAAGGATCTTTCTTTCCACTCCTCTTTTACACATCGTTTCTGCAACGATATCTCCCTCAATTTGTCCATTCAACAAGTTGATGTTCCTTAAGTTTGAGGGCCTCATTACATGGTAGGCGGTAAGGGTTTACCAGTACCGGTAAGGGCACTGGTACCGGTAAACCCTTACCACCTTACTACGAGGTCCCTTTGCGGGACCTGACCTTAACGGCTGGTGTAGACCAGCCGTTAAAGTTGGGACCCGCAAAGGGACCTTGGTGCTAATTACGGTAACGCAATTTGCGGTACCGTAATTAGCTCCTTCCTCATTCCCATTGAGCCCTATGGGGCAAAAATGGGAATGGGGAAGGGCCATGGAGAAAGGGGGAATTACCGCCCGTCAACCTTGGAAAGGGGTGGTAATTCCCCTTTTCTCCATGGTGGTACCGGTATGGTACCGGCGGCAACCATGGTGCTAATAGCACCATGGTTTACCGCATAACGTGTAATGATGCCCTAAGTCTTCTCTCCAGGTATACTGCCTTTCTTCCGCTGGCGTCGAGGAGGAGTGGGTGTTTTTTTAATTAAAATGTTGTTTTGGTCAAACCGTTTGATATTCAGATCACTGCATAGCTGCATAGCCAAGAGAACTGTCTACGAGGTCCATTACAGTGATTGTGAAGTGTTTGGTTCCAATCGCCACACTGTTCCAATATGAATTGAACATGACCATTGTTTCTTTAACTTTAGAGGTATCTCCCTCCAATTGTGCTGTTAAAATCTGAATATAAGTGTTAGGGTTCCGAACTGACAATACCTTAATTTTGGTTTCATGTTTTAATGCTATTAATAGACCTGACATTGGTCTACCTTTCAGCCCTTTTGGCCCTGGATTCAAGTAAATATTGTACCCTTCTAGTACAGGGGCTTTTCTCATCCAGGTCCCTTGAAGGTTGGCTCAGTTATGGTCTAGTTATTTTTGTAGTCAACGCCTCAGCCAGCCAATTCCAATTTTCTTCTTCCTTATTATGTTCTATTTTCTGTTTTCATAATAGTCTTCCAATACCCCCTCGAGTACCTTCTACTGTGATAGTCATTGTGGTTTCTTGTTTTTTAAGTGCTCGGTCAACATCTTTTTTGGTTTGTTGAGGGGGAGGCGAGGGGTCAAACTATCTCAACTTCCTTCCAGTTTTCATGGTCTCTAGATACCGCTTTTTGCTTTATGCTATGGACCTTGTCGTCAGCAGGTAAGGTGGTAGAGACTGCCCTCAAAACCAATCCCCGTGGTAGCAAGTGTGCTGCCTCATCCAGCAATAACCGTTACACTGTGTTAAAAGCAAGGTAAATGATGACCTTTTCGAGCCTCTCTTCTTCAGGGAATTCAACTAATAGTAGGTCCTCTGTCATTAAAAGTTGTAATTTTGGGCTATGATGCAATAACTTAAGACGTTTGTTCGGTTCATTGTGAGTCCATCATCAATATACAAAATCTGTTCTAAAAGCAGGCAAGTTCTATGTGATGGAACTTTTCTTTGTTTGCTTTGTTTACTTATTTGGAATCTAGTGGACTCTCGATTGATGTGTTATTTTGCATCTCTAGTTTTTTATGATCGGAATGTTAAATCCTGCCTTTTTTGCTGCAGGGATTTGAAAAGGGGAGTGTGAACTTCTATTCTTGGAGGGCCCACAGGGTAGTTTACAGTTCACATTAGCCACTGCATGTTTGTTTTTTGTCTTGCTTTGGCTCATTGTCGAGATGCGGCTTAGACCGACTACAGGATAGTTCTTTATTTGGTTCCATACATCTGGAATTCTTTTTGTTGTCCAGGTATACATGCTGGGGCCGATTAACAGGTCTAGCAGACGGCTTCCTGAATTCAAGTGACAAATATGGTACTTCATTGCTCTGGCTGGTAAGTCGAAATCAGAATATTTAGTCTGATTATCATTTTCTTTGCTAGAGGAATTTGGAATATACACCTTGCACTGTGGATGCTGTAACTTTGGAACCAACTCCGTCTCGTTGTTCTTATTCAAATCAACTGGCCTATTATTTTTCAAGCTTTTTTGCCTCTCATCCCTCAATTCGTCTTTTTCCAGTCTTTTAAGATCGGCATGATATGTGGTTAATGTTTTCCTGAATACCCACACCATGGTTATAGTGCAGGGCCTATCTTTTTTGCCCCAATGTACGAAAAGGCATTGTAGGACGAAGGACTTGGTCTCTGTTTCCCACCTCAACTGAGGTGGTGAAGTTGTCTAGTAGCTGTAGGTACGTGGATGCCTCTTGCACTTTGCCATCATTGGGTGTATTCTGATCTGCTTCTCTCCCAAGCAGTCTTTCCTTTACCGCCATAGTCAGATCTCCTTCATTCTCGTCACTAAATTGGAAACTAGACCTCGTGTTGTTGATTGTCGTCCTGACCTTCTGGACCACTTCCATCATCATGTTCTTCACAGTCTGACATTGTGTAAATAGAAATGTTAATTAAATTGTCCACAATGATTTTGGCTTGGTAGGAGTTGCCTACCTTCTTGACATTCCTTTTGTTGATTTTGGCTCAATTTCTTCCATTCTATGTTTCAAAGCTTTTTCCTAGCTGCCAAAGACTTTTCTGAGCTCTCCGGGACTACCACATTTTTTATAAAAGAACAAGCTTCTTTTTTTAAAACTATTTTTTGATTTTTTTGCCGTTATTTCTACAGTTTGTATCTTCTTTGCTTTGTGTTTTTTCTTAATTCATCAGTATTTGTTTGAATTGAATTACTAGTGCGGTTTGGCATCTTTACATTTCCTGTTGTCTTTGTAAATATTGTGAACTCTTTCACTAGATTGGGCATCTTCGATACTTCAGGATAATTTTCTTTCTCTTGTTGGTTAATTACCTCCACCTCCGGTTCCTTGTTGATCGTAAATGTTGTCATCTTGTTCATCACAGCTCTCCAGTAGGTCTATGACGGAACCTTAACACCCCCCTTTTCTAGTTGTGTCTCCCTCCATAGATACATTCAGTGTTACACTGTTGGCCAGGCCCTATTCTTGATTTAATAGATTTGTCTTCACAGTGGTAGAGATAATTTGCATCTCTTCCCCCTTTTCTCCTTTTTGGTGCCTGGGCATACTTGTCAGTCTTTGAGTTTGTCTTTCATTTTTTTCCTTGATAATGGGGTCCAAGATATTATGCAATATGTTGGTGACTTGAGCAGCATTTCTTTCAGTATTGTTTTGAATGGCTGTAATGAATCCCTCTACAAATAACATATTCTAGTGCATCATTGCCGTCAAGGTTGTTTGGTCCTTAAATTGATCATTAATGTTTTCATATAGCTTCATGAATGGCGCCATAGTGATGGTTAAGGCTGCTACAGTATTTGCATCAAATCAATGGTCGCTTTCACCTACGTTGTCTCCTTCACATTGTTGCTCTCTGATGTAGACTGAGGTCCAGGCACCCTTCTTCAGGGGAGGGTGTTTCCTCCTGTGAAGAGAATGAATCCAGGGTTTTAGTGGAGATCCTTGCTCTTTTATTGTTTCCTTTGTGCAGTCTCCTCAGTGGCCTGTTACTACCATACAATGTCAATTCCGGTAAGTTCTGTTTCTGGTGTTATGAAGTCTGTTCGATTTCTCAATCAGAATAACCAGGCAGGGTACTTCCATATTTGGGACCCGTTTCACAGGGATTCCCTCTGGCTCTGTGGCTTTGCCGACAGATGTCATTCTGGGGACTGTTTTCGCCAGGTCTTCCTCTGTAAGTATGGTATTACTCATGCTAACTGTGTTGTAATTATCGTGCTTGTTTGCATCCACTTCCTTACAGCTCCACTGAACCTTATTGAGGTTTAAAGAGGTATCACCCTGGATCTGTGTCTCAAGGTCTATATTATTCGTTGTTTGGGACCTCATCCATTTCCATCCCCCCTGGTTAGTTTCGGGTGAGAAGTTGCACTTTGATTGTGGTCTACAGTAAGAGAAACTTTGATTTTTAAATGGCTCATTGGAAGTCAGTCCTGTCGGGAGCCAAATTAATTTGGTTGTAGTGGTTCAACTTTCCTTCACCTCCAAAGCTGCTCATCCTCGTAAATTTTCTGAGTGGTACCAACAGTGTTGCCTCGTGTTCTTTAATTGGTTTTGCAAGTACCCAACGGGTGCTCTTTCACTTTGCATGTAGGGTCCTATGAGCTGCCCGTTCGTCAATGTTGAGGCTGAAGAAGACACTTTACCTTTATTCATAAGTCGCGCCGGGTATTGCGTTGGTTCAGAGAAAACTCTGTTTTCCACCAATCGCTCCTGACTCATTAGCCTCTCCGGCTCTGCACCCTTATGTTCGCTTTCACTTTCTCTGCCGACTGTTAGCGCCACCTTCTGACCCTCAATGTATTGCTCTGTACTACCTGTTCTCTTAACAGCAATGTCAAAAGGGATGCCTTTTAGGATTTGTCATGTATGCGTCTTTCAGCAGCAGCTTGAGTGCAACCCCATACCCCAATTAAAAGATATTAATGTCAGTGGGAATGGCGGGCTCACTCATCTCATCG
The DNA here is from genome assembly GCF_040938575.1 of Ambystoma mexicanum. NCBI lineage: Eukaryota > Metazoa > Chordata > Amphibia > Caudata > Ambystomatidae > Ambystoma > Ambystoma mexicanum. Next base: position 1,056,270,278 of record NC_090922.1, on the reverse strand, counting down.
CTCAACTGACTACCAAGTTGTTGTTGTGTGGATTGTGTGGATTCTACCTCCTTCAGTACTTGGATGCGTGTTTGCTCATCATCCACCATTGTCGAGTTTTCATGCTGATTTCCCAAGTGGTCATCATGCGATTGATCTTCCATTCTTGCTGGAAGTTCACTCGCTCACTGCCACCACCAGCCGCCACAGACTGCCTGTGACTGCTGAACCTCTGCAAACCTCCACGAACGCTCCACGTTGGAGGTCAGGGTTTTGAGCAGCAGCTCCTCCTTCTAATAGTAAGCACAGTGAACAGACTGAGAGGGACTGCCAGTGACTGCTGAACCTCTGCAAACCTCTGGCACATAATAATGTTGCAAGTAAATGGTTACCAATTGGCTCTAGCAGATGTCCAGTCCAGTGTGCTGTGTTGGAAATTAAGACTTCCAGCACTTTCTGTGTACTTGCCCATCATATGTCAAGGAACACAGGCATTGGCTTAAGCATGGCTTTCATAATTTTGATGTGAGGACGACTATTTTAGAAGTCCTCTGCAGATCAACTTATCACGATTATGTGATCTTTGCATGTTCCAGGTTGTAAAGAGGTGGATCGGTCTCCCGCAAGCTTAGACACTCACATCTAAGGGCTTCTCACATTAAATGGACAGACACTAATGCGGTGCGAATCAACACGTCTTTATTTAAACACAGCTATTCAGGAACTGCCTGAGTACTCGTACTTCCCATCCCTCCCCTTCCCGTTGCCCTGTGTCCCTTCCCACGTGACAAGGGAGTGAGTGACGACATCACACCCCCCCGATACTAAACATAAAGTTCGGGATCATGACATTTCTTCAATGAGGCGATGTGGTTTTCTGCGAGTCCTTTGTGGCCTCCAGTCGTTTCTCTCGCTCGATTCCTGGGAGAGCCAACATGGCTCCTCTGCGCCGGAATCCTCCCTGTCTCCTTCGTAGGGTGCGTCCTTTTCCCATGTACCTCGGGGTGTGCGAGGTTCAACTAGCGGTACAATTCCTGGCATCCTTTTGGTATCCTTTTGAAGTGGGAGCTGTTTCTTGTCAAGACATGGGTGCTGCCTTCAGCCGTGATGAGAGACCCTTTCCTATGCGTTACGGTGAGGGGCTCTTCTCTGAAAGCTGCCGTGTTCTTGCGATTTTGCGGCTGCCTTGCAATGACGATGTCTCCAGTTGTTAGAAGATTCTCTTCAGCCCTCCTTTTCTTATCAGCTGTTTCTTTCATATCCGATTTCCGTGATGCATCTTGCTCTCTCATTTCCGCATCACCTTTGTATCGTTTTTCTTCCAGCCCTATGTGAGGTAGTCTGGTTCTTACATTTCTTCCAAACATGACTTCGGACGACGATTTATTTGCCTGTGGTGGTGTGGGGTGTGTTGCGATAGTCCCTCATTAATTGACACAGCAATTTCTCCACCGATTCTCCTGTCAGGTGAGCGATCTGCGTGGTACGCTTGATGTTCTTAATGAATCGTTCAACTGTACCATTGGCCTGAGGCCACAACGGTGTTACTCTCCTGTGATGGAAACCCATGTATTCTGCAAAGTTTCTAAAGTCATGTCCAGTAAATGGGGGTCCGTTATCGGATTTCAGTATTTTTGGAATGCCATAAATGGCAAACATCCGATCCAACGCAGGAATGGTATGGTATGCCGCTGTAGAAGGTATGATTTGTACGTCCGGAAATCTGGAATATTCATCAATGGCCACAAGGATATATTCACCTCCTTCTAATGGGCCATAATGGTCTACTGCAATTTCTTCCCAGGTCCCTTCAGGCAATTCAGTCATCCTGAGTGGTTCTGGTCTGGTTTGTGGATTGAGGACCATGCAGGTGGGGCAGTTTTTAAGCAGTTCTTCTACTTGAGTGTCCAATTGAGGGAACCATACTCTTTGTCGTAACATTCTTTTGGTGGACATTATTCCTCGATGTCCTTCATGCGCCAGTTCAAGGATTCTTTTTCTCAGGGTCTGGGGAATAACTAACTTGGTTCCTTTTAGAAAAAGTCCTTCCTCTGTTTTGGCAAGCTCCTCCTTTACTGCCAGTAGACACGTGATGTCTTGTTTAGTCTCATCTCCTACATTCTCTTTGAGTTGTTTTGCATGTTTCCAGCGGCTCTTCTCGAGGCATCTCATGATGATTTGTATTGTTTGGTCTGTGTTGGTTTCTCTGTCTATTTGCTCCATGTCCACACCTTGTGGGGCATTTCCCTGAACCACATACATGATGTATTGATCCGCTATAGAGGGGTCTGGGCTGCTATCTTGGCTGGGGTGACTCGAGAGAAAGTCCGCTGGATTTTGTTCTTTCCCCGGCCGGTGAATGATGTCAAAGTGATAGTCTTGCAACCTTAAGGCCCATCGAGCTATCCTAGGGGGCATCTTGGCCTGAGCACTACCATAGATCAACAGTAATGCCTTATGGTCGGTGACTATTGTGAATGGTTTTCCATAGAGAAATAGATGGAAGTGCTCACAGGCCCAAACTACAGCCAAACCTTCCTTTTCAGCCTGTGAATAGGCTTGCTCAGTTTTTGAGAGGCTGCGACTTGCATAGGATACCACATATGCGGCTTGACCATCTTTGCGATCAAGTTGAGTCAATATGGCCCCTAGGCCAACTGGGCTTGCATCCACGATTAGTTCTGTGTGTCTCTTGGGGTCGAAGTAGGCCATGTTTTTGGCGTCCGCAATGTGGCTTTTGATGATTTGGAAGGCTTGTTGGCACTCGTCTGACCACCTGAATTCTGCACTGAGTTTGGTGAGGGCTCGTAGGGGTGCGCTGACCGATGCAAAATCCTTGATGTATCTTGTGCAGTAGCTTGCCAAACCCAGAAATGATCGCAAATCGGTGACGGAGGTTGGCCGTGTGGTGTTTGTGAGGGCACTGACCTTCTCAGGATCCGGTGTCATTCCACTTTCAGAGAACATGTGCCCGAAGAATCGTAGTGTTGTTTTCCTGAACTCACACTTCTCTTTGTTTAGTGTGAGGTGCGCTTCTTCCAGTGCCATGCACACCCGCATGAGTGTGTCATCGTGCTGTTCCTGAGTCTGTCCGAAAACCAAGATGTCGTCGCTATAATTTAGGCAGTTTGGCACATGTTTGATTACGTTGTGAATTTCTGACTGAAAGATTTCTGCTGCTGAGGAGACTCCGAAACTGAGTCTCTTGTATCTATAGAGACCCAGGTGAGTAGCAAAAGTGGTGATGTACCTGGATCTTTTGTGGAGTTCTAGTTGATGGTACCCTTTGTTGAGGTCCAGTTTTGAAAAGACGGTGGCACCATTGAGTAGATGCACCATATCTGTTATTCTGGGAGATTGATGACGTTCTCTTAATATTGCTTCATTTGGTCTTCGCATGTCCACACAAATGCGAATGTCCGGGGAGTCTTTTTTTGGTACGGGTACTATGGGAGACACCCAGGGGGTCGGACCTTCAGCCGGTTCAATTATGTCGGCTTCTAGGAGTTTGATCAGTTCGTTTTCTACCTGTTTTTGTATGTTAATGGGAATTCCTCTGTAGTGTTGGGCTACAGGCGTGATGCTGTTGTCTATGTGTAGTTCAATTTGCCTGTCTTTCAATTTTCCTAGTCCTTTAAATAGTGCGGGAAAGACTTGATCAATGCTTGAAGTGGGATCCAGATGCTTGTGCATCATGAGTCTGTATAGAATATGTATTAGCCCCATGTCGACAGCCGACTTATAGCTGAGAATGCATCCACTGTGTGTGGCGGCTTCTAGAACATGCATAGGTATTTCTTTCTCGTGATCTTTGTATTTGCATGAGGCCATGAAGAAACCTTTGCACGCAAGGGGTGTCGTGGAGCCATATGGAAAAATAAGCGCTCGGGCTGGTTGCAGGCGTGGTGCGTTTGGCATGCTGTTGTAGACCTCTTCACTTACTACGTTGACCGTGGCTCCCGTGTCCACTAGAAATTCAGCAGCCACCTGGTTGACTTGTATTATGAGAGTGGGGCTGTTTTCTTTTGCCGTGGGGTTCCCAAGTGCGTATAAGTAGCCTTTCATCCGTGGTTCTCCTTTTCGTGGTTTCAGTTCATTTTTGGGATTGTCTTCTGAAGAGGTGTTGGAGACGCTGTCCGACTGTGATTGTTCCACCAAACACCTGACGTATCTCCTAGGGCGCCTTCATCGCCCGGAGGACGCTGCTTTGTTGTCTCTCCAATCTCGTGATGACCTTGCTTGTCTTTGGTCTGTGGGTTCCTCACGAAATCTGTGACGTGGCGACTCGGTTTTGTTGTGTGAGTCGCGACTGGGACTTGGACGCCTCGGTTCTCTTTCTGGCGTGGATCTTCTGTTCCTTCCGCTTCCTCGCATTTTACTGCGATATATGAAACATACAGCCTTGTAATGGTTTTCTCCCCCATATGCAGAGCAGATTTGACCCATGGCGGGGCACGTGCCTTCATGTGGGTATTCATGCCCGCATCGATAGCAAAATGGGTCTGTGTTCCCTTTAGGGGTGTTTTCCAGTTTATGTAGACTCTCATGTTTCCCATGGGTGATGGTGATACCATCCAGCCCTTCCACCTGTGCTGTTAGGGCTGCCTCTGATCGTGCTAGGCGTAGAATCTCTTCCAGACTACGTGGTTTTTGCAATAGTCTTTTCCTGAAGTCACCACTTTCACATCCTACTATTATTTGTGAGCGAAGTGCTTCCTCATTGGAATATTTGTTGAAATCACAGTGTTTCATTTTTACTCTCAGTCTCATCATGAACGCGCCCATTGTTTCACCTTTTACTTGTTTCGTGGTGTGGAAAATGTGCCGTTCATAGTCCACATTGGTGTGTGGTGTGAAGTAATCAGTGAGAGCAGTTTTTAAGCTGGTGTAGGTGTCTATGGTATCTTCAGGCATTTCATCTAGAATGTCTCTTACGTTAGATCCTATGGCATGAGTGAGCAGACTATGTTTCCTTTCATCTTCAAGAGGGCCCACTGCTTTAAGGCAAACTTCAAAGTCCCTTAACCATTTCTTCCACCTGGGCCCTAGCGTGCTGGAGTCACTGAGATCAAAATTGGGGGGCAGTTGTGAGATCAGGCTGTCCGTCATTTTTGAGCGAGTTACCCGGACAGGTGTTATTTGTACGGTAAGTGACTCCTCTGAGGAGTCATCCAGCATGACACAGTTCTTGTTTATTGCAGTGCGGCTGGTCAAAAGAGATGCGGGGAGCCGGCGCTCTCTTCCCACATGAAATTTCCATTGTGATGAGAGACGAAATGGGAGAAAAGAAAGGAGAAAACGAAGAAAGGAAACTTTTCAATCCCGTGGGGAGCCGATGTGCTCCACCCACATGCGTTGCCGCCGGTAGCAGGATTCCGTTTAATATGTGGGGAGCCGATACGCTCCACCCACTTAGGCCACGGCTTACTTGGCGGGAAAATGTGGTGAGGAGCCAAATGCACTCCCCTCCTGTGCATCCGCCTCTGGCGAGTGATCTGGGGGAAAATGACAGCCTACCTTCACGTGGGGAGCCGACGTGCTCCACCCACCGCTGTCTCCTTTCCCAGTCGTGGGCAGCTTCCTTCTACCCCTGGCCCACGCCGCTGGTGGGATGACCCGCCCCTACTGCAGGGAGCCGACGCGCTCCACCTGCCGGGCGTTTATTGTCGTCGCAGGGAGCCGACGCGCTCCACCTGCCGGGCGTTTGTTGCCGTCGCAGGGAGCCGACGCGCTCCACCTGCCGGGTGTTTGTTGCCGTCGCAGGGAGCCGATGCGCTCCACCTGCCGGTTGTTAGTTGCCGTTGGCGGGTATGTGCAAGTACCCCGCCCGGAATCCTACCAGGGATTGTGGCTGGCGGGGAGTTTTCTCACTCCCACCCGCCTTACCTTCACCGTCGCGTCTTGTAGGGCCGCAGCCCGCTGCTCCGTCTGCACTCGATGTCTCCGAGCGCGAGGTGCTGGGACTTGCGTGGCTGTGCTGGCGGTGGTTCTTCCGCCTCGTCGCCAATGTAAAGAGGTGGATCGGTCTCCCGCAAGCTTAGACACTCACATCTAAGGGCTTCTCACATTAAATGGACAGACACTTTTGCGGTGCAAATCAACACGTCTTTATTTCAACACAGCTATTCAGGAACTGCCTGAATACTCGTACTTCCCGTCCCTCCCCTTCCCGTTGCCCCGTGTCCCTTCCCACGTGACAAGGGAGTGAGTGACGACATCACACAGGTATGGACAAAGGGTCTTGTGAGAATGAGAACAGGAATACATTTTTATCTTGTCAAGGTCGATTTCTTGGACGTTCAAACTGCATCATTCAGTAAAGATCTAACATGTATGTTGCACGGTTTAACTTTATTTATTTGATTATGTATCTTGGATTTTGAGCTATAAATTCACATGTTTATGTATGGGTTTTCTCTGAATTCTTATGTTTACATTTATATGGGCATCATTATGAGTTTGGTGGTGGGGTAAAAAAAGTGACAGTAATTTGATTACTGCCACTTTTTTACCCAGTAATGCAAATACCACCAATTTTACTGCACTGCCAAATTCGAGTTTTGAGGAAAAGTGGAGGATTCACCTGAACAGAGGTAGGGCACAGCTAGTAGTAAATCCTCCACTTGTGCTCCAAAACATTGGCATTACTGGTGCAGAATGACCTTGAGTGGTAATTCTGACAAACTCCCCATGGAGTCCTATGGACTCTGAAAATGATGATTTACACTGCCTTTCCATCACTCGTAATCCCGTGGTAAAACCATGAGACTGCCGGTAACAGTAAATGAGTTTGGTGGTAGTTCAGCAGATTGACTACCAGATTACTGCCGAACTCATAACGAAGCCCAATAGGTTTGTTTTAATGATTGCGACTTTTTTGATTGTTGTTTTAATTTTCTGTTATTTATTTTGTCAACATTTTCTTTCCTTGTTGTGCTGTTTTGTGGTCTTTCTATAACCGAAATGAAGCTAATTTTGACTTTGACTTAGATTAAATACTTCTAACATTTTACATCAGCACCTGAGGCACAAGTCAGCCTGAAACAGGGCCATAAAACTAGGCCACTGTAAGGGCCTAGCAAATCACTGGGATGAGAGACTGGGAGGAGTGTCTAGAATGGGGAACTAGGAAGAGCAGTAGGACCGAGGACTAAGGCAAGAAAGTTGGATGCGAGAACAGGACTAGAAGGAGTGAGGAAAAAGGACTAGGATAATAGGCAACGGGCTGGAATGCAGGACTAGGATGATGGATAATTAATGAGGGACTCTGAACGGGGACTATGACTATATTAAAGTATGTGGGACTATGATGAGGGACTAGGAATAGAGACCAGGATGAGGGACTAGGACAAGGGACTCAAACTGGGAAGGGATATTAGGAGACACTATGACTAGGACAAGGGCTAAACACTAAGAGGAAGGACTGGGATGAGAGACTAGGGCAAGGATGACAGACTTTAATGAAGAATGTGGGTGAAGAACTAGAATGGGAGATTAGGAAGAGGGACTAGGGCAAGGCCCTTGGATTAGATGAGGGATTAAATTCTAGGGTGGGAGACCTAGACTAAAATGAGAGACTAGGATTAGGATGAGCCATTAAGACTTTGCATTATAGAGAAAAATTAGGATGCGAGTGTAGGAATCTGTCTAGAATGCGAGAGTAGGACTAGAAGGAGAAATTAGGGTTAGAATGAGGGATTAGGACTAGGATGAGAGATTAGAATGATACACTAGGATTCAGGTGAAAGACTGGCACTAAAATTAGAGACTGTGGGCCCGATTCATGGAATTATTTACACGGTGAAAAGTGACTTTGCACTGCTCAAAAGTGAGTTTGCACTGCCAACACAAACCTTGATTCATGGAACTGTGCAACGTTCTGTATCAGACAGGTACACTATGCTGTTTCCTGCCCCCCCTCAAATTCAACTTTGTACATGGACTTGTAGTTAGACTCACCTAGCAGCCAGGTACACTATGTTGTTGCCCCCCCCCAATTCCACTGGTGGACACATGGCCTTGTAGTTAGACTCACCCAGCAGCCTGGTACACTATGCTATTTCCTGCTCCCCCCGCAATTTCAACTGTGTACATGGCCTTGTAGTTAGACTCACCTAGCAGCAGGTACACTATGCTGTTTCCTACCCCCCAATTCAACTGTGCACATGGCCTTGTAGTTAGAATCACCCAGCAGCCAGATACACTATGCTGGTTCCTGCTCCCCCCTCCACCAATTTAACTGTGCACATGGCCCAGCAGCCAGGTACACTATGCTGTTTCCTACCCCCCAATTCAACTGTGCACATGGTAGTGTAGTTAGACTCACCCAGCAGCCATGTACACTATGCTGTTTCCTGGCCACCCCCCCAATTCAACTTTGCACATGGCCCAGCAGCCAGGTACACTATGCTTTTTCCGCCCCCACCCCAGTTCAATTGTGCACATGGCCTTGTAGTTAGACTCACCCAGCAGCAAGGTACACTATGCTGTTTCCTGCCCCACCAATTCAACTGTGCACATGGCCTTGTAGGTAGACTGACCCATCAGCCAGGTACACTATGCTGTTTCCTGCCCCCCTCTCCAATTCAACTGTGCACATGGCCCTGTAGTTAGACTCATCCAGCAGCCAGGTACACTATGCTGTTCTTGCTCTCCCTCAAATTCAACTGTGCGCATTACCTTGTTTTTAGACTCAACCAGCAGCCAGGTACACTATGCTGGTTCCTGCCCCCCCCCCCGCCCAATTCAACTGTGCACATGGCATTGTAGTTAGACTCACCCAGCAGCCATGTACACTATGCTGTTCCTGCCCCCAACCCCCAAATTCAACTGTGCACATGGCCCTGTATTTAGACTCACCCAGCAGCCAGGTACACTATGCTGTTTCCTGCCCCCCAACCTTCCGGCAACCCAATTCAACTGTGTTACATGGCCTTGTAGTTAGACTCACCCAGCAGACAGGTACAGTGTACACCATGAAGTGCCATGTACCGAGGCAACGTAGAGATGCGCAGCACCATGGAGTCATGGGTGGAACTGGGAAATCTGGCACATCAATGGGTGATGATGAGGTGGGCAGCACACACCATCTGCATGTTCAGTGAATGATAATGTTTTTTGTTGTGGTACACAGCCTCCACAGCTTGCCTGGACACCATCTCCACATGTGTGCAGTCCAAGGCACCAATGATATTTGGCATGACTGTAAGGGCATGGAAGGCTATTTTTGTGACATTGACGTGATCTGCTGTCCTGGGTAGACTGATGTGGTCTCAAACATGATGCAGGAGTGCATCAACGACCTGTAAAGACATGTGAAAAACAGGGTTGCGATATCCCATGCAGCTCACCAACAGTGTGTTTGTATGTGCCTGTGGAAAGGAAGTGTTGAACAGACACTACCTTGAGCAAGGGGGGCAGATGGCTGTGTTTATATTTATGAGGCTGACCAGGTCGTTGTGGATCAGGTCCACAGTATAAATGATGGTGTCCCTGTCTAGCTGGAACAGGGTGTGGATCTGCCTTCGGGTCAGGTTTTAAGGTTTGGCCCTTAACTGTGGGATTGGTGGCTGTCTGAGTGGTGCAACCGGCTGGACAATGGGGTTTTGCTGGGCCATGATGGCCCTCGTTCTCCTGAAGCACATCCGCTGCATCCTCTGCCACCCTGCCTCTTCAAGTAAGAGTCCTGCATGCATGGCCTCCAGTTACAGTACTGCTACTTCTAGCATTGTGGTGTTGTAAGAGCTCGCTTTACTCGGGTCCTTACCTATGGGTCCCGGGGCATTACCTGAGTCGGTGATGCCCCCGACAATCGGGTTCTATTGCTTAAATAGAACCCTGATCAGACATTCCTTTAATTTGTAGTGTAATACTTTGTTGTTTGAGTTGCTACTGGACCACATTCATACCCCTCTTAAGGGTTTAGCCTTCACTCAGCCCACGTTACCACACAAGCCGAAGGAGGTAAATCTCTTAGCTGTGTCTGTTTTACCTTTATGATTTTGCTGGCTCTTGGGTTGTAGAAGTGTGAGGGCTGAGTTGGCGTTCTAGCCTCTATTAATTATTGTACTCCTGCAGGGCTGAAGTCAGTTTGCCACAGTTTCACAGGATTTAGAAACAGAGGACTCCACATGTTTAGTGTTTGCACAAACATCTTTATTGTAAGCATACATGTTTTGCGCTTATACCAGAACTTTATCAAGGCTTTGACATTGGATCATATTTTAAGGTTAACCAATGTGAAAAATGGTGAAGATACCGACTAACCCATGTCCTCCGTTGCTCACCAAATGTTGAAGAGCAAAGGATGATATGGGTCACACTGCATCATATGTCACATTCTTGATAAGTGCTGATGTAGTGCTGGAAAAGGGCAGTTGCAGTTGAGAATGCTATGGGCTCCTACGTGTACCCAAAAGCAACTGCATATTTGGTTCAGACTTACTCTTGATAATTTTTAAGAGTCTAGAGTCTAGGTGCTTACCTGTATCTTGAATTTGGTTGAGAAGAAGATGTTGATTGGGCAGTAGTATTAGAGCATAGACTGAGTCAGCATAGACCTCCCTTGGATGCTATCTAAATGGTATAAGGATATTATCCTTGTCTTACAAGAACTATGATGTTAAGAATCTATGATTCCAGTATCTTTTGGTGACATGTATGAGAAGTTGCTAACCATAGTTTGAACATATTTGACCAAACCCAGGAACACATTTACTGAAAGGCTCGAAACAGTGTTGAAATAAGGTGGTTAACAATATTCAGTATCTATGCAGAAAACATATTTGGTTGCTACTAAGCAAAAGAGGCAGAAAGATTATAGGAACTGGGTGAAACTAAAGTTTCTACTTTAAAATAAAAAATAAACCAGTGCGCTGATGAATAGTGGCAATGTACTATATGTGCAAAAAGAAGAGAAATGGAAAGAGAATATTAACACAAAATGATCAAGGTGACTATCTTCTATTCATTCCCAAAGCTTAGTCCTGAAAAAATGGACTGAATAGAATGGACATAAAAACAAAATACAAATGTTATTACAAATTCATATTAGACTCAGACATGTTATAAATCTAAAACAGTTATATATAAAAGCCCACAGAGAAACAAATCAATCCAAAAATCACAAAACATACAACACATATCCCTTGTAAACAAAAAATCCTAAAATATTTTATCTAACACAATAGGACACAAAAACACATTTTTAATGGTCCAATTTGTGTATAAATAATCATCAGCCCAACATGTTTCTGTCCCTACACCAATTTGGTAGGACATTCATCAGAGGATATACACTGAAGATCTTTTATAGAACTTTTGATTCTTGTTTCATGGTGGTGATGCTCTCCTCAATGTTGGAGACAAGGAGAAGAGTTTCTAACACGGCACCCCAAACAAAAAGAAAACAAAAAAGAAAGGAAATCAGTCACCAATATTACGTTAAGATACATTAAGATATTAATTCATCAATATACCAGAAATGAACAATTAAGGTTTAATCTGGTCAAAAGCTTGACAAACCCCAAACTTAAAAATAAAGGGTACTTGCTCACTATGCATGGTAACACCCCTGTAATGGAAAATGCATTTCACACTTCTACTTCATAGGATTTTATTGCTGTATAACTGCCTCCATTGGCCACTACAAACCACTGCAAAATACACAGAACACATAACAAACTGTTCACAACAGTTGTTTAAGGCTACACAGGCATGTTTCCATGGCAAACATAAGTGGCATGAGGAGAAGGTTTCCAGCGCACTTCAAATTTGCCTCGGCGCTAGGAAAAATCGTCCTCTTAGGTATCCCAAATGTATGAGGGAGGATCCCAAACTCTTCCCTCTAGGAGCGAAAAAAGGCAAACATTCCTTTTCTCGCTATCAGACACTGATATGGACTAATTACCGCCATGTGAAAAACCCTTAATATAAAAACCTACACCTTTTGTGCCCAGTCTTAGAAGAACCTATTCACCATAGTGGAACCCACAAACAAATACAACTATGACCCACCTGAACTGGTCAGCTAAAACAGAGACATATGTAAACAGTTTGAAGCTACTCCCTAAGAGACATATGTGGCCAAAGCACCTTAACAACAACAAGTGCAAAAACACCATGGGTGGTCCCTTTCTCTTATTTTTGCATATATATTCTGTTACCCCCAGGTAGTAGAGATAGGTCACCCTTCATTTGGGTCTGCCCTGGGGTGATTATTACCTGTATTATATTGGTAGTGGTAACAGACTCACATGCAAAACACAATAGGCAAGAAATCAACATATAAAAAGATATGTAGCACATGTGGTTCACCTATCAAATGATTTCTGTTGACCCAAAGTCTTGGTATGCATATTATTGTCCTTGTGATTTTGAGGACTCGATCTGGGAATCCCACCTCCCCATGGGAAGGGCTACAATGTTGGCCATTTAGAAAGAGGGAATTAGGTTCAATACCAAAATTGCTGTTATTGATCATTTTGAAAAGGTCTTTGGCTCATAACTTCTGAACCACCTTACCACAAAGAATTCTGCAAGGGGATCGGTACAACTGATCAACGTGTTAGGCTAGGTCTGTTCATACAAACAGCCACCAATTTAAAAAGGGGAGCCTCCTTATGTTCTGTTCATAGAACTATTAACATAATTTTGAAATTGTTTGCATGCACATTGTAAGGGTGCAGGCTGACAAATCTGGAAGTTATAGCACCTTTACTGGTGTTTATCAGATATCTTTATACCAATAATGCTGCCATATTGCATTGGGGGCAATATAAAAATAACTTGCCACTTAAAGTAAACAAAGGTGGGAGCCAGGCTGTACATTTCCTTGTTCTTTACCCTTTCTATCCTTTGACTGATCCATATTAAGGTGGTAGGGTGTGACAATTGACCAATCTAAACTTGACCCACTTAATTGCCAAGGCTTCAAGTTCGATCACTAAATAGTTATTTTCCCTGGGGAACAGTTTTTGGCAAGTGTATAGAATGGAGTATTCTAGTCTGTCATGGATCTGGGACAATACGGCACCTAAACTAGTCAAGGAGGCGTCAGTTTGTAATATAAAGTACTCAGAATGGTCTGCAACCTTGAGAATAGGGCTTTGACATAAGGTTTGTTTGAGGACCTGATAACATATTCCATCTTGCTTATCCCCTTTAATTATCGGAAGCCCTGAGTTTCGTAGTTTGTTGGTCAATCTGGCTGTTTTATCAGAAGAATTAGGTATGAACTGTTGGGGAGGAGGTGGTCCTATCCCTCTCCCCTCGCCATTCCTGTGGTAAATAGATCACGTGCATGCCAAGTTGGGGAGAGATACCCACCCCATGGCATGATGTCTTATGATATAACATAGAGACTTAAACGCACAGTGCAGCCCACTGCCCTGACAACAGATGCCATTTTGAATTAGAGCAGACGCCATCTTTTTACTATGCCCAAAAATCATCCCTCTATAAACTCAACTCTCCCTTCACGGCACTTTGCACAGAGAACCCAAGACACTGCCACCCCCCTCTCTGCCAGCTCTTCGCGACCCCTGTTCTCACAGAAGTCCAACGATTTATTGTTGCAATTGTTTAGTATCACTTCCACAGAATGTACTCTCTGCCGAGCGTGAGACCAGAACAGGCCCCAGCTCAAGAGCCCATCCATCTCCACTAAACTGCCCATTTCCTCTCAACCCCTGCCCGTCAGGCCAGGGCCCACCAATCCTCGACCCTGCACTCTCTTTCATGGTGATACCCATCTGACTCCCTCGCTTTGACCATTCCAGAACACCCACCCTAGACTTAATCCCTTGAAGCAGTATATTCATCCCAATCCCAACACATATCCGTCCATATCATGAGGCATCAGGGAACATAAATGCCTGGGAGCGGGGCCCAGTATCAATGAAGCCCTGAATGTAGAGGTTGGGATGCCAATATATTAGCCCACTGTTTATGAATACTGACTTGAAGCAAGGATTTTATGTTTGCCATTATTCTCTTATTATCAGTTCCAGTTGCTTAGTTTATACAGTTAAGCTTGTGTTACATTTGGCCTGACCTCCACCGAGGAGATGAGCCCAGCTGACCCACGTGCCACAAGATCGACTGGGAAGCAGCAGCCAATTGCAGCTTGGCATCACCTATAGAGCAGGCTGTGCCATATGGGCCTAGCAATCCAAACTATGATTTTGTACCCTACAGAATGATATCACTTATGACGCGATTGTTACTTATAAGGTGCTGTCCGTGTAATTTCCAGCAGAGCGCTCTTGGGGAGCTATTTGCTTGCATACTTTATTTTGTATAAAGTTTGTTATCCTTGCAATTTATCTCCTGGTCTCATTCCCTGACGGGGTGCGTCATTGTTTGGGTGCCCACCTTCAGAACCTTTGATAGTACCCAATTAACCCTAGGAAAGATCTTAAATACTTTTTAGTCTTGGGCATTGGGGGCTCAAAACAGATTTAACGTTTTCCTCTTGACGTTGAATACTGTCATTTCCGACAAAGTACCCTAGGTATTTTACGGCCGGTAGGGCTAACTTGCATTTTCTCAGGTTGGCTATTAACCCGGCTTTTCGTAAGGCTCTTATCACATTGTATAGATGGTATAAATGGTCTTCCTGGGTTGGACTGTTGATTACGATGTTGTTGATCTATGCCCCGCAAAACTCTGCATAAGTTTGGAGAATCATATTTATCAACTTTTTCAAAGTTGCTGGGGCATCATGCAACCCAAAGGATAAGACCTTAAACTGATATAGACCTAGCAGGTGGCAAAAGTGGTCTTTTCTTTATCTGGTTTGTGTAGAGGAACTTGCTAGTACCCTTTGGTTAAGTCTAGGGTGGACTAATAAGTCAATGAGATTGTTAATAAGAGGCACTGGGCAGGCGTTACAAGGCTCAGATGTTATTCACCTTTAGGAAGTCTATATAGAAACTCCAATTTTTGTCTGGCTTCTCCACTAACACAATGGGGAGGACCAGCGACCGGCAGATTGCTCAATTTTGTTTCCTGGAGCATTTGCTCTACTTCTTTTATGACAATATTTCTACAGGCTTCAGGTAGTCGATACATTTTGAGATGTACTACCTTGCTTGAAGGGGTGCAGATGTGATGGTATACTCCTTTCAACCTGCCAAGCTGTTCACGGAAAACATCACGGAATTGCTCTAGCAATTCAAAAAGATATTTTTTGTTGTATCTCAGTGATATCAGAGGGAATTAGAATATTGTTGTTCACCTTCTCCAGTATTAGACAAGATAGCACTGTGGCATAAGACTCAGAGGTGTTCTCCTTTCACTCTTAAGATGTTTATATGGTAAATCTGCATCTGTAGCAATGGTCTGGCTGGGAGATCGTATAATTACAGGTGCCTGTCTTGTCCTCATATGACCCATGCCATTTAGACATAAGCATATTATCTGAGGTAGAGAGAAGCACAAAGACATTGGAAAAAGACCCAAGTGACCATTCTTATCAGGGGATGCATTATGTTGACTTTGGGCATTACCAAGGTGATCTTGAACCAGAGATTGAATGATTGCCATGTGTTCTTTGAACCGAGAGGCTGTCTGCGACAGTGGTACTGGAGCTTCTTCCCTTTCATTCCATGTTTCTCAAAGCGTATCTAAAACATCACTGTCTTCTCAACCATACAATAGTTCAAAGGGTAAGAAAACAGTGGAGGTTTATGGAAAACTGATCCCACAGAATAATCTGATCTCAATCGGTTCCGTCCTTTTCAACCAGCTTTTTAGTACTGGTCTTAAGGGTCCTATTAAACCATTAAACAAATCCATCCATTTAGGAGTGGTAAAGTGACATCCTCAAGGAGGTTATATGAAGTAACTCTTTTACTTCCACCATGAGCTTATACAGAAAGGTGGTTCCCTGGTCCATTAAAATTTCCTTAGGGAAGCCCACTCGAGAGAAGAAGCTAAGTACATGCTTGAGTATCTGTTGGGTGGTGTTATTACACAAAATAAATGCCTCCGGGTATCAGGTGGCATAGTCAAGTATCACCAACAAATATTTGTTCCCTAGTTTAGGACAATGATCTCCATTCCAATACTCAAAAATGACACTTCGAGGATGGGTAATGGATTTAAGGAGGCTGGTGGTGGTAAATGAGTACTGGTATGGTGACATATTTCACAGGTTTGAATGAAATGTTTTGTGTTGACATGTATCCCTGGCCAATAGAACGTGTTGGCCAAGTGAGACTGAGGCTTGGCTTGACCTAAATGTCCTCCTATGTTATGTGAGTGTTCAATCTCAAGCACTATCTGTTTACATACTTGGCATACCTTCAGAAGTAACATCCCTTCTACACAGGAGTCCTTTCTTAAAAAGAAAATGGCCCTCCTCCCATCCAACCTGTAGGAAGTTTTCAGTGAGTAAAGGATCATTCCGCTGAGCAAAAGACAATGTTGGGGAACATGTCAGTGCTTTCATCATGGATGGCTGGGGTTTGGGTAGAACTAGGTTGACGATCAGCTTCCTCAAAGCTTAATGCCCCACTTTCAGTAACATCTTTCTCAGTCTCTTCTCTAGGGATAGGCAACGTCACTCTTTCAAGCATTCTCTGCGCTATTTGGTCTCCTGCCTTGATCTGAAAGGCCTCCTCTTCATGATTCTGGAGACATCCCTTCACATCCATTCTAAAATCAGGGTCGACATCCCTGGCCATAATATCAATGCCAAACTTTCAAGCAAGTCCTGATTTGGGTGTCAACCTGATGTATGTTTCCGGGAGATGGAATAAGAACAAGATCAGTAGGGATAAGACGTCTTTCTTTTGGCGAAATGGTTTCTGTTCAGCGACTACAAATATCAAACCCATCAGACCCTTTAGTACCTATTGTGGGTTTGGAAGCTCTATCACTTAACTTCTGTTAGGAAAGATTTCTTGTTACTGTATCATTTCTTCCATCTTTACGGAACCCCAAACTTTTTGCTTTTATTTTCAAATCTGACCTGTATTTTCTGCAGTTCTGAAGTTCACTGCACTGGCCTTTGCTCATATGTCATGGGGAAATTGATATGTCTTTCAGGCTATCAGTAGTGGGAAACATTGTTTCCCTTAATTTGTTTACTGTATTATTACTTTCAGTTACTTTTGTATCACTTGTGGTAACTTTTTATCATTGTGCACAGCAGCTTATACTGCAGTACAATGCAGTTCAATAGGGTGAATTTGTGTTTTGCCCTAGACTAATACTCAGAGGATTTTTGGTTAATCTAGGTGTGCTAAAATGATAGGCTGGTAGCAGCAGTGACTTTTCCCCACTTGTGGGGGATTTTTGTTTTAGCTTTACCATGTTTACCGCGTTTGGCTACTAACTGTGGCTACTGGTCAAACATGGCCTTGCCACAAGATTTTTTGCCTGTTCTTTTGCCATCTTGTTCCTCAGATATCAGGAAAATCCTTATAAGGACTTCCAGTGCCCAGGAGAGCAGAAGGTTTTGCGGGCTACTGGAGGGCTGTCCATGTTTGCTGGCAGGATGTGGGCTGGGTCTGTCTGACTCCAATTCACAAACTGGTTCAGTGTGTCTGAGTGGTATGCATGAATGTTCCCACCATTGGTCCTGATTGGACCACTCCTGAGGTGTGTATGTGGGCTAGTCCTGCTATTGGCTAGCAGGAGTTTCAGCCCTCACCTGTCTTTTAGGATAAGAAGAGGACCCCTGCACCCAATCTTCAGAGATCCTGGAGAAACCTGAAGGAGCCAAGTATCCGATCCAGCTGTGAGACCCACGAAGAGACCTGAGACCCAACTGAAGGAGGCCTGGCAACCAACTTCTACTGCTGTACTGAAGGAGCCCTGTCTTGCTCTTCATCTTTAGTAGTCCTGTGAAGGAGCTACGACCCTTGGAGTGGAGGGACCATCCATTTCCGATATCTGCTCAGTGCCCTGCCAATGGAAGCCTTCAGAAGTGCCCTGGGACTGTCCTGTGTCTGACCAGCTTTGTTTTTGCATTGCTGTGCTGCCGATGACACCGTACCAAGTTTTGGAATTAAATTTGGGGGATCCTCAGCTGGACATGCAAGACTACCTCCTACGAAATGTCGGCGTCCTTGCAGCAAGGGGACCCGAGATAGAAGGGAAAGTCCAACTGTGGCTGCTGAGTCCGTGCGCAGTGACCACCTTCCGAAAATTGCTTAACTGACCTGAGTCTAGTCCTGAGAGGGGTGCTGGATCAGGTTTTTCTGCATTCTTAAACCGAGATTCCTTTTCAACAGTTAAAGACACCAACCGGAGATCATCTCGAACCTGTATCCCCTGGAAAACAAGGACTGAGGCTTTCAGCGAGAAAAACAACGTGGGACACTCTTCCTTTGTTCTGCCAAGTTGGGGAAGAATCAGAGTAAGGGGGGTAAGTTACAGATTTTCTAACCTACCCCTATAGTCCCATTATAAGTCAATGAGCTAATAATAAAGCTTATTTCTAACACTTTTGGCTTTGCCATAGCTTGCTTGCGCAAGACATCTGACTGTTGGGGCTACTTTTGGGCACTAGTATAACTTGAACCCTAACCCTAAGAATCCTTCACTGGACCCAGAGAGCCTACCTGCATTTTTTCCTGCATCCTAAATTCAGTGGAACTGTATCCTAAAAGTTTGGGCACAAGGCCCCAGGCAATTTAGGGCTTGACAATTTTAGATAGGGATCATCTCTGTGGACCTTTTTGTGCATAATACCTGTCTAACCTTTCCTTTAAGTGTCTGAATTGTATTATGCCTTATAACCAAGTTAATGTATATATGTATTTAGTTTGATAGTGTTTCCTGATACGTCTACCTGCTTGTAGTCATTTTTATATAGTGTGTTGGCCATAATTAAATAACTGTATTTGTATACATCCTGTCTAATCTGTGATCCCCATTGTGTGACCTCATTGTGGACCCTTTACAAGCTTATCCCCTCTTAAGAACTTAGCCTAGACCGCCTGTCACTGCTACCTAAACTGGTTTGGCTACAGCTTCCCAGAGTATAGAATATCAGCCCTACCAAATTGGTGGCAGTGGTGGGATGACTCTATCCACCTAACATCTGGGTGTTTTGTGAAAAGGATCTGTATTGGAGACCACAGTGTAGATAACTGGTGGTGTTTCCAGATAATACTTACACAGAACACTATAATTTTGGATTGCCTTGTAGATGAAAGTCACCTACTGTGCTACATATAATGGACACAATCACTTTCACCACTTTGAATTACTCAAAAGTGGATCAGTTGAAAACAGTGTGTGCTGAGAGGGGCTTGGCAGCCTCTGGCACAAAAGGTGAGTTTGTTGTCACAATTCTGGACTTTGAGAAAAACAAGGTTGTGCCTAACTTGACAAATGGTCCTGATAGTGGAGCTGAGGCTGGACCCATCACCGATAATGTAATTGCTGCCACTACATTGGCTAGTGTTGAGGGTGAGGAGGAGGAAAGTGCATCCTCTGGACTTCTGGCTGTGACCTCCTCAAATGCTGAGGCATTGTTCAATTTTGAAAAACAACACACTTAGGCTCAAAAAGAAAGAGCTTGTGTTTGAAATGGCCAAATTGGAAATTGAGAGGGTTGAAAGGCAGAAAGACAGGCGTCACCAGCTGGAGCTTGCCAAGATTCAGGCTTCACAACATTCTTCCAGAGGATCTGGAAATGATTCTGGGTCCTCTTCACATCTTAGGTTTCCTAAGGATCTCTTGAGTATGTATGAAGAGAAGAATGATATAATTGACTGGCTTGTAACTTTTGAGTATGCATATGAGGTACAAGGAGTGAGTGATGCTGACAGGATTGCATGGTTGATCAGCAGGCTGCCCCATTCTGGCTGCAATGTGTATGCAAATGTCAAAGGCTGATAGATTAGACTTTGTGAAACTAAAGAAATCTCTTATCCTCAAGTTTGGGAAGACTCCTGCCCAATACTTCAGGGGTTTAGCGAATATAAAAGAAAAGAATGCATGACATGTGCAAGTTGTGTCGCTGATTCCTTGAAGAACGTGTGTAGTTGGATAGAAGGCTGTCATGGCATGACCAATTTGGTCATGCTTGAATCTATTTTTGCCTGTTCTTCCCCAGAGCTTAATCAGCATTTGGCTGACTCAAATGAGTTTATTCCAAAGAGGTAGCCATTGCTGCTGACTTATGGGTTTCACATAGAGTGTCCCATAAGGACAAGCCTGCTTCAGGTAAGCAGGAGGAGGGAATGAAGCAGAAAGAGAAAGAGGAAGGGGGTACTGATAAAACTACGTCCAAGAAGGCCCACAACATGTTGAATGAGGGGAAGTTATCAGAATCAGGTCAAGGCAGTGGGACTAACCCACCCGAGCATGTGAGTGGTTACACAAAGCCCCCCTATGTGTCAAGTGCCATTTGGACAAAAAGGACCGCACATCTCTCAGGAGTTTGATTGTAGCTTTAAGTGAGCCCCAGAGAAGGATGTGGGGCCTTCTCCTGTCAAACCTGTTCTGTAAATCCATGACTTAGGGGTCTACTCTGCCAGTCTGGCCTTCTCTCAGTATGAGGAAGAAAAGATGGCAGGGTTGTTCTTCCCTTTAGACTGCGTTCCCTCAGATGAAGAGTCTGAAGTTAGTCTAGATTCCTTGGAAACTAGAAGTGCTGGAGACTTGGCTGTCATCCCAGTCGTATTGCATTGTGATAATTCTGTTGAGGATAGAGTCTGGGTAGGAGGTGGAAATACCTCTACTGTAAGGAACACTGGGCCCAGTCCTACTGAAGTAACTCCCATCATGGTAAACCCACAGGTTCTTGCCAGAGTACCTGTGGGGGATACTCAGTTGGCTGGTAGGCACTCTATTAATGTTCCAGTAGCACCTGTCATTCAAGCTGTGAATAGATAAATGGTCAGGGCATCTGTCAATATGAGGGGAGTGGTTCCTAGAAGAGTGCTGGGTGAGTTGAGCCATCAAGACTTAGGACCTGTTAGGCCCTCACCAGACCCTTCAAGCACTATGGGCCTCATTACGGGTTTGGCGGTAGCCATGCCGCTATTGGCGTCATGGCTGCCTCCAAAACCGGGTCCGGGTTACCTGAATGGGGAATTACTGGGCCATTCCGAGTTCGGAGGGCCTGGTAATTCCTCCCTCAGGGAACCCGGGCCCGGACCTTCCCCATCCCCATTCGAGCCCCCATAGGGCTCAATGTGAATGGGAGAGGGAGCTAATAACGGGCCGATTACGACCGGCCCGTTGTTAGCTCCCAGGTCCCCTTGCAGGACCCGGTAAGGACGCCTGGTTTTACCAGTTACCGGGTCCCGCGAGGGGACCTCGTACTCAGGCGGAATGGAAATAATGGGTCTGCACCCATTAGCGGACCGCGTTAACCCATTCCGCCTGACTTGTAATAAGGCCCTATATCTCAAAATCAGGCTGTGTTAGCCAAGCCTAAGAGAAAGCCTAGGCCTAAGGGGAAACCCATGGCCTGTGGAGTCAGAAACGGAGTTAGAGGGAAGGACAATATTCCCCCTGCCTTACCCACAACTGATGTTGAGGTAGTTGGAAGTGTCCCCATTCTTAGTTTGGAAGCGGGACACCAAAAAACCTTCAATCCTATGGGCCTCCTCAGCTTGACCAAGGAGTATGGACCAACAGAAAAGGAAACCGTCATGGTTAGGCCTATGGAAAAAGGCCAGCTTCCAATGGGAGGATTCTCCTTCAGTGAAGCAAAGAGTTCAACAGGACGATAGGTTACTGCAAAGTAAGCAGATTGAGCCCACCAGAGCAAACCTTGAGAGGTTGGAGGTTACTCACCTGTGTGGTCTAACACACATTCCTGCTGGCCCGTGATGCAGGTCTGTTAGGCAAGATTGGATGCACTAACCCTGTTAGAGACTACACAAACCTTGTCCTCTTGGTAATGGGTAACCCACCTATCAGTATATGTCTGTACCACACAAGTTGGTAGAGTGACTGCACAGCTAGACTTATCTCGAGAGGGGTAAATGTGAGCTGTAGAGTGGTAACACTGAGATTCACAATTACAAGTATACAAATAACCCTTACTCTCAAGATTTTCTAGTAAAATAATTATTTATCTATTTAACTGTCAGCTTTAAATAAGCCTTCTTTAAAAAGGGCAATATATAATAATTAAAAAAACACTTCGTAACACTCAGATTTAAGATAAGTAAGTAGATACTCTTCTGGGATGCTTCACACACACTTCCTACACCCAGAGGTTATTTAAATTATTAGGACAATGTTTGGCATTGATATTTCATTTTTTTTTACTTAATGCAATACTTAGATTGTGGAAAAGGAGAAGGTTAGAGAGCATGTGAATACTTTTCAATCTCCCAATGAAGTCTAGATTAGATCTTGCCCAGCAATATAAATTATACTTATGTACCACCTATGAGGGACAGGTAAATGTGTATAAATGCCAATAGAAAGACGTTAAAATAAATGAGGGACAGTTAAAACCAAAGTAAATGGGTCAGAAAAGTCGGCAGGGAGTCAGAACAGCCAAAGTTAATTTGAACAATGTCTATGGAGCCGAGGCACTTCTTTAGATAGCACAAAAGTCCTGCACAATGTTTTTAGAGAGTCTGTAGTAAAATAATCACTGTGGGCCACAAGCTATAAGGCTTGTGAAGGGCAGAGCTGTAATCAACTCTGCAAAATGCAGCTACTGCAAGTCTCCAGTGAGAACAAGCAAGCTAAAGACACAAGAGGTAAGTACCCCTTAGTCAAGACAGTACCTTACTTGTTCTGGTTGCTGTCATGCAGATTTGGGTTCCTGTGCCTCATTCGTGGGGACAAGAGTGAGATGTCTGGAGGACTTCTGCACTGCAGTTTGAAGGTCGTCAGCAGCTACGGTCTCTTTCCAATTCAGTGGCACTTCACACTTTTAGCTACCATCAATAGCATCACTGCGGTTCTTGGACCTTTGATGGGCTTCCCTTGCTTCTGGAGTCCAGCGCTCTGGTGAAGTTACTCTGGCTTGGGTCGTCCTGCTTCAAGAGGGTCCTCAGAATCTTCCTGGAGCTCTGGCCTGGCTTAAAGATGATGCACTCGATTCTGGGTTTCCTGACCCCTGGCACTCTGTTCGAGCAGCAGCAAAGAAGTACACCCAGCAGGGAGAGGTTTTCCAGCAAAGTTCATCTTGGGGTTAGTTGGTCCCACCAACCCAAGGGAAGAAGTTGTTCGTTCCGGGCTTCTCTAGTCGATTCAGAGTTGGAGCGTCAGTACTGCTGCAGGGCTTCACCGGGAAGTTCAAAGGACTAGGAGGGTGCAGCAAGCTTCTCTTCCAGTTTCCGTGATCGGATGTTTCGTCCAGTGTCGACCCTGCCTTCAGTCCAAGAAACCTTGCCTTTTATACAAGTTTCTCCCATTCCTGCACAGCCTAGCTGTCACTCACACAGCAGGGTGGCTGTCCTGCAAGTACAGCCAGCCAGCCAATCAGCACTGGGTGCATTCAGGTAACCAAGGAGACTAAGGACAGGGAGCTTTGGACACATCCCTCGCTTGCTGCCCTGTCAAACACACTGGAGACAGAGGCGGGTTTCAGCACTGAAGCCCGCCAAAGGCAAAATGAACAAAAGGGTTAAACCTGGTTTGGCACACAGAGTAAAACTCAAGAAAGACCTCACAAGCAAGAAATGGCGAAGAAAGAAGACCGGGCCATTTTGACAAAATGGGCACTCATGGTTGCATTACTGCAGGTGAGGATTCAGCCTGTGGTAGAAACGCACAATGGTAGGAAAATTAAACCACTGCAACTAGCCATTAAAAGTCATGAGCGTAACATAAAAAATGTTAAATGAGTAAGTAGGAAAACGGGCTACTAAGTAACCCCCCAGTACTTCCATATAAGATGGGGTGTACTGGACCTACATAGGAAAAACAGGGAAGCAAAGTCAATTTCACTTTACTACTCTTGGTAGCAGTAGTTCACCTAAGAGAAGGTAGTTAACCCTTATGAGAAATCCAAAGGACTTCTCTGTGGCACTGCACTGACAGTGGTGTGTGTCACAATACAAAAGTAGATGCCTATGGAGTTTGTCAGACTCCAAAAACAAAGAAATACAGAGTCCAAATCATATAAAAAATACATGAGAGAGTGATAAAAAAGGTCTCACAGACTCCAGGATAAAATCAAAAAGTCCTAAAGTCCAGCAAACGAGCTGGGTGTCTCTAAGGTTGAAGGGAATTAGCACAAACATGAGAATTGTCACTAAGAGGGTCCCAGAGGAAAACCAATGTAGGAGTCTCACTCTCTGTCACCAGGTTGACACGAGTGAGACAATATTTCAACTACTCCAGAGTTCACTTTTAGGAGTGACCTCCTTGCTACCAGAGACGGCCTCATTACATGTCCGGTGGAAACCTGACGGTTTTTCCGGCTCAGTTACCACCAGACTCGTATTACCATTCTGCCTCCGTGATTCCCGGATTTACCGGGGCATTACAACCCCGGTGACCCGGGAATTCCAGAGGCAGAATTCGGTAAATCCACATTCCCATTGAGTTCCATAGGACTCAATGGGAATGGGGACCATGGAAACACCGGCACCATCTTGTAATGGTGCCGGTGTTTCCACGTCCGCCTGCAGGCGGGCAGTGTTAAACCCGCCAGGTCAGACCTGGCGGGAATGACACCTCCGCCTGCAGGACTCGAGATCACCCGGTATGGAAACAACGGTGGCGGCGGGTTTACCGCCACCATTATTTCCATATCGGGTGACTCATAATGAGGCCCAAGGTCTAATTTTATTAGCCCTTTGACTCTGGAGACCGCAGGCAATAGGTTGCAATTGGTGATTGCTGATCACAATCCCATATGGCCTTGTGCCAACCCACGGGGAATGACCGCCACATCAGTCATTAACACAGTGCTGAATGACGGCTACAGAGGTAGCTCCTCTGCTGTGCTCAGTAGTGTGCAGACCCAGTGGAGGGATGGCCTGTCAAGTGTGACTGAGATGTCATTCACAAGATGGCCTGAGAGAAAGATCTGTCAGATCTCTCAGGAGTTTGATTGTAGCTTTAAGTGAGCCCCAGAGAAGGATGTGGGGCCTTCTCCTGTCAAACCTGTTCTGTAAATCCATGACTGCCTGTCAGTCGTCTGGGCCTTGCTATGTTTCAAAGTTTGTCAAGGTAATCTACTCTCAAGTCTTTGGTGAACCTGGACAGGTTACCATACAGTATCCTGGGAATAGCATGGAGGATTTTATCTTGAGAGATTTTGTATTTGTATTTGTATTTTTTGATTTATAGAGCACCTTACACCAAAGCGCTGTACAGTGGAACAACTTAATACATAAAAACATAAACATTATAACGGCGGAAGCAAAATTACAATATGAATCAATCAACAAAACAGTGAGAAGAGCAATTAACTGAAGGGGATAGGGAGAATAGAGGAGTAGGACTGGGTAGTGAGGGGAGGGGTGGTGATGAGTAGGAGGAGGGAAGGGGAAGGGTGAGAGTGGGGAAGCAGGGGAGGGGAGGGAGATAGTCAAGGGGAAAGAATGAGGATGGAGGGGATGCAGAAGGGGTAAGGGGTTTCAAGGAGGAGAATGGAGGAGGAGAGATTTAAGGGAAGTGCGGAATGAGGTGAAGGTGGGGGTAGAGCGGATTGCAAGAGGAAGGGAGTTCCTGTAACGCTCACCTGATTCCCGTAGAGGCGCCGGTCTTGACTGGGCGTATACCGTATCTGCAAAGGTGATGTGTAACACACGGCTGGCTCTTTGGGCTGGACCTCTGTGCACTGTATGTATGACTTGAAGGGTAAGATGTCTGCAGATAGAAAATATGGGATTAAGGAACTGGGTTATTGAATGTCTCTCTCTTCTTCCCTTTCTCTTCTCCTGTAGAACCCCAAAGGTTAACGCTCTCACCTTAGGTAAGTGAACGCCATGCTCTCCATCTGCCTCGGGGCAGGGTGCTGTAACCAGTTTCTTCACTGGATAAGGGGAGCAGGCCTCTTGACTTCAGAGGACTGCTGTCCGTCGTTTACTGCACGAACGGTAAGTTTCGAGTAATTCTAATGTCTTTAAAGTCTTTAGTAATGATGTTTCTTGTTTTGCAGGGTTCCGGCGATGGCGGATGACGGGCTGAAGTGAGTTGAAGATGGAGCCCGTGTGATGAATAGAAGCTCCTGGAAGCACGTAAGTAAGCGCTTGTTGCCTGCTTCACGATGCGCTCTAACTGTCTTTTTATTTTGCAGGTACAAGTTCGGAGCGGCTGCAGGGTGCCGGAATATCCACTGGGTTAGATGTGGAAAGGAGTAATGGCACGTGAGTATTAAAGTTCCCCAAAGTCTTTAAACGCACCTTGTTTTGTCTTTCAGATGCGGGATGCAGCGCCGAAGGCCTCCGGAGCGTGCGAGGAGTTGGTAAGCTTTTGTCTTTCAGATGCCGGAATGCAGTGTGAAGACCTCCGGAGCGCACGAAGAGTAGGTAAGCCTTTGCCTTTCAGATGCCGGAATG
This sequence comes from Ambystoma mexicanum, assembly GCF_040938575.1. Classification (NCBI taxonomy): domain Eukaryota; kingdom Metazoa; phylum Chordata; class Amphibia; order Caudata; family Ambystomatidae; genus Ambystoma; species Ambystoma mexicanum. Next base: position 1,056,243,852 of record NC_090922.1, on the reverse strand, counting down.
CAGCGCGAGGCGTTGGTGACAACCGATGGACCAGGTAAGTGAAGAGCTGTCACTGAAGACCGTAATGCTAACCTGTTCTTTCTTGTCTTTATAGGTGTTGCTGAAGACTGGATTCAGGATGGTAAGCCTTTTTCCTTAGGCCCAGGATCAGATGCAGAAGACACAATGAGCGTTCTGCTGCAGAGGATGCAGAATAACGCAAAGCAAGATTCATCCATCGGGTGTGGTTTAAATAGCCTCCTGTAGTGCTTAGGTGTCTCCTTCCACAGCCACGCCTAGGTAAGAAAAGAGTTCCTGCTTTCCAGAAGAGTTCCAGTGTTCTGAATCTAGGGAGTGGCTCCTGCCCCACCCAACAGGAAAAGTAGTTCCAAACAGAAGAGGATCAGAGGCTCAACTGGCAGGCAAGTAAGCAGCATGGTCTGCTGCAGGTAAGTCCACCCAAGCATTATGAGCCCGGCGCTTCCAGCGCTGGGACTGGGCATATTTATGAGCCTGGTGCCACTGGCGCCAGGACTGGCTCCAAAAGGTCCCAATTGGGACTGGTTGGCACTCGGAACCTGTGTTATGGATCTGCTTCCAAGGGAGTTGGGAAAACCCTGACCTTTTGGAAGCAGAGATCATGACAGTACCCCCCCCTCAAGGCCCCTCCCAAACCGGGCTTCTCCGGGGGTTTTGGCTTGTCAGGAAATGTTCGGTGAAATCTTTTGATTAGGCGAGGAGCGTGGACATATTTAGCAGGTTCCCAGGATCTCTCTTGGGGGCCGTAGCCTTTCCAGTCAATTAGGTAAAATAGTTTAGATTTGGAGATCTTGGAGTCCAGAATGCTTTTGACTTCAAACTCGAGTTCTCCATCAACTAGGATAGGTTTTGGAGATTTAGTTAGTCAGGTTTGAGGTTGCACGGGTTTTAATAGAGAGACGTGGAAGACCGGATGTATCTTCATGTGCGGGGGCAAGTCCAACTTGACCGCTACTGGGTTTACTATGGTAGTGATGGAATAGGGACCAAGGTATCTTGGGTTGAATGTGCGTGGCCCTTTTAGAGGTAGATATTTGGTGGATAACCAGACTTGATCCCCTACTTGATATTGAGGGGCTTCCTTCCGATGTTGATCTGCTGCTTTCTTGTATTGTTCTTTAGCCCTTTGAAGGTGAGAAACAGCTTCCTTAAAGGCTTGGGTGATTGTAGAATGCAGGTAGTCTACTGCTGGTGTTTCAAGATCTTGGAGGGGATCCAACTCCGAGGTTCGAGGGTGACTGCCGTACAAAAGAAAAAACGGGGTTTTCCCAGTTCCCGAATGGACAGAGTTATTGTAGGCATATTCGGCTATCCATAGGATGTCTTTCCAAGTTTTTTCAGTTTGTTGCAGCATGCAGCGTAAATACTGTTCCAGAGTTTGATTGGTCCTCTCGGTTTGTCCGTCGGTCTGAGGGTGGTGACTGGTCGATAGTCTCACATCAATTTGAGCCGACCGACAGCAACTTCGCCAAAAATGAGAAATAAATTGACTACCTCGATCTGAAATTAGAACCGAAGGAAAACCGTGCAGTCGGACGATGTTTTCGAGAAATTCTCGGGCCAGAGTTGCTGCTGTTGGCAAGCCTTTGAGCGTAATGAAATGCGCCATCTTGGAGAATAAGTCCACGATTACTAGAATCGTATTGTATCCGGAGCATGGAGGTAGATCGGTGATGAAGTCCATAGAAAGCGTATGCCAAGGGCGAGGTGGGATGTCAATAGGGCGTAAGAGGCCTGCTGGTCTTTCCTTTTGACTCTTGTTTTGGGCGCATACTCCACAGGACATTATAAAGTCTCTGATATCTTTTTTCCAAGACGGCCACCAGAAGTAGCGCTTGATCTTTTCTGAGGTCTTGGCCATACCGGGATGTCCTTCCATTAAAGAATTGTGATAACAAGAGATTACTTTTTTCTGTAAATCTGTGCTGGGTAGGTATAATCGTTCTTGGAAATACAATAAGTTGTCCTTTACTGCAAAGTCCTTTCCCTGCAGATGCCAATTATGTATGTCTGCTGGAGTTACAAGTTGCCTGGCCTTATCCTTAACTTCCTCTATGGATTCTGTGGCGATTACACCCAGAATTCTTTGTTCGGGAATGATTGGTACAGGTTTAGGGTTGATCAAGTGTTCTTCCACTCCCATCCGAGAAAGGGCATCAGCTTTACCGTTCTTTGTACCAGGTCGATAGGTAATTATGAAGTCAAACTCGGCAAAGAATAATGCCCAACGGAGTTGTCTAGAGGATTGGGCTTTTGCGTTTTTCAAATATTGCAGGTTTCGGTGATCCGTAATCACAGTAACGGTGTGTCGGGCCCCCAGCAGATAATGCCGCCAAGCCTTAAAGGCAGACTTGATAGCCAGAAGTTCCTTGTCAGTAATCGTGTAATTGATTTCAGGAGGCGAGAATTTGCGGGACCAAAATGCCACGGGATGCAACTGATTGGTTACCGGGTCCTTTTGTGATAGAACTGCCCCCATGGCAAGGCTTGAAGCATCAGTTTCCACGATGTAGGGGAGTTCGGGGCGAGGGTATTTTAAGATTGGTGCAGAGATAAATTTAGTCTTCAAATCCTGGAAAGCTTGTTCCGCCTCGGTAGACCATTCAAAATGTTTGTTTTTCTTTAACAAGGCAGTGATGGGCTGGACTATTCGAGAGAATTCGGGGATAAACCTGCGGTAAAAGTTAGCGAAGCCTAACATGCTTTGCACACCTTTTACGGAGGATGGTGATGGCCATTTGAGAACTGCATCGACCTTCTTTGAATCCATACGCAATCCGCCTGTCAGAATGCACCAAAGTATCAACCGAAAAGGATACAATATTCAAAAGGATACAGGAGGTAGGGTCTTCCGGATCCCTGTTCACCCGACTTGATAGTCGTGAAGTCAACAAAGACCTTCCAAATGATACAACCCTCTGACTGATAAAACAGGCAGAGCGATGGATCACTGGAAAGGGCGTGGGTAAGGTATAGTAATCCAGCCTAGGACAAATTAAAGTATCATGAATAACTGCTCCAACCTGAGTATGATGAGTTAGATAATGACAGGAATGATCACACTGACCTGTATCTCTGGGTAGAACAATCCAGAAGTCTCTTGATGGATTTGAAATGAAGAACAAAACGACAGGGAAGGGAAAATTAGTAAGGGAGACTTATCCCGGACGGAACGAGGCTCACGCTAGATACGGGTTGAATTCACCACAGGATAGCGTCCAAAGTTCAGTTCAAAGTCTCTTCCAATAATCCTTGAAAGGCTTCCTTCCCACTTGGGAATCAATCCTTCTGTTAATTCCACAGATGCAGGAGTTAGAAGAAAAATAGTGTTTGAAGACAACGTGAGCGTGTGGATTTACACGCGGGCAGGAATCGCGCAGCCTGGGCCAGCCGCGTGTGAAGACAACGTGCGCGTGTGGATTTACACGCGGGCAGGGTTCGCGCAGCCTTGGCCAGCCGCACTTGAAGACGAAGAGCGCGTGTGGATTTTACACGCGGGCAGGATTCACGCAGCCTGGGCCGGCCGCACTTGAAGACAAAGAGCGCGTGTGGATGTTACACGCGGGCAGGATTTACGCAGCCTTGGCTAGCCGCGTATGAAGACAAAGAGCGCGTGTGGACTTTACACGCGGGCAGGATTCACGCAGCCTGGGCCGGCCGCACTTGAAGACGAAGAGCGCGTGTGGCTGTTTACACGCGGGCAGGTTTTACGCAGCCTTGGCCAGCCGCGTATGAAGACAAAGAGCGCGTGTGGACTTTACACGCGGGCAGGATTCACGCAGCCTGGGCCGGCCGCACTTGAAGACGAAGAGCGTGTGTGGATGTTACACGCGGGCAGGTTTTACGCAGCCTTGGCCAGCCGCGTATGAAGACAAAGAGCGCGTGTGGATTTTACACGCGGGCAGGATTCACGCAGCCTGGGCCGGCCGCACTTGAAGACGAAGAGCGCGTGTGGAAAAGCACACGAAGGGATAGCTCCAGGAATCAGCGTGTGGCGGAACACACGCTATCGAAGACCCAAAAGTAGCTGTAGGAATATACCAGGATGTAGATCAGAGGTTCAGCTACACGACGCCAATAGAGACGATCAGAAGCAGCGAGTGAAGTTTCTACGCTGCTTAAATACGTGATACCGTAGTTCATGTGACGGAGCAAAAGTCACGTGAAGTTAGCGACGTGAAAAGTGTAAACGTCGTTTTCCCGGTAACGTATCGAATAGCCTCCATTTGGAGTAGAACGGTCTAGCTGTTCTACGAGCGTAGCGTCCAGCATGCATGACAGTGCCATCCCCCAAAGGGACAACCTCTCCCCTTCTTGTGTGGAAGCGCTTCAATAAAGCAGGAGCATGAATGTTGGAAAGAGGTTCCCAGGACCTATCTTCGGGTCCATAGCCCTTCCAGTCCACCAGATAAAATGGTCTACCAGAACGGAGTTTCATATCTAGTATGTCTTGTACCTCGTATTCATCAGACCCCCGCACAGATATAGCAACAGGCCGTACCGGCAGTCTAGTAGTGTCAGAGAAAGGCTTGATGAGCGAGACGTGGAATACAGGATGCACCCGCCATCGTTGTGGCAAAGCCAGACGTACAGCAGCAGGATTAAGAACATGGAGCACAACATACGGACCGATGAATCTAGGCAACAATTTCTTCTTGCCCGGAATTCTTAAGTTCTTAGTGGATAGCCAGACTTTCATCCCAGCCTTATAGACAGGTGCGGACACCCTATGAGCATCGGCATAGAACTTGTCACGTCGTTTGGCCAGCTCCAAATGCTGCTTCACCTTTCTTTGTAGTCTCTTCAGATCACGAAGCGTACGGCCTGCGGCAGGCGTGTCCAGGGATAGACCGGAGTCTAGAGGTATTGATCGGGGGTGTTGTCCATAGAGAGCATAGAACGGTGAAGTGCCTATGGCACTATGATAAGAGTTGTTATAGGCGAATTCAGCCGCCGGCAGTACCGTGAGCCAATCCGATTGGTATTGCAAACACAGACACCGCAGATATTGTTCCATAGTACAATTGACCCTTTCGGTCTGTCCGTCGGTTTGAGGATGATAAGCGCTGGACATTCTATCATCGATTAGTAATGCAGATGTTAAGGCTCTCCAAAAGCGTGACGCAAACTGCGAGCCCCTGTCAGTAATGATTACTGATGGTAGACCAAAGAAACGGAATATATGTTGGATGAATAGATCAGCCAGAACAGTAGCAGTTGGTAAACCAATACAAGGAATAAATAGGGCCAATTTAGTGAAATAATCCACTACGACCCATAGGGTATCATATCCTTGATTTGGGGGGAGTTCCACCACAAAGTCCATAGATATCATGTCCCATGGTTTGGTAGGGACAGGCAGGGATTGGAGTAAGCCCACTGGTTTACCAGGAGTATTTTTACATTGGATACATACAGAACAAGAAGATACGTAGTTTATAACGTCTTTTGCCATGGATGGCCACCAGCACCACCTTTTGAGCAGGTCCAGTGTTTTCTTCTGTCCAGGATGGGCTGCAATCAAGGAATCATGATTCCATTTGAGGGCTTTATCCCGCATTGAAGGAGTTGATAGATAAAGTACCCCCTGTGTGAATGGTAAACCGTTATGCACGTCTAGATTCATATCCTGGACTACTTGTGGATTATTTTTTACCCACTCTTGTATTTCGGTTTTTAAGGATGGTTGAACCGAACAACCACAAATCACATGATCTGCCAACAGCTGGATCTGTACTTGTTTTTCTTCCTGCGCCTCTTTACTCATACGGGACAAAGCGTCCGACTTAACATGTTCTCGGGCAGGACGATAGGTGACCTGGAAATCGTATTGGGCAAAAAAGACATGCCATCTGGCCTGACGGGCCGTAAGGCATTTCATGGATTTGAATGCTTGGAGATTTCTATGGTCAGAGTACACCAACACCTGTTGTTTGGCCCCAAGAAGATGATGACGCCATTCTCGGAAGGCATCTTTGATAGCCAGTAGTTCCCGTTCAGTAACGGTGTAGTTCCGTTCATATGAGGTGAGTTTACGAGAGAAGAAAGCCACTGGGTGTTCCTCCTTGGTTTCTGTGCAGACTTGTGAGAGCACTGCGCCAATAGCGACACTGGATGCATCCGCTTCAACGACAAACTGGCGATCAGGATCCGGATGTTGAAGCACGGGTGCAGTGGTAAATGCTTCCTTCAGTTTTTCGAATGCTGCTTGGGCATGTTGGTTCCAACAGAAAGGTACTTTGGAACTAGTTAAAGCCGTCAAAGGAGCTACTGTTTTGGAAAAGGAATGGATGAATCTGCGATAGAAATTCGCAAAGCCCAAGAAAGACTGTAGCGATTTGACGTTGTGTGGAACTGGCCAATTCAAGACGGCCTTTACCTTGGAACGACTCATTCGAGCACCTAGATTGGTAATGTCGTAACCAAGGAATTCCACTTCCTGCGAATGAAAGACACATTTTTCGGCTTTCACATAGAGGTGGTTCTCCCTAAGTCTTTGTAGGACTGTAGAAACATGTCTGACGTGTTCCGATAGAGATGAGGAGTAAATCAAAATGTCGTCCAGATAGACAACGACAAATCGGTCCATGATGTCTCTGAATATATCATTCATGAAGAATTGAAATGTGGCGGGAGCATTGCACAGACCAAAAGGCATCACCAAATATTCGTAAAGACCATACCGTGTCTTAAAAGCGGTCTTCCATTCGTCGCCTTCACGAATGCGAACCAAATTGTATGCACCTCGCAAGTCCAGTTTGGTGAAGTAGCTGGAAGTGCCTAACTGATCCAACAGCACGTTTATTAACGGTAAGGGGTATTGGTTTTTGATGGTGATATCATTAAGTGCCCTGTAATCAATGCAGGGTCTGAGGTCTCCCTCTTTCTTAGGAACAAAGAATAGAGGAGATGCAGCAGGAGATTGCGAGGGTCGTATAAAGCCCATGGCTAGCGCCTTGTCAATGTATTCCTTTAACACGACATCTTCTTTAGGTGTTAAAGAATAAACACGGCCTGTAGGAATTTTGGCACCCGGGATCAGTTCGATAGGACAGTCGTACTGTCGATGAGGAGGTAATTGTTCTGCCTGGCCTTTATCAAAGACATCAGCATAATCAGCGTATTCGCATGGTATGATATTGTCGCATTGATGTACAACGCTGATAGCAGAATCCTCCACCACAGAGGCCAAGATGTGTTGTTTACTTGACACCTCCTGACTGGTAAAGCAATGTTCGTTGCAATGAGTCGAAGGATATTGGAGCGATCCCGAAACCCAGTCAACAGTAGGATTGTGAAGGGTTAACCATGCAAGACCAAGTATGATCTCGTACTGCGGAGCAGCAATAACATCGAAGACGATTTCTTCTGAATGGTTATTTGATAACGTCATCCGAACAGGTACCGTCTCCTGGGTTACCATACCAGAAGTTAACACAGATCCGTCCACGGTATTCACCGTTTCAGGTTTTTTTTTGTTTACTAGGGGTAAGGAACGGTTCTTGGCATAGGTGATGTCTATATAATTGCTGGTGGCGCCAGAATCAACCATGGCCTTGGAAACCACTTCTCGCTCATCACAATGTAACGTCACCTGTACTATTACAGGTGCATGTTTAGGAATGGTACTGGAGTCCGATGAAACACTCGACATAGGGACTCCTGCTAATGTCGAGTTTTGGCGTTTCCCGCACGCTTGACGGGTTTTTTAGGACATGTTGCCAAGAAATGCTCGGAAGAACCACAATACATACATAAGTGGTTTTTTCTTCGGTTCTCCCGTTCTGTATTGGACAATCGGCCTCTCACGGCGCCTATTTGCATGGGTTCAGGGTCGTTAGAGATGACTGCTGGTGTCTCTGACCGCCCCGAGACTGGCATGAAGGGCTTTTTCTCTCCCTTTCGAGCATTCCTTCGGGCGTCGATTTGTAGAACCAAATCAAGCAGCTCTGGGAAACCCGTAGGAACCACAGGAACAGTAGATAAGGCGTCTTTCAGTTCTTCAGAAAGGCCCTTGTAAAAAACAGCCGTTTTCTTGCTGTCAGGCCATTGGGTTTCCGCCGTCAGTTGATTAAACCGGGCGACGTAAGACATAAGGGGTTGGCTGCCTTGTTGTAGGTTAAGCAACTCCAAATCTGTGGCTTGAGTAGAGTAACGCATGTCAAAGACTTTACTCATAGCAGTCAAGAGATCGTCACAATCGTACAACAAAGGGCTATTAGTTTCCAACAAAGGGTTAGCCCAAGCAGCAGCCGTGCCCCCTAAATGGGAAAGCACGAAGGCTGCTTTTGTGGTTAGGTCAGGAAAAGACGTAGGACGGCAAAGGAAATGGAGTCGGCACTGGTTTACAAAGGTTCTGTAGGTTTTGGGATCACCCGTGAACCTTTCTGGAGGGGCCAAGGGAAACTGAGTGGGCATAACCACGTTAATAGTCTCCTGTGGGGGTGCCGTAGTCCCAGATCCGGATGCGGTAGCCATCGGCGCTTGTGTTCCCTGAGGACTACCATGTAGGGCGTCTTGCATAACGTCCATACGGTGCCGTAACATGTCCTGTGCAGTAACCATTTCGTTTCTCAAATCGTGGATCAACTGTGTCAAAACAGTTAAAGGATCCGTACCCTCCATGGCTTCTGATTCTGTCAGAATGCACCAAAGTATCAACCGAAAAGGATACAATATTCAAAAGGATACAGGAGGTAGGGTCTTCCGGATCCCTGTTCACCCGACTTGATAGTCGTGAAGTCAACAAAGACCTTCCAAATGATACAACCCTCTGACTGATAAAACAGGCAGAGCGATGGATCACTGGAAAGGGCGTGGGTAAGGTATAGTAATCCAGCCTAGGACAAATTAAAGTATCATGAATAACTGCTCCAACCTGAGTATGATGAGTTAGATAATGACAGGAATGATCACACTGACCTGTATCTCTGGGTAGAACAATCCAGAAGTCTCTTGATGGATTTGAAATGAAGAACAAAACGACAGGGAAGGGAAAATTAGTAAGGGAGACTTATCCCGGACGGAACGAGGCTCACGCTAGATACGGGTTGAATTCACCACAGGATAGCGTCCAAAGTTCAGTTCAAAGTCTCTTCCAATAATCCTTGAAAGGCTTCCTTCCCACTTGGGAATCAATCCTTCTGTTAATTCCACAGATGCAGGAGTTAGAAGAAAAATAGTGTTTGAAGACAACGTGAGCGTGTGGATTTACACGCGGGCAGGAATCGCGCAGCCTGGGCCAGCCGCGTGTGAAGACAACGTGCGCGTGTGGATTTACACGCGGGCAGGGTTCGCGCAGCCTTGGCCAGCCGCACTTGAAGACGAAGAGCGCGTGTGGATTTTACACGCGGGCAGGATTCACGCAGCCTGGGCCGGCCGCACTTGAAGACAAAGAGCGCGTGTGGATGTTACACGCGGGCAGGATTTACGCAGCCTTGGCTAGCCGCGTATGAAGACAAAGAGCGCGTGTGGACTTTACACGCGGGCAGGATTCACGCAGCCTGGGCCGGCCGCACTTGAAGACGAAGAGCGCGTGTGGCTGTTTACACGCGGGCAGGTTTTACGCAGCCTTGGCCAGCCGCGTATGAAGACAAAGAGCGCGTGTGGACTTTACACGCGGGCAGGATTCACGCAGCCTGGGCCGGCCGCACTTGAAGACGAAGAGCGTGTGTGGATGTTACACGCGGGCAGGTTTTACGCAGCCTTGGCCAGCCGCGTATGAAGACAAAGAGCGCGTGTGGATTTTACACGCGGGCAGGATTCACGCAGCCTGGGCCGGCCGCACTTGAAGACGAAGAGCGCGTGTGGAAAAGCACGCGAAGGGATAGCTCCAGGAATCAGCGTGTGGCGGAACACACGCTATCGAAGACCCAAAAGTAGCTGTAGGAATATACCAGGATGTAGATCAGAGGTTCAGCTACACGACGCCAATAGAGACGATCAGAAGCAGCGAGTGAAGTTTCTACGCTGCTTAAATACGTGATACCGTAGTTCATGTGACGGAGCAAAAGTCACGTGAAGTTAGCGACGTGAAAAGTGTAAACGTCGTTTTCCCGGTAACGTATCGAATAGCCTCCATTTGGAGTAGAACGGTCTAGCTGTTCTATGAGCGTAGCGTCCAGCATGCATGACACCGCCAGGTGATAATATGAATCCCAAGAATTCAACTTCAGTTACGTTGAAACCACATTTTTCCAACTTAGCGAAAAGTTTGTGTTGACGCAATCTTTCGAGGACCATTTTCACGTGTTTCCGATGTTCAGATTCCGATGAAGAATAAACGAGGATGTCGTCAATGTAAACAACAACACACACATCTATGAGCTCTCTGAGGACATCGTTCATAAAATATTGAAAGGCGGCCAGGGCATTGCAAAGTCCGAAGGGCATGACCTGATATTCAAATAGTCCATACTTGGTGCGGAAGGCCGTCTTCCATTCATCGCCCTCTTTTACTCGTACCAAGTGGTAAGCTCCTCTAAGATCCAGCTTTGTATATATGCATGCTTTTCTGACTTGGTCCAGGAGTTCAGGGATCAAAGGTAACGGATATCTATTCTTAACGGTGATCTGGTTCAGGGAGCGATAATCTATACAAGTTCTAAGGTCTCCTTCCTTTTTTGGAACGAAGAACAAAGCTGAAGAAGCAGGGGACTTGGAAGGACGAATAAACCCATTTGCCAGGTATTGATCCAGGTATTGTCGAAGGTGAAGGTTCTCAGGCTCGGTGAGGGCATAAATTCTACTACAAGGAGGAGTAGATCCAGGTATCAGGTCTATCTGGCAGTCATAAGACCTATGAGGAGGTAGAGAGTTAGCCTGATCCTTCCGGAAAACATCTTGGTATTCTAGGTATTCGGGAGGTAACTGGGGAGTCTCTGAAGAAATTGCTGCCAGTGCAACACCAGGTGGAGGGTGACAAGTAGAGACACATTCTGGAAACTGGACCGTTCTTGCTCGCCAATCGATCAGAGGATTGTGTTTCTCTAACCAAGGTATTCCTAGAATAATCTGAAACTGAGGGGCCTTGATCACATCGAACACGATCTTCTCATGGTGTCCATCTTGACTTACTAGCGTCACCTCTTGAGTGGTATGCGTTACTGGCCCGGAGGCTATCTCCGTACCATCCACCGTAGTAATGACGTCCTTTACAGCCTTGGGACAAAGAGTTAGATTCATCCTCAAAACCATTTCATGATCCACATAATTGCCGATGGCACCGCTGTCGACGTAAGCTTCAATTGCATGTAATCGATCCGGATTATCAGGGCTAATGAGGACCATAGGTATCACGAAATGCGAGGTCACGGAACTGGTTTTCACGCTCGGCAAGAGGACCTCTATTCTTGTCGGGCGAGGTCGTTTCCCTGCTCAGAGTTTGTAACTTTGGTAACTGCAGCTCCTACTGCCTTCTTGGCAGGTTTCACCGGACAGTCTCGAAGAAAGTGCCCTGAGTTTCCGCAATAGAGGCATAATTGCAACTGTTTTCTCCTTTCCCGCTCCTTTTGTGTTAGAGGACCTTTCAGACCCCCTATTTGCATGGGTTCCCCGGGGTCTACTCCTTTGGAAGGAGTTGGCGGTTTGGAAAATACTCGAGCATCAAACTTGGAACGATCGGCCTTCCTGTTCTGCAGTCTGTGATCTATTTGAACGACTAAGTCTATATAGTCCGAACAATCTTGTGGGGGATTCACTACTTGGGCTAACACATCTTTGAGCTCTCCACGTAGACCTCTATAAAACAGCGTAATCCTTTTGTCCTCAGGCCCTTGAGTTTCCACTATCAGTCTGTTGAAAGACGCAATATAAGCCAAAAGGTCTTGATTACCTTGTCGCAACGAAAGAAGCTCATTGTCCAAGGCCTGCCCCTGTGAATGTCTTGTGAACAGTTTTTCCATACTGAGCTGAAAAGCTTGAAAATCATGGAGGACCGGATCATCTTGATTTACTAGAGGGATCGACCAGTCTGCCGCATTGCCACTAAGGTACGAAAGCACGAAAGCTACTTTAGCTTGATCAGTTGGAAAGGCTGCTGGCCGGCATAAGAAATGCAACCGGCACTGATTGATAAATACTGCAAACCTCTTTGGGTCACCAGAAAATCGTTCGGGCGGAGCCAGAGGTACATTCCCAGGTAGGTTGATCTGCACTGGATTCATAGAGGATGTAGAAGGAAGATTTCCCCCAGATGCGGGTAACGGGGTCTGTCCGGCTTGTGACTGTAGCAATTGTCTAGCGAGATCATCTGTTCGCTCCTTGGAAATAATCAGTTCCCTTCTTAGAGCGTTCGTTTCCTGATGGGCTGCATGCACTTCTGCCCTTAGTTCCCCAAGTAACTGGGCTAGCTGGTCGGTATCCGAGGTTTCCATAGCGCCTGGACGGGAGTTTTGTGGTAGGCTTTGCGTTCTGTAACGCTCACCTGATTCCCGTAGAGGCGCCGGTCTTGAGTGGGCGTATACCGTATTTGCAAAGGTGATGTGTAACACACGGCTGGCTCTTTGGGCTGGACCTCTGTGCACTGTATGTCTGACTTGAAGGGTAAGATGTCTGCAGATAGAAAATATGGGATTAAGGAACTTGACTTCAGAGGACTGCTGTCCGTCGTTTACTGCACGAACGGTAAGTTTCGAGTAATTCTAATGTCTTTAAAGTCTTTAGTAATGATGTTTCTTGTTTTGCAGGGTTCCGGCGATGGCGGATGACGGGCTGAAGTGAGTTGAAGATGGAGCCCGTGTGATGAATAGAAGCGCCTGGAAGCACGTAAGTAAGCGCTTGTTGCCTGCTTCACAATGCGCTCTAACTGTCTTTTTATTTTGCAGGTACAAGTTCGGAGCGGCTGCAGGGTGCCGGAATACCCACTGGGTTAGATGTGGAAAGGAGTAATGGCACGTGAGTATTAAAGTTCCCCAATGTCTTTAAACGCACCTTGTTTTGTCTTTCAGATGCGGGATGCAGCGCCGAAGGCCTCCGGAGCGTGCGAGGAGTTGGTAAGCTTTTGTCTTTCAGATGCCGGAATGCAGTGTGAAGACCTCCGGAGCGCACGAAGAGTAGGTAAGCCTTTGCCTTTCAGATGCCGGAATGCAGCGCGAGGCGTTGGTGACAGCCGATGGACCAGGTAAGTGAAGAGCTGTCACTGAAGACCGTAATGCTAACCTGTTCTTTCTTGTCTTTATAGGTGTTGCTGAAGACTGGATTCAGGATGGTAAGCCTTTTTCCTTAGGCCCAGGATCAGATGCAGAAGACACGATGAGCGTTCTGCTGCAGAGGATGCAGAATAACGCAAAGCAAGATTCATCCATCGGGTGTGGTTTAAATAGCCTCCTGTAGTGCTTAGGTGTCTCCTTCCACAGCCACGCCTAGGTAAGAAAAGAGTTCCTGCTTTCCAGAAGAGTTCCAGTGTTCTGAATCTAGGGAGTGGCTCCTGCCCCACCCAACAGGAAAAGTAGTTCCAAACAGAAGAGGATCAGAGGCTCAACTGGCAGGCAAGTAAGCAGCATGGTCTGCTGCAGGTAAGTCCACCCAAGCATTATGAGCCCGGCGCTTCCAGCGCTGGGACTGGGCATATTTATGAGCCTGGTGCCACTGGCGCCAGGACTGGGTCCAAAAGGTCCCAATTGGGACTGGTTGGCACTCGGAACCTGGGTTATGGATCTGCTTCCAAGGGAGTTGGGAAAACCCTGACCTTTTGGAAGCAGAGATCATGACAGTTCCAGTGCAGTGGCGCTAGGAGTTGGAAGAAGCGGAAACGGGAGGAGGCACAGGGGGACGAAGGTACAGTGAGAAGGAAATAGTCAGCGGAGCGAAGGGAATGGGAGGGGGAGTAGAAAGAGAGAAGGGAGGAGCGATAAGGGGGAGCGAGACCATGGAGAGATTTGAAGACAAGGCAAGGAAAGTGAAATATAAGTTGGGAGTGAAATGGAAGCCAGCCAACGTAAGAGAGGGAGGTAGAGATGGAGTCACAGAAGTAAGGAGACAAAGAGTACAAACAGCAGAGTGGTAGATGGATTTGAGGGGGGCAAGGTGAGAAGTAGGTAGTCCAAAGAGTAGGGATGAGCAATAGAAGAGGCGGGAGAAGTTGAGGGAGGAGATTAAGAGTTTGGTAGCATGGAAGGTGAGAGAGGGACGGAATTTTTCGAATATTGAAGAGGTGGTAGTGACAGGTGCGAGAAGTGAGAAAAATATGTTGGGAGAATGAGAGAGAGGAGTCAAAGTGAATGCCTAAATTACGAGCATGGTGAGAGATAGGGAGAATAGAGGGAGGAAAGTGAATGAATGGGGAGGCGAGCGAGGGGGAAGAGAGTTGGAGGGAAAGAATATGACTTCGGTCTTGTCAGTGTTAAGGGAGACATCCAGTTCTTTATGGCAGTAAGGCAGGGAGAGAGTTTTTGGTGAAGGTCAGTTGAGAAGGAGGAGAAAGAGAGAAAGAGTTGAGTGTTGTTGGCATAGAAATGGTGGGAGATGCCAAACGAGGAGATAACAGGGGCAAGGAGGGAGGTGTAAAGAGAGAAGAGGAAAGGACCAAGCACCGAACATCTGGGTTACGCCGTATTCAAGAGGATCGGTAGGAGAGGACCGGCCACCCCAGGAGACAGTAAAGGAGTGGTAAGAGAGGTAATAGGATAGACAGTTGAGAACAGAGCCTTTGAACTGAAAGGAGGAAAGAGTGTTGAGAAGGAGGGGATGATCAACAGTGTTAAAGGCAGCGGAGAGATCGAGGAGAATAAGGATAGAGGATTGCTTGGAATGGCGAGCAGAGAGGAGGGAGTTAAGGATATAGGTGAGAGCAGTTTCAGTAGAATGTTTGGGACGGAATCCAGATTGGGAGGGTGGTAGGAGAGAGAAATTAGTGACAAAGGATGAGAGCTGAGAGTAGGCGAGGCGCTCGAGAAGCTTGGAGAGGAATGGGAGAAGAGAGATAGGTCGGAAATTAGAGGTGAGAAGGGGATCAGCAGAAGGTTTCTTCAGAATTGGGATGATAGTAGCATGCTTGAAAGCAGAGGGAAAGGTTGCTGAGGAGAGACAGATATTGAAGAAGGAGGTGAGGTAGGGGATAAGAAGAGGGTAAATCTTTTGGGATGAGAAGGGAAGGGAGAGGGTCAGTTGGGGCAGACGTGGGATGGGCTTTGGAGGGAGGGTGGAGACTTCGGAAGGGGAGACAGGTGAGAAGATGGACATGCAGGATGAGGGAGGTGGGAGGAGAAGAGGCGAAATCTGAGGAGGAGTGGATTTTTTGATGAAGGGTAAGAATCTTGGAGGAGAAGAAGTTAGCGAAGTCAGAAGGAGAGAGTGTAGAATTGGAGGAGGATCAGGAGTGGGGGGAGAGAGAAGTTGAGAGAGAGTTTAGAAGATACGGCGAGGGTGAGTGTCTTGAGATTGGAGTAGGTTAGGGTAGTAGGAGGATTTAGCCAAGGCAAGACAAGAGTCATAGAGTGCGTGGTAAGAGAAGTAGGAGGTTTGGTTGGAAAGCGAGGGAGTTTTGAGCCAGAGATGTCAGAGAAGACGCCACAGAGAGAGGAGTTGAGGAGTGAGCCAAGGTTGAGAGGGTTTCCGGGTTGGGCGGAAAGAGATAAAGGGGGTAAAGTTGATCAAGGGAGGAGGAAATAGAAGAGGAAAGGGAGGATAGAGCATCATTTGCTGATAATAAGGAGAAGTCTTGGAGAGAGGGAAGAGGGGGGACGATAGATGATCAGGAAGGAAATAGGGTTGTAAAGGAATTCAAACGAAGGGAAAGAAGGGAGAGATGGTAAGGAGGAAGAGGAGATGTACTTGGAGTGGTAGAGGAGCCCTGCTTATGGCTGTAGAGTGGGAGACAGAGAAATCTGTGTTTCTCCCTGCTCTGTGCCAAAGCAGCCCTTCTAATAGCTCCAGTGAGTTTGGCCTAGTGTCTCCTCACCTGACCCCCACATCAGCAAGGTGAGCTGGAGAGTCTGCTGAGGCAATCTCCTCCCTTGGTGTCACTGACACCTTTTATAACAGGATGGTGTGTCCAGACTGTATTCTGGGAATAAGTGAACCAACCTAGATTTGGTATTGTGGTGGCTCAGAACCAAGATAAAGTTCTGCCAGTTGGTGTGAGATCGACCCTGTGTTGGAACGAACAGTGTAAGAGCATTCTAACAGTCAAGAGTTCAGTTCTGAGGAACTGAAGGGATACACAGGTAAAGCCAGTTTCGGATTCTGCATGGACACTAGAGCTCTGTGTTTTTTGTTTATTAAAATGATTCAGTTTGATTTAAAACTTTACATTGTACATCCTAAGAAATTACTTTTTTTTATTTTTAAAAGGGCAATCACGAATAAATGAAGTCTCTTCAATTAATCAATTAAAAAACATTATACATAGATCTGCTTCTTCCTTGTATTTCATATCACCATATTCTTGTTCTTATTCTTGCTTTCCAGTACTAAGGCTCATGATTGTGTCCCATAATTGTATTACTCTATAAATGAGCGCATTATTGTTACCTAGTACTATCTGTGCCCAGCGTTCATCTCTATCCATTTGTGTAGCTTCTTGCGGAAGCATATTTGCAAATAGTTCTCTTTTATCTATCACAGCCGGGCATTCCATAACAGTGTTTCTCTTTGCTCCAGCTGTTAGCAAAATCTACAAAAGGCTTCTTCAGGTATGCCAGTTTTCATAAGAAATTCCTATGTAGGGAGTACATTCAATCTTAGTCTTAAAAACGTGTCCCTCATCTGCCGATCTGGGAACAGTAGCAAGTGGTGTGGTAATTTATTCAATGTTCTCACTTCAATTTTTGATTTAATATCCAACTTATATTGTGCTTATTGGTTATAGTGTTAATCCAACCCTTACATTGGATTTACTTCTTTACCTCCTGCGGTCGGTTGATTAGCATTTCTTTATTTGTTTCTGTGTTCTGAAGTAGTGGTGCGCATGTTTCTTTCCATACCTTTATTGCAGCGTTGTTTGATGAAGTCGGTTTATCATGAAGGATATCGATTGGAGGGATGTCATCCCCACGACAGAAGCACACTCTTCACTAAGAGGTAACACCTTAGTGGATCAGCTCTATACTGAAAGGTTGCTGTTATGATCTCTCTGCAGGGTATGGTAACATATCTCTGTCAGTCTGTGCTGAAGAGGACACAGCAGTTTCGGCCTTTTCAGAGCCCTACCTAAGTGTATGGACTTCTGGATTGGTGGCTGCAACTGACACCTGTCAACTGACCTTATCCCCTTTTCTAAATGGGAAAAAATTGATCTCAGCAATGCATGTCTGGATGACATGGCAGATTCAACCCCCACTTGGAAGTAACTGGGTCTGACTCAAGAGACTGGGTGCCAGGACCTTCATCAGGCCAACTTGTTCAGAAAGACAGCCAAGTGTCAAACTGAACAGGAACCATTGGCCTTCCTCATGCATGACGTTGGTGTATGTGGGGTTCAAGATGAAACCTCTTGTCAGTGAAGTACTTCATGTACAGGCATCCCCCACTACCCAAAGCCAAGTGAGGACTTTCCTGGGCCTCACTGGGAAATACAGGAGCCAAGTGGCAGCCTACAGAAATATAGCTGCCCCTCCGACTACCCTCACTACTCACAAGGGTCCGAATGAGTTCTTATGGACCCCTGAGTGTGAGAAGGCCTTCACTTGCCTGAAATGATCCCTAGGTCAGGCTCCTGGTTTATGGGCACCTGATTGGAAGAGACCTTTCTTAGTGCAGACAGATGCCTATGATACTGGAATAGTTGGCAAACATTCACAGCGTAATGATTGAGGTGAGGAAAATCCTATATGTCCTACATGTCTAATCAGCTACCAGTTTAGAAGTGGAAAATTCAGTTGGCCCCAGGAGGAGAAGAGTTGTTTTTCCATTGTATGGTGCCTTAGGAAGTTGCGGTCTACCTCCATGGGACTCATTTCATTGCATATGCTAATCAGTCCTAACAACTTCTCATACTTCAGGGTCACCGAACTTGTTTCAGTTGAGTTGCATCCCACTCTTCACACCATATATGAGACAGGCATGGTATCAAGAGAGACACAGGCTCAAAGTATTTGTTTTAAAACCTTTATTTACTGCTCCTGGGTTGGTGTAAGGTCTGACTGGCCCTAACTCTAAAGGGATAGTTCTCTTAACTGATGTTTCTAATGGTCGTTGTCGTATTGTCCAAAATAAAAGTCTGTCTGTGTCTATACCTATGCTTGGCCTCACTCTTTACAAAAATGTGAAATGAAGTCTTTTGAAAAGGAAAATAGTGGTTCAACCAGAAAATATGGGAAAACAAGTTAGTTTCAGGTGCTGTTCTCACCAGGTGCAATTTGGTCAATGTCACAAAAATCAGCTCAATCAACAGGGCTGTTCATAAAACCTTGCCCCTCCCTTTGCAAGAGACAGTGAGACAGATACAACAACTGCAGCATCCGAAATCCCAGCTCAACAATGAATGCCCGGAGAGCTAGTGTATGTACAGAGTTTTGTGCAGAAATGGAACTCACTGAGATTCCATGGACCCTATAAGGTGATATATTGTACCCACCTGGCTGTAAAGGTAAAGGGATTAAGGTACTGGATCCACCTCTCAGATGTCAGGAAGGCACAGCACACAACAGGGTAGCACCAGAAGCACTGAATAACGATGAGAGAAATGCTGCAGTACCTTAAAAGGATTACTGGACATATGAAACACAAGGCAACTATGTAAATATGAAGAGTAACATGAAATCTCAAAAGTTAGTATGTATTGAATATAGGAAGTACTCTATCGCTCTATATATCTCTATGGGCCTCATTACAAGTTTGCCAGTCCGGTAACTATGGTAACGGTAATCTTGCCGGCACCATAGTTACCGGACCGGCAATCTACGAGTTCTGCTCGCTGGTGCCTTTGGCCACCAGGTCTGACCTGGCAGACAGACCGGCACCAGCGAGCAGAGCATGTCGGATGCACCGCCAGGATTGTAATACCCCAGTAATTGCCCATTCTGGGGTGCCGGAAACATTCACAAGTTCAGCAGCAGCCTGCTGGTTTAACCGGCAAGGCTACCGCAAACTTGTAATGATGCCCTATGTCCCTCTATAGTTCACTCTCTTGCTCACTTGTCTTATCTCACGCACTGCTCTTTTACCCTCATGCCTAATCCTGTCTATAAACCTCATTAATGCGTGCCCCGTTTCATTCTTTTTTATAGGTGCAAGGATGTTGGAGTTCACACCACTAAATAAATAATAAAAATGATGAGTTAAATAGCAGTAGGAATAGGATAAGCTCTACTAGAGCATATAGTTATGACTGTGGTGTTAATTTTGTTGCAATAGTGTTTCCAATAGTAATGATTGTTTAAGGAATATATTGGGGGCATCTTTTATCTCAGGGGCCCATATAAAAGAAGGGGGAGGGGGTTAAACTAACATGGAATAACAAAGCGCTTTTCAACCTCACGATTCTGTATAAAAATATAACAAGTGTGACTCCAGAGCCCGGAATATTTATGAATAATTAAACTGAAAATGTATCCGATGCAGAAAAAGTCATGTTGCCGCCCCTACCATGTTTACAGTTCTGTAAGATACCTCACAACCTAACATAATGTCTACCTCAAGGCTTTATGAAATGTATACTATGCTCCCCACTACTGCCCCTCATATAATACCAAGTTCCTCCCCAACTTTGGCATACTGGCAGTCAAATACAGATACCAATGTAAACATAAATGCTGGTATTTTTTCAATGTCCCGTTTGCAACCCCTAAATGTACAGAAATCGTCATGCACCAGAGATAGACTGTGTAAAAGGTCAATAAGGAAACAACAATCTCTCCTGCATAACAGTGGAAGGGACAGGCAGACACGTCAGTACAAGTATGATGCCTATCATGGATTGGGGTTAGACAAAGTAGAGGACCTCCTGGATCCTGGCCAGTTGAACAAGTGGATATGAGTGCCTCAGGGAGCAGAACAACCAATGATAGTTGCTATGAGTGTTCCTTGATACTGCATGCATCTGGGACGCCCAAGGTTCTAGTTCCCCAAGAGGCCCCTTTAGTAGAAGCACACTGTCTTCAGTATGGCATTCAGTCGGGTCCCCTTGTGGCTTGGCATTATAACAAAGATGATGATCACAATCATCGTGTTCTTCCTGCTGATCTTCTGTGCGTGGTTCTGATGCTGTGCAAAAACTGTTTCTGGTAGTGCGATGATGATGTTGACCATTGGCAACAGAAATATTAATAACAAGATGCCTCAGAATACTAAGGAAGCACATGTGCAAACTGGTGAAAATGATGCGCCCCAATACTGCATGGTGGCCATATACCACAAAGGGGATGAGGTAGATAATTACCACCATACTACTATCAAACAGCCTCAAGATCATGAGAATTATAGGGAGGTGTGGGTTTACCTGGATGGGGATGGGGGATGTCTTTACATGACATGCACTCCTGAAGAATATGCACAACGCGGGGAAGGTTTAAGGAGAGTGTGTAGAGCATGGATGCCCATAAAAAGTACCTCTGCCTGGGACAAAGCAGTAAAAAGAGATGAGGAATGTAGAAATACTGGGGGAGGGTATTTGTTACTTTAGAAGTAAGAAAAGGGGAGAATGTTGGGGAGGAGGGGGTCCTATCCCACCCCCGCTAACCATTACCACGGTAAATAGATCACGCGCAAGCCAAGGGGGGAGAGATACCCACCCCTACGGCATGATGTCTTATTTGTTTTTTATTAATGTTTTATTGGTTAAACCATTTAAACCGTTAACATTTTTCCACAATCACTTTAAGTTTCAGTCTCGTCTCCTCAAAAGAAAGATTGTTATTTACTGATCTAATGGATTGTTCTCCTTGGCCATTTAAACAGAAAGGTAGTATGAGCCCTTTACTTCCCTCACTCCTCCAGTCCTAATTTCAGGGATTCCACAAATTTTAGAGCGTCAATTGTTCTGCCAACCTTTTCAACTGTCAATAGTCTCTCCCAATATTCCTCCTCCATTTCTGGTGAAATCTTGAGAGTATAGCTCCCCATTGCCATCTGGCGTTTCAGTGCCAGGGCCGGGCAGGTTAGCATAATGTGTCTAATAGACGCTAATTGATCTTTGTTTTCACAGTGTCCGCAATATGCTTTTGATTTTTCTAATTGCTTTCTCCTCCATTTGGCCTCTCTAGAGTTCCAGATATTCAGTCTATATCTCAATAGAAGGTCTCGATAATGGCTTGATGGAAACTTCTTTAAATATGGTGGAAGAATATTCAATGCTTTTCGTTCCCATATGATGTTATGACACTGGTTTCTTGCCAGTTTCTTTTTTTGTGTTTCTTCCCAGTCTTTTTCCAAGATCGTTCTTTTTGCCTTGTCCAGGTTGTGTTTCAGTGTATCCTCAGAGATATTAAACTGTTCTAGCATGACTTTGCATTTTATTTTCCAGCATTGGAGTATTGTATCCCTAAGTAATGGCCCTGACTGGGCTAATATTTCACATGGTTGAGGTGGTTTATCAAGGATACATTTGCGGTAGAGCGATAGAGTTTTCCACAGCACTATCGACACCAAAGATTGGAGCCTTAATTCAGATCTTATAAGCTCAATCGGCAGTGAGCTTGGGAGGCATAGGATTTTTTGCCAGAAGTAGGCCTTGCAGATGTTCCATACTTCCCAGCTCAGGGCTAGCAAGGCCTCAGCTCCATACGTGATTAAAGCTGACACCTTTTGTTTGTAAAAAATTACAATGGGTGTCAAGGAGAACTTTCCATACTTCCGATTTATGGTCAGACCTTGATTGGTTAAAGTCTTTAGTTTTTACCGCATCAAAGTATAGTGGCCTTCTTCATTACAATTTTTGTTTATCCTTAGACCAAGATACAATATTACGTTCAACACTTCCAGTTTTTGTATGTTCTCTAACCACCAGGCATGATTTTCCATTGCCCCTCTTTTACCACGGCTGGACTTCATTATTAGGACCATTGATTTCTTGATGTTAATTTTCATATCATTTTCTTTTAGGTACTTATTAAAGACCTCTATCCTTCGCTGTAGCTCGATGGGCGTTTGGTCCGTGAATACCGCATCATCAGCATACAGCATCCATGGCACTTCCGTCCCATTGATCTTAGGGGCAAATGCATGGGTCTGTTCTTGCGGGTTCTTCATGTCTGACATGTATATAACGAAAAGGAAGGGGGCCAAGGCACATCCCTGCTTGATTCCACGGGATGTTCCGATCTTTCTTGTCACCCCTCCATTTGCTGTAGTTTGGACCTGTATCGTGGTATAGGTGTACAGGGCTTGGATGGCTTCTAAAAGGTATACCGGGCATCCCCATTTTTCCATCTTTTGCCACAGGCGTTCCCTGTTTATCCCATCGAACACTAATTCGAGATCAATAAAGGCTAAATAGATGGCTTTTTTTTCTTCCAGGGCGTTTGCTTTCATGAGATTGATTAGGAATAAATGTAAAGTTGTTCCTACTCCACTGATAAAAGCAGTTTGTCTCTCATCCAGGATTTTTGCCTGGCTCACCCATTTTTTTAGGTCTCTTAACAAGATGGACGTAAATAGTTTGTCTATGGAATCCATCAGCGCTATTGGTCTATAATTCCTGGGGTTTCCCCTGTCTCCTTTTTTAAAGATTGGTACAATATAAGCCTCTTTCCAAGTGGATGGGATTTGTCTTGATCGTCTTATTTGCTGAAATAATGCATAAATTAAGTCTGACCATTCCTCGCAGCTGTCTTTCAGCATCTTATTCGAAATGCCATCTGGGCCCGCTGCCCTAGAGGCATTTAGTATTTTTTTATCATCATTACAATGTCCTCTCTGTCGAATTCTAGGGCCCAGGGAGTTTCATCAGGGGTCTTCTCTGTTGCCTTTTTCTTAATTTTCCCCTCAAATAGCGAGGTGTAGTGTTTGACCCAATGTTCCTCCGAAACTTGGTTTACACCTACTGCCGATTGGTTAAGGTCTCTATTATTAATTATGTCCCACGTGCTTCTAGCATTATTAGCTGACACTGCAGCTAACATTTTCTCTGCATCACCTTGAGCCCTCATAAATCGAGTTGAGCGGAGTCAGTTTTTATATGTTTGTCGACACTACATCCATTGTTCGTCTTTATTACTGGCGTTAGCCTTTTTAATGTGTGTCAGCTCAGCTCTATATTTTTCCTTCTAGCCACTAGGAGTTCGTCATATGCATTTTTCTTTGAATGGTTTTCACTTTATTTGAATCGTACTTGACCTCAAACGCTTTCAGCAGCCATTTATATTCGACCACATCCTCACCATTCCCTGTAGAATTTTTATATTTTTGCACCAGTTGTGTAATTGACTGTGTTTTAATCCTTAATCTATTTCTTCCCAAGGAGACTCCTATTTCCATCGTTTGTTTTCTCTTTAGTAGTAATCTCATTTTCCAAGCAAGTTCTGTTTCCAACAGGCTATGGTCGCCGTTTTAATGTTTCTTAATTGTGAAGGAGTTTATCCATTCCAGTGTATTAGCACCTACAAAACAGTAGTCTACGCAAGCTCCGGCTTTCCCACAATGCCATGTGTTGGCTCCTGTCAGGTCGCTTCTCGTCTGGCTATTTAACATCCTCATATCTCGAATTCGCATTTCCTCCATCCATTTTTGTTCTTTCCCTACTAGATGTTCCGTCTTTTTGATCTTCTCCTCCATGTCCAGCAATTTGATGTTTAGATCTCCACTAAGGAGTATCAGCTGTTCTTGGGACTCCATCATTGACTTGTTGATGGCGTTCATGATGTCTTTTAAATAGCCTTCCAAGTTGGGCATATTTTCCCTCCAGTAGGTATTTATCACTAGCAGTTTAGACGGCCCATTTTGTCCCTCTGAATGGAGTGCTATTTTTAATACTTGGATGTGGGGATTAGGAATGTGGTGTTCCAGAACTTGCAGGGTACTAGCTAATTTTTTTAGAATCATAAGGCCCTCATATAGTCTTCCTTTAGGCCCCTTTCTGGCCAGGTTAATGTACACTTCGTATCCCTCGCAGACTGATGAGTCCTGCAACCAGGATTCCTGGATGGAAATGAGGTCATATTTGCCCAATAAATTACTGTACTTAGTAAAGAAATGCCTAAAGCCTCTAGTGTTCCATGAGGCACAGTAGACATTTCTTTGGGTCTCCTCCTCAATCTATTGTTTTTTCTTTATGTTTAATGTACTTGCCATCCATGTTCAGTTATTGGGGATAATTTTCCCTTCCTTTGAGTTGGATTTACTTTTCATCATATTCCCTGAGTTATCCACAGTAAACCTCAGGGTTTTCATTTGCTCCATGCTTTTTTTTTCTTTAAAAGGGTTTTTCCTCTGAATTTTCGATTGGTCTTTTGCCTTTTCACCCCCTGCGATCGGTTTAGATTTTTCAGTCAGTTTCTTGTCCTTGTCATTTATTTCTCTTTATGCTTTTTGCACCTCCTTGTGTTCATTTGTATCCTTATTTGTTTCTTTTGGATTCTAGTCGAAAACCCTTTTTTCTCAGGATATCACTGGCCTCCAGCAATTTGTGCTTTATCCTATTGGAGTTTAGATGTAAAATAACTTGGTCCATGCACCTTTCTTCGATTTTTATGTCCTCAGATGTTATTGTGCGTAAAGTTGAGGTTTGCTTGAAAAGGGTCACTACATAGCTCCTATTTAGCATTGCCCGTCTTGGGCCTTTTGATGTTGTTTCAAGCTTTAGGAAGCAGCCTTTTGATGGCCTTGCTCTTTTTGGACTCCGGGGAGGGGAGACTTCGGTCTGGTCATCTTCCACTTTCTCCTCCTCATTTTTTTTCAATTTTAATTTTGGCTGGTGCTTGTTTGGCTCTGTTTGAGCTTTTCTTACTTTAATGTCCTGCCACTTCCTTTTTTGTTCCAGAGTTTTAAACGGAGTGGAATCGCTTTGCAGTTCCCGGTGGGAAGCTTTCTGGATAGGTATTGTCGTTTTATCTAGTTTCATTGACGTCTTTATAAGTTTCCCTCTTTGGGAATTCAATGTCTTAGGATCTTTGGGTAGGGCTCCCATGTCTGCAGTTTCCCAGTTATCTATGGTTTGCCAATCAGAAAGGCTGATGCTGCCCCATTCCTCCTCTTCGCTGTTTTTGTCTATTATTTCAATGAGGTCACTAAGGTCTGCAGATTGCTCCATCTCTTCCTGAGCCTCCTCTTCAACTTCCCTGGTGTTTTTGGTTCCATTTGTCCTATGGTCTTCCAAAGCACCCAGCTTGCTGAATAGCATTTCCCATCGGGGCTTCTAGGCAGCGTTCTTAAATTCCTCAGGAAGGCTCTGGAGCCATTTACTTTTCGTTTTAGGGTTTTGTCTTTTGTTTTTTATGCCTTTTCTATTTTTTTTTGGTACCACTTTTCCCTCTTGTCGTTCCTGGCTGTTTGAAGTGCCGTTTGCGAAAATTGCAAAGTTTGTTCGGTCCGGTTTGAGCACGGGCTCACCTCTTTCTTCAGCCTTCTTTTGTGGGGAGATCAAGATTACATCATCTAGGGGTTTGCCTGTTTGATCCGGTTGAGTGCCTTTTCCTTGTTTCAATTTCATTGGGCCCTTTCCCGCCTTTATGTTGCCTCCCGGCAGGTCTAACTCATTATTTTTTTTTGCAAAGATTTCTCATCCATTTGCAGTCTTCAAGGGCTGCCTCCATCAGTAGTGATTTATGATTTGCGTCTTTTGTCGTTAAATCACTAAGGCGGTTTTGGCAGAGGAGCGTTTGTTCTGCTTCCTTATTCACTCGTAGGTCTAATCTCTGCAAGGAGGATTCCATTAGCAAATTTGCCTCTTTGATTTGTACGTTGGTACAAGTTACTTCTTTTAGAGAATCTTTTATCACCTCGTAGAGTTTTAAGAATGGGGCGAGTGTGATGTTTAAAGACGCCATGATCACTTTTTGGATATGTTCAGTATCCTTAGGTCTTTCAATTTTGCAGGCTTCAGTGATTATTTGTGAAATTTGCTCTTCAGTCATCACCCCATGGAGCGACCTTTCTTCTCCTACAGCCATTGTTTGGGTCGTTTTCATTGATGTTTGTTTTTCATAAGGCTTAGTCGGATTTTTTTC
This sequence comes from Ambystoma mexicanum, assembly GCF_040938575.1. NCBI lineage: Eukaryota > Metazoa > Chordata > Amphibia > Caudata > Ambystomatidae > Ambystoma > Ambystoma mexicanum. The sequence goes on along the minus strand of NC_090922.1, from coordinate 1,056,217,795 downwards.
TCCATGGACTTTATCATCCAGAGCATCCTCTTTTTGCTTGTTCTTTATCTAGTGCTGCCATTTTCTCATTTTAAAGGAAGCTTTTCCTTTTCTCTCTTTCAATTTTCCCCATTAGGATTGTTATATCTTGCATGATTTTATTCGCTTATCTTGAGTTACTCAAATTGGCTGCGGGCGTCTTTTCACTTTCGTTTGCTCTGGGGCTTCCCGATGGTATAGGGTTCTCAGCCAGCATCTGGGTTGGTCCATCACACCATCCCTCTTTAGGCTCTGCCCTGGTCTTTTACTGGTGTAGATATTGAAGCAGTGTGTTTCCTTGGGTTAGATTGTCTTCCTTATAAGGCAGGAAGATGTCCATCCCTGTGGGTTCAAATTGGTGAAGGTTTTTCCCCCTTACGGGGAAGGAGTCTTGCAGGGCTTTTTCTAAATGGCCTAGATCAGCCTTATCCCAGGGATCAGTGTTTTCCCATAAGGCCTCTGAAGCAGAGGTAGAGCAAGGGGGTTGTTCAACCAGGGTCTTTGCTCCTTTGGGGCTGTCCGTAGGTCAATTAGAGTCCTTCTCAGAGGTGTTAATCGGAGAAGGCCTCCCCTCCTTATTTGGAGTGGTCTGGTTGGCGTCCTTACCATTTTTTTAATTATGACCCTCCTCCTGGACACTATCACCCTTATCAGTGAGTTGGAGCGATCCTCGAGGGTTCAGATCGAGACAGACATCTTCATCTGGTCTAGTTTTTTCTGTTTGATCACAATGGTCTTTCTCAGTGACTTTTGACGGCCTATCTAGAATGTTTCAAAGGTCTCACATGGTTTCTCCATAATTTGTCCAAAGGAGGTATCCTGCTCTTTCATAGGGGGGGCCTATCTGACCCACCGTTCCCCCCAGGTGGCTGATACCTTGGTCACCCTGGTTTTCGCTGCCCAACCGCTCAAAAGCGCTTTGGGTTCGACCAGCGTCCAAAAGTGAGTGACTAGTACTCTCCATTAAACCTGAGGAGGTCGGAACACTTAGGGGGTCAAACGGTTTTAAGGCAGGGTTTACTTTGTCCTCTAATTCCAAGGGTATACATGGAGTTTTTTCAGTAATCATGTCCGATCCCACTGAGAGGCTCTTTCGCTTTTTGGGGTTGAATGGCAGGCGTGTCTGTTTAAGCACAGGCAGGTCTTTTTGCACCACTCTGGGTAAATGGTCAGAATCAGCCTCTACTTCTGGGAGAGAGGTAAATCTTTGCCTTACCTATAGACGAGTTCTTAAAACCGCTGTCGGTGTTTCCACTGGTAGCGCCTTCATTTCGTCGTGCAGCTCCTCTTAGAAGGTCTAGGTCAAAATGATAGGGATCTGATTTCCACTAGCCCCCGTCGTGCTGATAGTGCAGTGCCAAAGCCACAGCAAGCAGCCAAACAGCACAACAGCAGGTAGTCCTGTATGAAAACACCCTTTGCGCACACGGGTTTAGCACCGCAAGGGTGCCTGGGATGGTGTTTTACTGGCATACTTCCTGCAAGGCAGGGCCTGGAGCAAGAGGGGGAGGGGCTTTACAGCGCAACGGCGCTTCTCCTTCCTTCTCCTTCCACACTCGATTTCTAACGATAACCTCCTGCTGGAAAGACTGCTGATCCCACGCAGCCACAGCACAACAGCAGGTAGTCATGTATGAAAATGCCCTTTGCGCGCACAGGCTTAGTGCCGCAAGGGTGCTTGGGAGGGTGTTTTACTGGCACACTTCCTGCAAGGCGGGGCCCAGAGCAAGAGGGGGTGGGGCTTTGCAGCGCGACGGCGCTTCTCCTTCCTTCTCCTTCAACACTCGATTTCTAACGATAACCTCCTGCTGGAAAGACTGCTGATCCCACGCAGCTACAGCACAACAGCAGGTAGTCCTGTATGAAAATGCCCTCTGCGCACAGGGGCTTAGCATAGAGATTTACACGCATAGTGAAGCCCACAGCCCTGGCAACAGATGCCATTCTGTATTAGAGCAGATGCCATCTTTTTACTAGGCCCAAAAATCCTCCCTCTATAAACTCAGCTCTCCCTTCATCGGCAACTTGCACAGAGAGCCCAAGATACCACCACCCCCCTCTCTGCCAGCTCCTCGCGAGCCTTGGTCTCACGAAAGTCCAGCCATTTTTTGTTGCAATTGTTTAGTATCACTTCCACAGAGTGTGCTCTCTGCCGAGCGTGAGACCAGAGCAGGTCCCAGCTCAAGTGCCCATCCATCCCCACTAAACTGCCCATTCCCTCTCAGCCCCCACCCCACCAGGCCAGGGCCCACCAGTCCTCGAAACTGCACTCTCTTTCATGGTGATACCCATCTGACCCCCTTACATTGACCATTCCAGAACACCCACCATAGACTTAATCCCTTGCAGCAGTATATTGATACGAATCCCAAAACATGTCTGTCCAAATCATGAGGTATCAGTGAACATAAATAGTAGATCAAAACCCCCAGGGGGAGACACCTGGGAGCGGGACCCCAGAATCAATGAATCCCTGAATGTAGAGGTCAGAATGCCAATATATTAGCCCACCTTTTATGAATACCACCTTGAAGCAAGGATTTTATGTTTGCCATTATTCCCATATTATTAGTTCCTGTTGTTAAGCTTAGACAGTTAGGCTTGTGTTACATTTGGCGTGACTTTCACAGAGGAGATGAGCCCAGCAGACCCACTTGCCACAACATCGACTGGGAAGCAGCAGACAATTGCAGCCTGACATCCCCTGTAGAGCAGGCTGTGCCATATGGGCCAACCAATCCACACTATGATTTTGTTCTGTACTGAATTATGTCACTTATGACGCGATTTTGACTTATAATAATGTTCTGTCCATGAAATTTGTGGGAGAGCGCTCTCGGGCAGCAGAATACTTTGCTTTATAAACTTTATATAAAGTTTGTTATCCTTGCAACTTATCTCCTGGTCTATATCTCTGACGGTGTGTGTTATTCTTATTTGTGTACATTGTGAGAATGCGTGTTTTGATGCCCACCTTCAGAACCTTCGATAGTACCCAATTAACCCTAGAAAAGATCTTAAATCGTTATTAGTCTTGGGCATTGGGGACTCTAAAACAGATTTAAACTTTTTCCTCTTCAGGTTGAATACTGCCATTTCCAACAAAGTACCCTAGGTATTTTATGGCAGGTAGGGCTAACTTGCATTTTCTCAGGTTGGCTATAAAACCAGCTTTTCGTAAGGCTCTTATCACAGTATATAGATGTTATAAGTGGTCTTCCCAGGTTGAACTGTGGATTACAATGTTGTTGACCTATGCCCGGCAAAACTCTGCATGAGTTTGGAGAATCTTATCCATCAACTTTTGGAAAGTTGCTGGGGCACCTTGCAATCCAAAGGGTAAGACTTTTATCTGATATCGACCTAGCGAGTGGCAAAAGTGGTCTTTTCTTTATCTGTTCCATGTAGGGGAACTTGCCAGTACCCTTTGGTTAAGTCGAGAGTGGACAAATAGATGGCAGTACCCAATTTGTCAATGAGATCGTCAATATGAGTCGTTGGGCAGGCGTAGAAAGGCTGAGATATTATTCACCTTTTGGAAGTCTATACAGAACCTCCAATTTTTGTCTGGCTTCTCCACTAACACAACGGGGAGGAGCAGCGACCGGCAGGTTGCTCCATTTTGTTGCCTGAATCATTGGCTCTACTTCATTTCTGACAATATTTCTACGGGCTTCAGGTAGTTGATATGCTTTGAGATGTACTACCTTGCCTGCCAGCCTCTTCACAGAACACATCAGGGGATTGCTCTAGCAATTCAAGAAGATCTTTTTGTTGTGTCTCAGTGATATCAGAGGGAATTAGAGTATTGTTGTTCAACTCCTCCAGTATTAGACAAGATAACACTGTGGCATTAGACTCAGAGATGTTCTCCTTCCACTCTTTTAAGGTTTTTATGTGGTAAATATGCATCTATAGCGACGGTCTGACTGGGAGATCTCATAATTGCAGGGGCCTGTCCTGTCCACATATGACCGATGCCATTTAGAAATAAGCTGGTTATGGGGTAGGGAGAAGCACAAAGACACGTTTCCCAATGGAAAAAGACCTAAGTGACACCTTTTTATCAGAGGACACTTTCTGGTGACTTTGGGCTTTAGCAAGGTGATCTTGAACCAGAGATTGAATGATTGCCATATGTTCTTCATTCCGAGAGGCTGTCTGGGCCAGTGGTACTGGAGCTTCTTCCCTTTCTTCCCATGTTTCTCAAAGCATATCTAAAACATCCCTGGCTTCTCACCCATACAATAGTTCGAATGGTGAGAACTTAGTGGAGGCTTGAGGTGTTTTTCTTATGGAAAACTGATCCCACAGAATAATCTGATCCCAATCGGTTCCATCCTTGTCAACCAGCTTTTTAGGAATGGTCTTAAGGGTCCTATTAAACTGTTAAATGGATCTGTCCATTTAGGGGTAGTAAACCAATATCATCAAGGGGGTTATATGAAGTAGCTCTTTTGCTTCCACTATGAGCTTACCCATAAAGGTGGTACCCTGGTCCATTAAAATGTTCTTAGGGAAGCCCACTCGAGAGAAGAAGGCAATTAAATGCTTGCATATCTGTTGGGTGGTGTTATTACGCAGATGACATGCCTCCGGGTATTGGGTGGCATAGTCAAGTATCACCAACAAATATTTGTTCCCTAGCTTAGATTTTTTTAGGGGGCCACTGATGTCCATTGCAATCATCAAAAATGACACTTTGATGACGGGTAATGGATTTAAGGGGGCTGGTGGTGGTAAATGAGTACTGGTATGCTGACACATTTCATAGGTTTGAGTGAAATGTTTTGTGTTGAAATGTATCCCTGGCCAATAGAACGTGTTGGTCAAGTGCGCCTTAGTCTTGGCTTGACCTAGATGTCCTCCTATGATATGTGCAATCTCAAGCACTATCCGTTTGTATTCTTGGCATCCCTTCAGAAGTAACATCCGTTCTATACAGGAGTGCTTTCTTTAAAAAGAAAAATGGCCCTCCTCCCTTAGACTCAGGTGGAACCTGTAGGAAGGCTTCAGCGAGTAAAGGATCATTCCACTGACCAAAAGACAACTCAGGGAGCATGTCATACCATTTGTCATGGATGGCTGGGCTTTGGGTAGAACTAGGTTGAGCATCAGCTTCCTCAAAGCCTAGTTCCCCTCTTTCAGTGACATCTTTCTCAGTCTCTTCTCTGGGCATAGGCAACATCACCCTTTCACGCATTGCCTGGGCTATTTTGACTCCTGCCTTCTGAAAGGCCTCCTCTTAATGGTTCTGGAGGTGTAACTTCACATCCCCTATAAAATCAGGGTTGAAATCCCTGGCCATAACATTGATGCCAAAATTTCACACAAGTCCTGATTTGGGCACCAACCTGATGTATGTTTCAGGGAGGTGGAATAAGAACAAGATCAGTAGGAATACGTCTTTCTTTTGGCGAGATGGTTTCTGTTCAGCTACTACAAATATCAAACCCAACAGACCCTTTAGTGCCCACTGTGGGGTTGGAAGCTCTACAACTTAACTTCTGTTAGGAAAGACTTCTCTTTACTGCACTTTTCCTTCCCTCTTTATGGAACCCCCAAAACTTTTCCTTTTATTTTCAAATATGACCTGTACTTTCAGCAGTGCAGTGAAGCCTTACGCTTCACTGCACTGGACTTTGCTCATATGTTATGGGGCAATTGGAATGTCCTTCAGGATGTCAGTACTGGGAAACATTGTTTCCCTTAGTTGTGTTACTGTATTACTACTTTTGGTTACTTTTGTATCACTTGTGGTAACTTGTTATCATTGTGCACACAGCAGCTTATACTGCAGTACAATGAGGTGCATTTTTGTTTTGCCCTAGACAGCTCTCACCTGCCTTTTAGGATAAGAAGAGGACCCTTACACGCATTCTTCAGAGATCCTGGAAAAACCTGAAGGAGCCAAGGAACTCAGAGGATTTTTGGTTACTCTCTGTGTGCTAAAATTATAGGCTGGTGGCAGCAGTGACTTTTCCCCACTTATGTGGGATTTTTGTTTTAGCTTTACTGCGTTTACCGCGTTTACTGTGTTTACCGCATTTGGCTATTAACTGTGGTTACTGGTCAAACATGGCCATGCCACGAGATTGTTTGCCTGTTCTTTTGCAATCTTGTTCTATAGCCTTCTTCCTGGCCTCAGAGGCAAGGAAAATCCTTGTAAGGACTTCCAGTGCCCGGGAAAGCAGAAGCTTTTGGCAGGCTACTGGAGGGCTGTGTGTGTTTGCTGGCAGGATGTGGGCTGGGTCTGTCTGACTCCAATCCACAAACTGGTTCAGTGTGTCTAAGTGGTATGCATGAATGTTCCCACCATTGGTCCTGATTGGACCATTCCTGAGGTGTGTGTGTGGGCTAGTCCTACTATCGGCTAGCAGGAGTTTCAGCTCTCACCTGCCTTTTAGGATAAGAAGAGGACCCTTACACGCATTCTTCAGAGATCCTGGAAAAACCTGAAGGAGCCAAGTATCCTATCCAGCTGTGAGACCCACAAAGAGACCTGAGACCTGACTGAAGGAGGCCTGGCAAACAACTTCTGCTGCTGTCCTGGAGGAGCCCTATCCTGCTCTTTACCTTTAGTAGTCCTGCGATGGAGCTACAACCCTTAGAGTGGAGGGACCATCCATTTCTGATATCTGCTCAGTGCATTGCTAATGGAAGCCTTCAGAAGAGCCCTGGAACCGTCCTGTGGCTGACCAGCTTCGTTTTTTCTCTACCTTGCCGAGTTTTGGCCTGAAACATGGGGGGTCCTAAGCTGGCCATGCACAACTACCTCCTGCGCGATATCGGCATCCTAGCATCAAGTGGACCCGAAATAGAATGGAAAGTCTACCAGTGGCTGCTGAGTCCTTTTGCGTCGCTTTGTGCATTGACCACCATCCGAAAATTGCTTACCTGACCTGAGTCTAGAGCCCGAGAGGGATTCTGCATCGAGTTTTTCTGCATTCTTCAATCGGGAGTCCTTGCAACAGTAAAAGACACCAACAGGAGATCAACTCGAAACTGCAACCCCTAGGAATCAAGGACTGCGCCTTTCAGCAGGAAAAGCAACATCGGACAATCTTCCTTTGTTCTGCCAAGTCGGGGATGAATCGGAGTAAGGGGGGTATGTTATAGAGTTTATAACCTACCCCTATACTCCCATTATAAGTAAACTGGCTTATAATACAGCTTATTTCGAACACTTTGGGCTTTGCCATAGCTTGCGCAAGACATCTGACTGTTGGGGCTATTTTTGGGCACTAGTCTACTTTGAACCCTAACCCTAAGAACCCTTCACTGGACCCCAGGGACCATACCTTCTTTTTTTCCTGCATCCTAAGTTCGGTGGAACTGTATTCTGAACTATTGGGCACAAGGCCCCAGGCAATTTAGGGCTCGACAAATTTAGATAGGGATCATCTCTGTGGACCTTTTTGAGCATAATACTTACTAACCTTGCCTTTGCAGGAGTGTCTGATTTGTAGTATGCCTTATAACCAAGTTAATGTATATATGTATTTAGTTTGATAGTGTTGTGTGAAACATCTATCTGCTTTTCTATAGTGTGATTTGGCCATAATTAAATAACTGTATTTTTATACATCCTGTAATCTGTGATTCCCATTGTGTGACCACATTGTGGCCCCTTTACAAGCTTAAGCTGAAGAACTTAGCCGAGACTGCCTGTTACTGCTACCTAAACTGGTTTGGCTACAGCTTCCCAGAGTTGTTCCTGTCACAATATAGGTTGTCCTTCTATACATCTGTCCACCAGGCCAGAGTATAGAAAATCAGTCCGAACAAATAGGTGGCAGTGGTGGGCTGACCCTTTCCACATAACATCTGGGTGTTTTGTGAAAAGGATCTGTATTGGGTACCACAGTGTAGATCGTGTGTGGTATCTCCAGATAATACTTTAAAAGAACACTATAATTTTGGATTACCTTGTAGATAAAAGTCACCTATTATACTAAATATAATTGAGACAATCACTTTACCACTATGAGTGTCTCAAAAGTGGATCAGTTGAAAAAATAGGGTGCTGAGAGTGCTGAGAGGGGCTTGACAGTCTCTGGCACAAATGCTGAGTTAGTTGTCATAATTCTGGACTTTGAGAAAAACGAGGTTGTGCCTAACTTGACAAATGGTCCTGATAGTGGAGCTATAGTGGATAGTGGAGCTGGGGATGGGCCCAGCATCAGAAATGTAATTGCTGCAGTGGCTAGTATTGAGGATGAAGAGGAGGGATGTGTGTCCTCTGGACTTCTGGCTGTGACCTCCGCAAATGCTGAGGCATTGTTCAATTTTGGAAAACCACACACTTAGGCTCAAAGAGGAAGAGCTTGAGTTTGAAATGGCCAAACTGGAAATTGAGAGGGTTGAAAGGCAGAAGGACAAGGGTCACCAGCTGGAGCTTTCCAAGATTCAGGCTTCACAAGGTTCTTCCAGAGGATCTGGAGATGGTTCTGGGTCCTCTTCACATCCTAGGTTTCCAAAGGATCTCTTGAGTATGTATGAAGAGATGAATTAAATCATTGACTGGCTTGTAACTTTTGAGTATGCATGTGAGGTACAAAGAGTGAGTGATGCTGACAGGATTGCATGGTTGATAAGCAGGCTGCCCCATTCTGGCTGCTGTGCCTTTATGGAAATGTCCAAGGCTGATAGCTTAGACTTTGTGTAACTAAAGCAATCTCTTATCCTCAAGTTTGGGAATACTCCTGCCCAATACTTGAGGGGGTTTAGAGAATAAAAAAGTAAAGAATGTATGACCTATGTAAGTAGTGTTGCTGATTCTTTGAATAACTTATGTGGTTGGATAGAAGGCTATCAGGTACCTTTGAGGGCATGACCAATTTGGTCATGCTTGAATATATTTTTGCCTCTTGTTCCCCAGAGCTTAAGCAGCATTTGGCTGACTCAAAGGAGTTAACTCCAAAGAGGCTAGCCATTGCTGCTGACTAATGGGCTTCACATGGAGTGTCCCATAAGGACACATTTGCTTCAGGTAAGCAGGAGGATGGAAAGAAGCAGAATGAGATAGCGGGTTGGGGTACTGATAAAACCATATCCAAGAAGACCCACAGAAGGTTGAATGAGGGGAATCAAGTTACAGTAGTGGGACTAACCCTCCCATGCATGTGCGTGGTTACACTAAGCCTCCCTATGTGTCAAATGCAGGTAGGACTGGTTACATTTGTGGAGGAAATGACCACAGGAAGAGGGACCACAGATATAAGGGTAAGACATTAGGGGTCTACTCTGCCAGTCTGGCCTTCTCTTAGTTTGAGGAAGAAGAGATGACAATGGTGTCCTTCCCTTTAGACTGCATTCCCTCATAGGAAGAGTCTGAAGCTAGTCTAGATTCATTGGAAATTAGAAATGCTGGAGACTATACTGCCATCCCAGTTATATTGCACTGTGAAAATTCTGTTGAGGATAGAGTTAAGGTAGGATGTGTAAATACCTCTACTGCTTGGAACGCTGGGCCCAGTCCTACTGAAGTAGCTTCCTTAATGGTAAACCCACAGGTTCTTGCCAGAGTTCCTGTGGGGGATACTTAGTTGGCTGGTAGGCAATCTGTTAATGTTCCAGTAGCGCCCGTCATTCAAGTTTTGAATAGATAAATGGTCAGGGCATCTGTCAATGTGAGGGGAGTGGTTCCTAGAAGAGTGCAGGGTGAGTTGAGCCATCAAGACTTAGGTCCTGATAGGCCCGTAACCGACCCTTCCTTCAAGCACTATGTCTCAAAATCAGGCTGTGTTAGCCGAGCCTAAGATAATGCCTAGGCCTAAGGGTAAACCCAAGGCCAGTGGACTCATAAACAGAGGCATAGGGAAGGAGAATATTTAGCCTGATGTTGAGGTAGTTGGAAGTGTCCCCATTCCTAGTTTGGAAGAGAGACCCCCAGAAAACCTTGAATCCTATGGGCCTCCTCACCCTGCTAGCATACAGGTAGAGGAGAGTCTTAGGAGACCAAGAAGTATGGGCCAACAGAAAAGGAAACAATCATGGTTAGGCCTATGGAGAAGGCCCTGCTTTCAATGGGGGGATTCTCCTTGAGCAAAGCAAAGAGTTCAACAGGAAGGTGGGTTACTGCAAAGTAAACCCAACAAGCCCACCAGAGCAAACCTTGAGAGGTTGGAGGTTACTCAGGTTGTGAGGCCCTTCTTCCTACAGTTGGTGTGTGGCATTCCCCTAGTGATGCATCCTAGTGTCAGGATATCACCTGTGTGGTCTAACACATATTCCTGCTGGCCCATGATCGAGGTCTAATAGGCAAGGTTGAATGCAGTAACCCTGTGGGAGTCTACACTAACCTTGTCCTCTTGGTGATAGATAACCCACCTATTGGTATAGGTCTGTACTACACAAGTTGGTAGAGTTACTGCATAGCCAGACTTATCTCAAGAGGGGTAAATGTGAGCTGTAGGGAGGTAACACTGAGATTCACAGTACAAGTAAACAAATAACACTTACTCTCAAGGTTTTCTAGTGAAATAATGATTTATTTATTTAACAATCACCTTTAAATAAGCCTTCTTTAAAAAGGGCAACATGTAATAATAAAATACACTTTGTAACATTTCCTCAGATTTAAGATAAGCAAGTAGATACCCTTTTGGGATGCCTCACACACACTTAATACACCCTGAGGTGACTTCAATTATTAGGACACTGTTTGGCATTGATATATCACTTTTTGTACTTAATGCAACACTCAGAATGTGGAAAAGGAAAAGGTTAGGGACGGAAAAGCTTAACAGATTCTCAGAGCATGTGAATACTTTTCAATCTTCCATTGTAGTCTAGATTAGATCTTTCCCAGTAATACAAGTTATACTTATGTACCACTTTGAGGGACAGTTAGAACCAAAGTCAATGAGTCAGAAGAGTCTGCAGGGAGTCTGGACAGCCAAAGTTAATTTGCAAAATGTCTATGGAGCTGCAGCACTTCTTTAGATCGCACAAATGTCTTGCACAATGTTTTTAGAGAGGTGTGTAGTAAAATAATCACCTTTGGGCCTCAAGCTATAAGGCTTGTGAAGGCCAGAGCTGTAATCAGCTCTGCAAAATGCAGTTACTGCAAGTCTCCAGTGAAAACCTGCAAGCTACAGACACAGGAGATAAGTATCCCTTAGTCAAGACAGTACCTTAGGTTGGAAGAAGAGGATCCAGTTGGCTTGTGTTCTGGTTGCAGTCATGCAGATCCTGGGTTCCTGGGCCTCATTCGTGGGGACAAGAGGGAAGACGTCTGGATGGCTCCTGGACTGAATTTTGAAGGGCGGTGGCTACGGGCTCTTTCCAATTCAGTGGCACTTAGTGGTTCCAGCTACCGTCAATAGCACCACTGCAGTTCTTGGACATTTGATGGGCTTCCCTTGCTTCTGCAGTCCAGCACTCTGGTCAGGTGACTTGGGCTTGGGACGTCCTGCTTCATGAGGGTCCTGAAGATCTTCCTGGAGCTCTGGTCCGGCTTAAAGACGATGCACTCGATTCTGGGTTTCCTGATTTTGGCACTCGGTTCAATCAGCAGCAAATAAATACATACAGCAGGGAGAGGTATTCCAGCAAAGTTCATCTTGGGGTTAGTTGGTCTCACCAACCCAAGGGACAAAGTCATCCGTTCCGGGCTTCTCTAGTCAATTCAGAGTTGGAGCTTCAGCACTGCAGCAGGGCTTCACCAGGCATTTCTAAGGTCCAGGAGGTTGCAGCAAGCTTCTCTTTCAGTTTCCCTCATTGGATGTTTCATCCAGTGGTCGACTCTGCCTTCAGTCCAATAAACCTCACTTTTTATCCAGGTTTGTCCCATTCATGCACAGCCTAGCTGTCACTCACACAGCAGGGTGGCTGCCCTGCAAAGACAGCCATCCATCCGATCAGCACTGGGTGCATTCAGGTAACCAAGGAGACTAAGGACAGGGAGTTGTGGGTATCTCCATCGCTTCCTGCCCTGCCAGATACCCCGGAGCCAGACTTGGGATTCAGCACTGAAGCCTGCCAAAGAAAAATGGAACAAAAGGGTTAAACCTGGTTTGGCGCACATAGTAAAACCTAAGAAAAACCTCACAAGCAAGAACTGGCGAAAAAAGAAGACCGGGCCATTTTGACAAAATGGGCACCCATGGTTGCATTACTGCAGTTGATGATTCAGCATGTGGTAAAAATGCACAATGGTAGTAAAATTAAGCCACTGCCACTAGCCATATAAAGTCGTGAGGGTAACATAAAAAATGTTCCAGGAGTAAGTAAGAAAAGGGGCTACTAAGTAACCCCCCAGTACTTCCACATAAGATGGGTTGTACTGACATACATAGGAAAAACAGGTAAGTAAAGTCAATTTCACTTTACTATTCTTGCTAGCAGTAGTTCACCCAAGAGAAGGTAGTTAAACCGTATGAGAAATCCAAAGGACTTCTCTGTGGCATTGCACTGAATACAAAAGTAGATGCCTATGAAGTTTGTCAAAAACAAAGAAATGCAGAGTCCAAATCAGATCAAAAATACATGACAGAGTGAGAAAAAAGGTCTCACTGATTCCAGGATAAAATCAAAAAGTCCTAGATTCCAGCAAAAGATCTGGGGTCTCTAAGGTTGAAGGGAATTAGCACAGAAATGAGAATTCTCCCTAAGTGGGTCCCAGAGGATAACCAATGTAGGAGTCTCACTCACTGTCATCAGTTTGACACGAGTGAGACACGAGTGAGACAAGATTTCAATTACACAGAGTTCACTTTAAGGAGTGACCTCCTTGCTACCAGAGACAAGGCCTAATTTTATTACCCCTTTGACTCTGGAGACCTCAGGCAATAGGCTGCAATTGGTGATTGCTGATCACAATCCCATATGGCCTCATGCCAAATCACGGGGAATGACTGAAAAGTCAGTCATTGACACCCTGCTGAATGACGGCTACAGAGGGAGCTCCTCTGCTGTGCTCAGTAGTGTTCAGACCCAGTGGAGGGATGGTGAAGTGACCTGTCAAGTGTGAATGTGTCATTCACAGGATGGCCTGAGAGAAAGATCTGTCAGATCTCTCAGGAGTTTGATTGGAGCTGTAAGTGAGCCCCAGAGAATGAGGTGGGCCCTTCTCCAGTCAAACCTGTTCTGCAAATCCATGACTACCTGTCAGTGGTCTGGGCCTTGCCATGTTTCGCAGCTTGTCAAGGTAACCCATTCTCAAGGCTTTGGTGAACCCTGGACAGGTTACCATACAGTTTCCTGGGAATAGTATAGAGGATTTTATCTTGAGAGATATAATTGGAGCCCTGCTTATGGCTATAGAGTGGGAGCCAGAGAAATCTGTGTGTCTCCCTGCTCTGTGCCAAAGCAGCCCTTCTAATGGCTCCAGTGAGTATGACCTACTGTCTCCTCACCTCAAGCCAGAGCAGCAAGATGAGCTGGAGAGTCTGCTGAGGCAATCTCCTCCCTTCAAGTCACTGACCACGTTTATTACAGAAAGGTGTGGACTAGACTGTATTCTGGGAAGAAGTGAACCCACCAAGATTATGTATTGTGGTAGCTCAGAACCAAGATAACGTTTTAACAGTTGGTGTGAGATCTGCCCTGTGTTGGAACAAAGAGTGTATGAGCATTCTACCTGTGAAGAGCTCAGTTCTGAGGAACTGAAGGGATATACAGGTAGTAAAGCCAGTTTGGGATTCTGCATGGACACTAAAGCTCCAGATCTCCATGACATAGGCATACTCTTCACTAAGAGGTAACACTTTAGTGTATCAGCTCTATACTGAAAAATACAGTTGCTGTTATGATATCCCTGCAGTGTATGGAAACATATCCCTGTCAGTCTGTGCTGAGGAGTAGACAGCAGTTTTGGCCTTTTGAGAGTCCTACTTCAGTGTATCGACTTCTGGATTGGTGGCTGCAACTGACACCTGTCAACCGAGCGTATCCCTGCTCTGAATGGGAAAATGGATCTCAGCAATACATGTCTGGATGACATGGCAGATTCAACCCACACTTGGAAGTAACTGGGTTTTACTCAAGAGATTGGGTGTCAGGACCTTCATCAGGCCAACCTGTTCAGAAAGACACCCAAGTGTCAAACGAACAGGAACCATTGGCCTTCCTCATACTTGAAGTTAGTGTATGTGGGGTTCAAGATGCAACCTCTAGTTATTGAAGTATTTCATGTACAGGCAACCCCCTCTACCCAAGCCCAAGTGAGGACTTTTCTGGGCCTCACTGGGAAATACAGCCAAGTGGCATCCTATATAAATATAGCTGCCCCTCTGGCTGCTCTCACTACTCACAGGGGACCTAAAGAGTTCTTATGGACCCGTGAGTGTGAGAAGGCCTTCACTGGCCTGAAAGAATTCCTAGGTCATGCTCCTGGTTTAAGGGCATCTGATTGGAAGAGACCTTTCTTAGTGCAGGCAGATGCCTATGACACTGGGATAGTTGGAAAACTTTCACAGTTTAATGACAGAGGTGAGGAACATCCTATATCTCTAATCAGCTACCAGTTTAGGAGTGGAGAACGAGGTTGGCCCCAGGTGGGGAAGAGTTGTGTTTCTATTGTATGGTGCCTTAGAACCTACCTCCATGGGACTCACTTCACTGCATTTGCAAATCAGTCCTAACAACTTCTCATACTTCAGGGTCCCCCAACTTGTTTCAGTTGAGTTGCATCACCATGTGTGAGACAGGCATGGTATCAAGAGAGACACAGACTCAAAGTATTTATTTTAAAACCTGTATTTACTAAGGCTCCTGGGTTGGTGTAATGCCTGACTGGCCCTAACTCTAAAGATATAGTTCCCTTAAGTGATGTTTCTAATGGCTGTTTGTTGTCTTATAGTCCAAAATAAAAGTCTGTCTCTTTCTATTCCTATGCATGCCCTCACTCTTTACAAAAATGGGAAAGGAACTCTTTTGGAAAGGAAAATAGTGGTTCAACAAACAAATTGACAAAAACAAAGTTGGTTTCAGGTGGTCTTCTCACCAGGTGCAATTTGGTCAGTTCAAAAATCAGTTCAATCAACAGGGATGTTCATAATACCTTCTCCGCAGGTCCTTACAGTGATTTTAAATACCTTCAGTGTCTTTGAATTCCTTGGGTACCCTTCCACAAGCTTCAACGTATTCAAGTTTCAGACGCCACAAAAGAAATGTAACACAGTTCCTCTTGAAGCTCTTTGGGGTTCCCTTCCCCACGCTTCAATCATTTCAACACTAAAAAGAAAACCAATAGATCTCCAAGTTGGTTGGGCCTCTTAGGTTTCCCTTCCTCAAGCTCACGCCCCTTCCAACGTTCAACACACAAGAAAATATATCACAGTTCCTTTTTGGTTTCACAGAGTGCCCTTCACCAAGCTTAGGACCATCTAGTTCCAAATCCAAGTTCAGATGGTCTGGATGTGCCTTTTCCTTAAATATAGTTTTTGTTACCAAGAATCCTCTCATGGGATAGAATCAGAGGCTTTCGAAAGCGCCAGGCTCTTTGCTTTTACTCAGCGCAACCACACAGATCACTTGCCCCTCTCTTTGGTTCTTACTCTTGCTTTCCTTTCAGTTTTTATCTTCAGGTGCTTCCTTCACCACTTTCATGTATTCCTTTCCGTTTGTCGTGCACACTTGCACTATTCTTTATTCCTTCTCTCTTGTTTCCTCCTTTCTGGGTCACTTGCATGCTTTTTACACTTTTTCCTATCATGCTTCACAGGCTTCTGGCCCATTTTCCACTCATATCACTTAATTGTCCAACGCCATTCCATTTGCTATTTCACACACGCTCACACTGTTACTTGTATCTTTTCATTGCTGAAATCTTCCCTTTAGCTTCAATCGAACATTTACACAAGCGCTGTCCTCAGACTAACCAGGCTGACTTCTGTGCTTCAGCTCTACAATGGATCATCATTCCAAGGTCAGGGTCTAACTGTCTGCCCTTCGGACACTTGTGGGCTGTCTCACTGGCACAGAGGAATGAGCATTCACCTTCACAGGTTATGCAGGGGGCCAACACGCCTCTCGGCTCCCATGCAAGGACTCTTGGCTCACTGGAGACACAGATCCCTTGCCATGCTTCTGCTTTTTCAAACTGCAGCTTCTCAGAGTCTCGGGATCCCAGTCTCTGGCCTCTGGTCCTGAGCAGCTCTGGCATCTCGGCTCTCCTCCCAACTCACTCTCCTACTCGCTCATCCATCTGTGCAAGACCACACCCTTTGTAGTGAAAAGACCAGTCAAGTGGTGTCAGGTGTGAATGGTTACTATTAAATGCCAGACCCTGTCTGACTCTATTCTTTCTCAGCATGCTTCCCTTTCCCTTTACTGATCGTAATTCCCTCTTCCTTGTCTCAGTATTTGTTTGAAATGGGGAGGGAGAAATGGGGTGAGATTGGAAATACCTGGCTGAGGGAAAGTAGGTATGGGTATTTTTGGGACTGGGAAAATGCCATATCTCGCCCTTGGGTATCCTCCTTGCAATCCCTCATGACCCTCCACTCAGGTGATCCTCCCGCGCTTGTCCACCACAAGGGTCGGGATCCAAAAGTGATGGCCCTTCCCAGGCCACCTGAATGGAAGATCCAGAGGGAGTGGGTGGGAGAATACCATCAGGAATTCCATCAGGTTTCTCACAGTAACCAATTACCCCCACCTCTCTCTTCTATGTCATAGTACTCCATTATCCTCACCTCCCTATAACTCATCCCAATACTACATTTGTAATCTGTTGCAATACCCCCAGTTACATCTTTCTTATCCCAGTGCACCAATAGCAATATGTTAGATTACCCCCACACGCCTCTTGTTCATCTTGTCATCCCATTAGTAATCCATTACATTATCTTCACATCCTTCTTTCTTATCCCAGAACTCCATTACGGTACCTCCCTCTTCCTCATCACACAAGCCCAATAGTAATCTGTTGCATTACTATAAGGATGTGCCGTCCACTGTGGAGAGTTCTACAAAACCTCCTGTCCCTCAGCCATCTTCTGCAGCAGTGACTGCCTTCCTGAATGCCTCCACCCAGACCAAGACCATATTTGAGACCGAGGTGGCCATGTGAAATGTGGTGCAGCCCCTGCTGGCTGGTATCGCAAGGTGGACCTCATCCATTTGTGATACAAGTAAAGCTTCTCACAAGGAATTTGTTCAGCATAATAAGCAGATGAGCTAGTTCATGGGCCAGCTGGAAACAACACTGCTCTTAGGTGGTCCCTGTGCACTGGACCATGCAATAGCCCACTCCTCCATTTGCTCCTCTCTGCCCTAGTTGAACTCCAGTGAGTCTTCCATGCTACATACCAACATAGCTCCATGTGCACCTGTCCCACCACCAGTCTGGTTGTGCCTATGTCCCTGCTGAGGTGGACGTCCCAACAATGCCAGGCACCTACAAAAAACAGGCAGTGGAGTCACAGCTGGCACTCACAGGGAAGTCTCAAAAATGCCAGGGACCTACAAAAACAGGCACTGGAGTCACAGCTGGCACTCCAGGGCAGTGTAGGTTCTGTACACCCGACAAATGTCTTCCTTTCGGAGGGTGCAGCTGCAGATTTTGTGACTTTAAGGAGGCAGAATTTGACAGGCAATTTCACCTGAGGGACAATTGGCACTTGTGAGGCAGGAGGAACACAGGGGAGCCCTACAGGCCATGACATCTGTCTTTGGGAGACACTGGAGACAGCTGGTGGAGGAAGTAACGGGCGAGGGAGGCAGCAATGATGGTGGCCAGGGATGATGTGGAAAATAAGCGGGCGAGGAGGCAGGTTGCCATCCTGGAGGATGCTTGCAGGTCAGCAGAGGATTCTGAGAGGCAGATGGTGGCCACTCTGCAAGCACTCCAGGCAAGAATGGAGGCCCACCTACAGGCAGAGGATGTTGAATGTGACTCAGCCCTGTTTGAGATGTTGTCAGACATTGGAGATGTGTAGCTCGCTATCATTGTATATAGTTACATAGCATTAGGTTTCATTTCAGAGTTCTTTTGTGTTTCTCCCTGGACATGTTTAGCCTTCACATCCTTTTATTGTAAATATTTCATTTTATTTAATATGTTTTCATTCAGTTCATTCCACACTTCTTGAGTCTCTTTGTCTGTGTGCACACTTCTTTTTCAAATGTTCTCAGAGTGCATATGTTCTGTCAGACAAGCGGATTGGGACCTCACTGTGTGTGTCATGTTGTTACTGTGATGTTTTCTGGGGGATGTGTCAACATGTGTTTGACATGTAGGAGTGTGGCCATCAGAGAGCTGGAGGGAGTACTGGCTTATTATCAGATTTCATTTTATGTGCAGGGGCACTGCGTATTTGGTTTCAGTGTGTTGATGTTGATGGAGTGAAGTCTTTTGTTGTGTACGTAAGGGTGTACATACAAGTATGGTTGTGGAGATGTGTGAGATGTCCCATGGTGGTGTTTGCAGTCTCTCATTGGGGATGGATACTCACTTGTTCATGTGTATTGCTGCATTTTCCACATGGTTTTGTTGTGTGTTGTATCTGGAGTCAGCTCATTTACCTCTGCACATTCGCTACTGGAGGTGGAGTTTATCTGACATTGAGTTCTTTTCTGGTCCACTGATGTTTCGGTGTTCCTTTGGCACTTGCTAGTCAATGTGTATGTGCCCACACTTCAGTCACTGTTGTGGATATTTGGCATTGTGGGTGTTGATGTAGGATGTGGTCTCACTGCGGATGAGTGGTCTACACTCATCAGTTGTGCATTCAGTGGTAGATTGATATGCCACTCCCAAGGTACAGCCACCCACCCACACAAATCTTCAATCAGCCACTACCTGCTCTCATATCGTCCATCACCTCTGCCCCAGAAATGCAGGTGTGTCCCAAGATTGATTCTTCAACCTAGTTATGAACACATTGCACCTCATTACAACTCTGGCAGTAGCCGTGCCCTTATTAAGGGCACGACTGCCGCCGGAGTTGCATTTTTTCCGGCACCTGCGAATGGGCAAGAACCGGGTTATGCCGAGCTTGGCGGAACCGGTAATTTCCCATTTGCGGGTGCCGGAATCAAGGGCCTCCTGATCCCCATTCTGCCCATAGGGCTGAATGGGGATGGGGAGGTCGGATGCACCGGCACATACAGAGTTGTGCCGGTGCATCCGACATGCTCTGCTCACGGGTGCCATTACACCCGCCAGGAAAAACCTGGCGGGTGAAACGGCACCCCGCAAGCAGAGCACGTAGTATGGTGGTCCGGGAACTATGGTACCGGCATGCTTACAGGTACCATAGTTCCCGGAACACCATGCTTGTAATGAGGCCCATTATCAGTCTCCTTGACTTGCACACTCTCTGAGAACCTCATTACCCGAACACAAGCCTGTTCTACTTGGGTGGTTAGCAGTAACTTTGCAAGCCTCACCTACCTTGGTACAGGATAAATGCACACATGCGTTGAAAATGAGTTGGACAAATGTATGATTCCTCCGAGGGCATTTGACTTCAGTGCTTTAGGACCCTTAAAATGGCACAAAGGCACTATACAAATACTACATTGCATTGATATCTCAAATGTACATGGAGTTGTCAAAGTGCATCTTGTGCAACAGTACAGTGTCCAGTTGACATGCAGCTCCATGTGGTCTACTAACAAGTCACGGTGAAAGCTACATTCCTGGATTCAACTGCAGTGCTCTGAGTTGTTCATGTTAGAGGGGGATATCTGGCAGGTGTACTTCATGTTGGAGCCAGGCCAGTGAGCCAAGGTAGCTTGGTTTTACACATTGGAGCAGATTCGCAACTGCCTAGGTAGTGAGGGAGGTAAGTGGGGGGGTGGGAGGTGGATGGACTTGAGGGGGCTGCCTGGGGTAGTGCACACAGGTGAGTTGGGGTGGGTGGGATTTGCAAGGATTTATGTGGGCTGTCAGGGTTAGTGTATGGAGGTGAGTGGAGGATAGGAGGTGAGAGGACTTGATAGGGGCTGCCTGGGGCAGAGGGCAGAGGTGTGTGGGTGGATTGGAGGAACAAAGACTTGAAAGGGATCCCTGGGGTAGTGGGTAGAGGTGAGTGAGGGGGTAGGAGGTGCAAGGACTTGAGGGGGCTGCCTGGGGTAGTGGGTGGAGATGAGTGGGGTGGGAGGTGCAAGGACTTGATGGGGCTGCCTGTGGTAGTGTCCAGAGGTGAGTGGGAGGATGGGAGGTGCATGGACTTGATAGGGGCGGCCTGGGGTAGTGGGTGGAGGTGAGTGGGAGTGGTAAGTGGGAGGACTTGAGGAGGCTGCCAGGGGTAGATGGCAGAGGTGAGTGGGTGGGTGGGAGTGCGAGGACTTGAGGGTGCTGCCTGGGGTAGTGAGTGGAGGTGAATGAGGGGGTGGGAGGTGCAAGGACTTGAGGGGGCTGCCTGGGGTAGTGGGCACAGGTGAGTGGGGGCATGGGAGGTGCAAGGACTTGATAGGGGCTGCCTGGGGTAGTGGGTGGAGGTGAGTGGGGGTAGTAGGTGGGAGGTCTTCAGGAGGCTGCCTGGGGTAGAGGTGAGTGGGTAGGTGGGAGTGTGAGGACTTGAGGGTGCTGCCTGTGGTAGTGGGCAGAGGTGAGTGAGGGGGTAGGAGCTGCAAGGACATGAGGGGGCTACCAGGGGTAGTGGGTGGAAGTGAGTGGGATAGGCAAGGGCTTGAGGAGCCTGCCTGGGGTCGAGGGCGTAGATGAGTGGTTGTGGGTGGGAGGTGGTATGTATTGATGGGGATGCCTGCGGTAGTGCGAGGAGGTGAGGGGGTGGGTTGGAGGTGCAAGGACTTCAGGGAAATGACTGGGGTAGTGGGCAGAGGTGAGTGGAGATGGGCAAGAGTGCGACAACTTGAGGGGGCTCCCCGGGTTAGTGGGCTCATGTGAATGGGGTGGGAGGTGGAAGGACTTGAGGGGGCTGCCTGGTTTGTGGGCAGAAGTGAGTGTGGGTGTTGGGAGGTGCAAGGACTTGAGGGGGCTGCCTGGGGTAGTGGGTGGAGGTGAGTGGGGGTGGGTGGGAGGTGTGTGGACTTCAGTGGGCTGCCTGGGGTAGAGGACAGAGGTGATTGGGTAGGTGGGAGTGCAGGGACTTAAGGGTGCTGCCTGGGGTCGTGGGCAGAGGTGAGTGAGGGGGTGGGAGCTGCAAGGACTTGAGGGGGTTGCCTTGGGTAGTGGGTGGAGGTGAGTGGGGGTAGGTGGGAGGACTTGAGGGGGATGCCTGGGGAAGTGGGCAGAGGTGAATGCGAGTGGGTTGGAGGTGCAAGGACTTCAGGGGAATGTCTGGGGTAGTGGGCGGAAGTTAGTGGGGGTGAGCAAGAGTGCAACAACTTGAGGGGGCTGCCTGGGTTAGTGGGCTCAGGTGAATGGGAGTGGGACATGGAAGGAGTTGAGGGGGCTGCCTGGTTCATGGGAGAGGTGAGTGAGGTTGTTGGGAGTTGCATGGATTTGAAGGGGCTGCCAGGGTAGTGGGTGGAGGTGAGTGGGGGTGGGAGGTGTGAGTACTTGAGGGGGCTGCCTGTGGTAGTGGGCAGAGGTGAGTGGGTTGGTGGGTAGTGCAAGGAGGTGTGAGAACCCGAGGAGGCTGCATGGGGTAGTGGGCAGAGGTGAGAGGGTGTGTGGGTGGTATGAGGACTTGAGGGGCCTGCTTGGGGTAGTGGGCAGAGGTTAGTAGGGGGATGGGAAATGTGAGGACTTGATAGGGGCTGCCTGGGGTAGTGGGTGGAGGTGAGTGGGGGATGGGAGGTGGGAGAACTTGAGGTGGCTGTCTGGGATAGAGGGCACAGGTGAGTAGGTGGGTTGGAGGTGCAAGGACTTGTGGGAGCTGCCTTGGGTAGTGGGTGGAGATGAGTGGGTGTGGGAGGTGGGAGGACTTGATGGGGCTGCCTGTGGTAGTGGCCAGAGGTGAATGAGGGATGGGAGGTGCAAGGAACTATGAGGACCTGAGGGTGCTGCATGGGTTAGTGGGTTGAGGTGATTGGGGGCGTGGGAGGTGTAAAGACTTGAGAGGGCTGCCTGTGGTAGTGGGAAGAGTTAATTGGGGGTGGGTGGAAGCAGGGTGGACTTGAGGGGGCTGAGTGGAGTAGTGGGTAGAGGCGAGTGTGAGTGGTGGGAGTTGCAAGGACTTGAGGGGGCTGCCTGGGGTAGTGGGCAGAGGTGAGTGGGAAGATGGGAGTTGCAAGGACTTGATAGGGGCTGCCTGGGGTAGTGGGTGGAGGTGAGTGGGGGTGGTAGGTGAGAGGACTTGAGGAGGCTGCTTGGGGTAGATGGCAGAGGTGAGTGGGTAGGTGGGAGTGCGAAAACTTGAGGGTGCTGCCAGGGGTAGTGGGTGGAGATGAATGAGGGGGTGGGAGCTGCAAGTACTTAAGGGGGCTACCTGGGGTGGTGGGTGGAGATGAGTGGGGGTGGGTAGGAGGAGCAAGGACTTGAGGAGGCTGCCTGGTGTAGAGGGCAAAGGTTAGTGAGGGTGGGTGGGTGAGATTCCAGCTCCTCAGTGTATGGAACCTTGGAAAGAGCCCCAGAAAATCCCTGTGCGTCAATATATTTTCCTGATATGGGAACATGTCCCTCCATGATACATGATTTACTTGCACCTGAGTCCACCATAAATATTAACTGTTTATTTCCTATCTCTGGCCCCCAACAAAGGTTCAGAGTGGATGGTTGTTGACAAGACCGGACCCTTGAGTGCTCTCTGTGGGTGTAATCAGGATATGTTTTAATTCCAGCGAACAAGAAGGGGTTGCCCCCATCACTGCTGCACCTCCAAAGGGAGGGGAAGCCCCACTTGGTACTCTATCACCGGAGCAGCACTGTGCTGCTGTTGCTGTGGTGGATGCTGCACTTGCATGTCAGCTGCTTGAGGCTGCTGGTTATGTGTTTGATGTTGCCCCTGTGGATACCCTTGGTCCTGATAACCTTGACCCTGTTGTTGACACCCTAGTCCTTGGGGCCCTTGGGGCCATTGGCCCTGTTGCTGTAATCCATAATTATACCCCAGTACACACCTGCTCCTACATTCCCTTGCAATATGCCCTCACCTTAAATATTTCCAACATTAGGATTGTCCAAACCCACCCCTTTGGGGTCCAAAACCTCCTCCTCTTGCTCCTCAAAATCCCCCTCTTCCTCGCTGTGGTCCTCCTTGTTGACACTGTGGGCTGGGATACATTGGTTCCCCGCCCCACTGTGCTTGTCCTCCTTCAGCCCAGAGTGCCACAATAGTGGTGCTCAAGACCTCCTGAATGCTCTCTGTCCCCTCCACATGTACTGGCATTGACACAGGTGCCTGGACGACAACTGTCTCCAATTTCTTTTCTACTAGTTTTGCTTCCTCTCGCTGATGCCTTTGTGCTGTCTCTCTCCCTCCCGTTCCTTGATCTTTTTCCAATGATGCACTATTATACTCTGTATTTCTGGCCACCCATTTGCCTTGATACCGACAATTTTATGTAAAGCCTTCTGTACTTCTTTGGCAATCCTCTTTTTACAATAAAATAGAAGAACGATATTCAGCGATCCCATAGTCATCTTGTCTCAGATCTCCATATCTCTTGTACTTTCAGAATTCATTTAGCTGGATCCTCCTCATCCCCCTTTTGTATACTGCATCAGGGACTGTAAATCAGGGGTATCGGGGAAAGCCCTCCGAAATGCATCCCACACTTGTGCCCTAATTCCATTAAACAGTGCTCCCTCATGTCCATTATCCCCTAAGGTTATTCCCAGATACCCAGCTTTAACCCATACATCCTTAGCCTGGTCCCCAATTATGGCAACTATCAAGTTCTTAAGATCCCCTATTACCAAGGGCACCCCTGCTGTTTGCTTTTCAAATTCATATATGCACTTGATCACTCCTGTCATGAGCTGTGGAAGGGCCTCAATTACATTAGTCTTATCCATCTGGGGCCAGGGCACATACTATGTTCTCCCAGCTCCCTTATGTATTAGGGGTATCTGCATCTTTACCCACTTCTCATGCCCTTCATCACACATCCCGTTTTTCTTACTGTCGCCATCGGGCTGGTGCTATTCCTCAACCTGCCCCTCTACACGTGCGTACTGCTCATGGGGTACTCTAAGCCGCCACTTCACCCCGTTCTTCTTCTACACCCTGGTCCTCAGTGAACGAGTCTCTATCGGCCTTCCTCTCGACATCTCCCAGAAAAGTATCTGATCCATAATATGTCCACTTACCCTCACCTCCTTCGTTTTCAACACATATATTTTTTATTCCTCCCTGATTCATTATAAACAATAAATCTCCTGATCTCCATTGTCCTAATCCATCTTCTGGTGCCCCTTACATCTCTCACCTCTCTTGAGGATTCTTGCATCCTGTTCAATTCTGTTAACAACTCTGCCAACCTGTTCTCAAACTCTCTTGATCTGACACACATGGATGCCAATACTTCAAGCGGGTGTGTGTATGGGGGTGGGGGAGCAGTAGCCTGTGATGTTAGTGGTGCTGAAGGGGTCCCTACCACAGCAGAAGGAGTTCCTATCGTAACAGGTACATAGATTGGATTTGTGTACCCTTCTGTGGGACACAATGTCAAGGGATCTAATACCCTGTGCTGTGCTGGTGCCTCGCCCTCTCCTTCTCCTTTACTGCACCTTCCATCTCTCTATCTCTGCACCTCTACTTCATCCCCTTGGTCTTCCGTGTCTTCGAACATATGCCACAAATCTAAGATTTCTATTCTCTTCTGTATCTGCTTCCCCTTATACTTAGCTAATAAAAATGTGGACATGTGTTCCAAGACACTCTTACTGTGTGAGCCCTGCCCTGGAAGCATGGCATCGGAAACAAGACTGGTAGTGCTAGTTCTTTCCTCCAGAATATGCCCCCCAGTTGTTGCCATGTCGTGTTGTGAATATTAATCATTGTCTCCCCACCAGACGTTAAGATTGCTGGAAACTTTCTATGTATAGAAGTTATCAGTGAGGACATCGAGAATTTTCCAAATTTCCGGTGGAGGGTTCTGGCTTGACGAGCAAACGATAGAGCTTTAGATTTTAGCTGTTGCGTACATTCATTCTCAGTTGGGGATTGATTTAACCACATACCAAGATATGTTATTGTCTTTACTTGGTGTAGTTTTTGTTTCCGGATGAAAAGTGAAAAGTTAGGTACCTTCCACTTGGTTGAGAGCAAGAGGGACATTATTTTGGTTTTTTGAACATTTATTTCCAATTGATTGGTGATCATGTAGTGTTCCAGTTTGGTCAATGCTATATGTAGGCCTCTTGGTGTTTTTGCTAATAGAACAGTGGGCCTCATGACGACCCAGGCGCTAATGGGTTAACGGCACGGTAAAAGGCTGCGGCGCCGTTAACCTATTAGTGCCTAATTACGAGGTCCCTTTGCGGGACCCGACCTTAACAGTTGGTGTAGACCAGCCGTTAAAGTAGGGACCCGCAAAGGGACCTTGGTGCTAATTACGGTGCCGCAATTTGTGGCACCGTACTTAGCGCCTTCCCCATTCCTATTGAGCCCTATGGGGCAAAAATGGGAATGGGGAAGGGCCATGGAGGAAGGGGGAATTACTGCCCCGCCAACCTTGTAATGGGGTGGTAATTCCCCCTTTCTCTATGGCAGAGTCGATAACTTACCGGCATGGACTATGGTGCTAATAGCACCATGGTCTTCAGCCAGGGTCGAAATGAGGCCCAGTGTCATCGGCGTACATGATGCACGGTAGACAGGTGGTGTTAAGTTTTCGAGGATTCATCAGTGGGGTGTAGATGTGTTCTTCGAAATCAGCTGTAAACAAATTGAAAAGTGTGGCCGCCAACCTCTCAGCCCTGTTTGAGACCATTCCAGGTTTTCATAGCATCCGTTAGTGTGCCCTCTTTGGACATTCGAATTCAGATGGTGGTATTTGCATATAGTAGCTTAATGGGTCCCAGTATGTTAAGTGGACATCCCCATAGGCGTAGCGTGTTCCTGGGGCTATTTCTGTTCACCATATCGAATACTAATTTTAAATCCACAAAGGCTGCATAGATCTGCGTTCTGGACCTGATGGCTTTGTGCTTTAATAAGTTCAGCAGGAATACATTTAGGTTCGTTACGATTGATTTGACAAATCCAGTTTGTCTTACAGTATATTTCTTTTCCTTCACTGGCCAGCTGTTAAGGTTGTTCAAGAGCCGTTTAGCAAAGATCTTCCTGAGGGGATCCAATAACGCAATAGGGTGATAGTTTCATGGATCATTAGTTGGCCCCTGCTTGAAAATTGGAATCAGAATTGCTTGTTGCCAGGAGGTCGGAACGTTGTTGGTCTTTTGAATTAATTCAAAGATGTTGGCACATATTGTTCCCCAGATCTCGGGATTCTGTTTGATCACCTCATTGAAAAGGCGTTCGGGATCCGGTGCCCTTGAAGAGTTTAACCTCTGTATTGTCTTATAGATGTCAGCTGTAATCTAGGCGAAATGCCATTTTTGTTTGTTATGTTGCTCTGGATTTTCAATTTGAAGTGGCCTAGCTTTGTGTAGGTCTGTAAAATACATTGCCTCTGGTACGTCAGCAATCATTGAATCTTGTATCGAACTGTGGCCATTTAGGAGGGACCACAGCTTGTTTTCCGATTTTTCATTTTTTGTAGCATCTTTTCGGCGTCCTCTTGTTGGATGATCATCCTGTTACTTCTCATCCAGTTTTTGTGCCATTGCTTGGCTAATCTGATCCGATTGCATTTGTCAAGTGGGTTCTGCCATGTTATCAGCTTTAAGGTCCTTGGTAGTTCAATCTTCTTTTCCACTACCTTTGTATTGTAGGTGTGGATGTGCTTGCAGGGGGTAGGGTGGTTTCTTTATTTTCATGACTTTTTTAAAAGGAAAAAGTAGCCATTCATAGTTCATTTTCTGTAGATCATCCAACTTGGAATTTTGGAATGTGTTCAGCAGATTTCCAAGTTTACCTTGTTTTATTCTTAGCCTATTGATCCCGGTGTTAATTTCCATCGGATGTAGGCTGATTTTTACATTGCTTGGTTTGTGAGATTGCCAGATTCTTGTCATGATGTAGTGATCACTGTTGTCTGTTTTTGACATTATAGCTATTGTTGATTTTGTCATGAATTCTCTTTGACAAATATATATATCCAAAAGTTGCAGACGTAGTGCCATGGGCTCAGATAGGAGCAAGGCGACCTGTGTTTGTGTCGATGCTGACCGAGCAGAGCAAGTTTCTATTTGATGTTTCTTTGTTCCAACTTTTGGCTCGTGGATGAAGCACGTGCTCTTCGATATTAATACCATCGACGTAACAGGTTTTAATCTCACACGCAGATGAGAGCAACAGCAAAAAACTCTGCTGCTAAAAATGTTCTGCCAAAAAGGAGTACAAGCAAAATCTTATAAAGTAATACATTGTCATACATGATGCAATATTTATGGTAAAATCCTGCGCGACTGATTGGTGGGCACCTATACATGATCCGCCTGCTCCATAAGAGATGCCATGACATTGGTTCCAACCCAATCCATCTGTCTTCCATCACGTGGGTGCTGCAGTGATCATCTTCTTCTCACATTGAAGGTCAAAGAACAAATTAACTACACTTCTGACATAGTGCAGTACTGTGCACTTGGCAGGCCTCAAGACGAGCATAAAGGAGGTTCTGGGACACTTCACACACACATTCTACTCACTCCATTGCATGCCATTGGCGCCAAGGTCTCCACCCTCATTTTGAACTATAATGTATCCCTCCCAGCACCTTGCAATAAAAATCACAGAATTGTCGCTTCAACGATGTGCCCTGTCCATCCTTTTTCAGCATTTCAACATTTCAGGGCTTGTTACTTTGGGGTTGATGATCAAAGGGCACCTGGTGCCATGAAATTCTGGGGTCTCAGAGCTCAGTCAGTTATATGGGCTATAAATCGTGATCGCCTGGGGATGGTTCGGGTCATGCTTTGGCCAGTGTGAGATAACATGCACACCAGGTGCCGGTCTGTGATCACAGCCTTGTAAGGAACATTCCTCTTGAGTAGAAAACACATCTTTATAACACTGTTAGAACAAGGAATAGGTGTTTTGGTGGTTGGGGGTGTGGGATGGCCTCATGGGAGCTCAAGCATAGCTGGATATTTCCCTTGTCTCACAATTTGGGCCCAATCACCGCATCAGCCTTACCTTCTACCTATGATTACTAATATCTACGCAACATAGTAATGTTGCTCGCGCCCTGCGCTACGCTATGTGGATTATATTTGATCATATTGATTTCACCGTCCCCCCTGAGCCCTGGCCCGTCATAGTGCTTGAAACGCATCTTGCCTCACTCTAAAGTGCCTAGGGGGGTGGGGCGGGGATGCCCCTTTCCAAACAGACTCAATGTCAAGAGTTACTAAGAATTGGTTCTCAGGTACTAAGAATTGGTTCTCAGGTGTGAAGGACATATCCTGAACAAGCCTTAAAATGGTTGTGGTGTCTTTAATTAATGGGTACATTTTCGGCACCTCGTTCTTCAAAAAGAAACCCACAAATTGCTAGAGAGGCTCCAAAATGGAGCCTATTCAGACACAACTGGGCTTCCAGATGGGGAAGAAATTCATTTATGCACCTGGGTGGGGGGGGCATAACACGCTAGACATCATGGGTGGCTTAGACATAAAATGTAATGTTCTTTTTGGCTAATATATCCCTCATCAATAGCTTCATCAATGATTGGGCATAATAATTCCTTCAAGCATTAAGTAGGGTCACACGCTAGGCATCTGTAGCTGGAATGTTCATTGAGCAATAACATCACCATCTTTTGATATTCAGAAGCATCCATCACTACAATTGCGACCCCTTTATCGGCTGGTTTTATAGTAATATATTTATTATTATATAGTGATAATAAAGCTTTCTTGTCCCTTTTTCTGAAATTACAAAATGTGTGTTGTTGGGCAGCCTCTAATTCTTCAAGCTTTTTTAAAATATCTTTCTCAAAATGTTGATTAACCCCTGATGAGGGAGGGGGCTGGTTGTTGGGGCAAAATGTGGATCGGGTTTGTAGGTTGGTAATGTCACTGGTTTCCAGCATACCAAAAATGAGGTTGCTTTCACGGACGTCATTATGATTGCGTCAGCACAGGATCATGTGACTTGGCTTTTAAGAAAATCTGGAAATGAAAGTCGTAAGCATTATCAGCTAGAAGAAAAAGGAGACTTGAAGGTGCTGCAGACAATCAGTAAGACAATATAGTGAGCAGCAGATCAGATGTCATTGACAATTGAGGGTTATTCTGTGGAAGCTCAAATATGCTTTGGGGTATGTTCTCAAGCACAGTGGCACTCTGAAATTGAGCAACCTGGAACAAGATAAGCTGAGAAACCTGCTATGTGAGTAAAATATAGGTTGCCCCATGAATGCACATATAAATTGGGTGCTTCCTATGGATTTTTTAAATAAATCCAATTTTATGTCCCCTATGCAGGAATCAGGTGACATCCACAGAATTTGGAGAACAGTCATTTTTACCCACCAATCTCTCGTTTGATATAATGTTGATATAGAACTTTGGTCCAGAAGAAAGCAGCATATGACATATGAAAAGATGGAGTAGTCCGCTAAACTGACTGATTTGGTCTAGATTTGTTGTAGACATTGGACATCCAGAAGTCAATTGGCTGCCTTAATGTCAAATAATAGTTTTATAATTTCTGACCTATTCGCTGTGGGCCTTTTTATGGGCCAAGTCCCCCGTGCTAAATCCTCCACTTTTATTTTTTAACTTTGGGTCCCTAATGTGTCTTGGGTGTGCTTCAGATATACATAAGAAAATGTTTATAGACTAGTTTGAGAAGTTAGGGTCAGACTCTTCTACTATCTGCTGTACTAGACTGGCAGCACTGCAGCGCCTGCTAAGGAGAGACACTACAGAAGGGATATTTAGTTGTTCTGATAGGGTGACATAGTGAGTGTTAGATAAACATATATAATTCTTAATTTGAAGTAAGGATTCCCATCCCCTTTTTGTGTTGAAATTTATGAGGGATGGATGGTATGCAGCTGCTCTTTTAGGTCTTCCATGTGTGAAAATAATCTTAATTCAAGGGTGACATTTCAGACCTATTGAAGGTCTCATTCACTGTGTCTCGAGACCCCATGTGATACACCATGCTAAAAAAAGGGGCCTGGCATCGGCAACCTTGGTCCCAAATGACGGTATTCACAGATGCCTAATTGAAATGTTGGGGAGCAAGATATTATTATGAGCTCCCTCTTGTAAACCACAAAAGCATGTGGACACATCCACTTGTTGAAGCTGTGGGGCTATCTGGAGGCTACATTCCTCCCATTTCGGTGAGGCAGCTGTGTATTGGCACTGATGGACAACACAGTAGACATGCACTACCTTAATCTGGCTGTTGTGGGTCACATCCTCTGTGAAGGTAAGCAATGTGACTGTGGTTCTGGGGTATGGAGAATGACATGACTGATGGTGACCATCTTCTCCGGGACAGAGAACTTCATTGCAGATCCTCTGCTCAGACAGACTTTGGCCCCACATCATTGGAAGCTCTGCCAGGAAGCACTGAAGTAGGTACACGCCTTCTGGAGGACTGCTCAAGTACGCCTCTCCTCTTCCAGTGTGAACATGAAGTGCGCTGTGAGTTGTGCTCTAGAGAATTTCCTCCATGGGGCTTTGGAGGACACATTGTTTGTCAGATAGAACTTCAAACTCCATTATGCATTCTTTTCAATCCCTGTCATCCACTATTTCTCAGGAGACTAAGGAGGTTTGGGTCTGCATTGATTTTGGAGGATGTTGTGCCCGCATCTTATAGAGATGCCCGCTTGCCCTCATAGCACCTTCCAGTGATTGTGGCCATGTTCTCTCACTCGGCAGGCTCTGTCCACCATCTGAACCTCAGCAGCTTGCACCTTCATGCTTGGTTGCTGAGAGGCTATTGTATCATTTATGAGACTTGTCAGACAACATCCTTGATGTGCTAATTTTCACTCTCAGTCTTCCACCAAGTCTATCTAAATTTGCCTATGGTATAAATATACGACTTCGAGAGTGGTCTAGACCATTAGAATTATCCAGAATCCTCTGTACTGGATTTCCTGCTTTCTTTGGCCCACACAAGTCTGCAGATTGGCACTGTGAAGGGAAACCTGGCTGCCATTTTATTCTTTCCATTGTGCCCAAGGATGTGTGGGAATTTCTTCTCTCTCAGAAGATCCATCTTAATGCATTTACCTCCACCTGACCCCTCTAAAATAGAGGAGGGATTCCACTGGCTGAATCCTGAGCAAGCCATCAGCTACTATGTCTCTCAAACGAGGGACATCACGAAAGAGGACAAGCTCTTTGTCAGTTACTATGGTGTCCATGCAAGCATGTCTGTTACTAATAGCAAAGGAAGGCAAACCCCTTTGAGCTGGGAACAAAAGTGTAAGATCATCATGCAAAGGAGGTCGCTAGACTGGGTAGCTTGTGAAAAACATCCCTCTTACAACACCGACAATAACAAAGGTTATCAAAACAGTTCTTATGTACAGTTCACATCTAAATACATATAGGAAGGGACCAAAATAAAGTTGCACAACAAAGACCAAAAATATCAAGGCTTAGCATAGAGGATGACGAGTAAGTAAAATCGTGGAACACCATGTATAATACAGAAAGACAGTCAATAGGTGGGTTTTCAAAAATAAGATATTGCTGCACCTGTGTGTCAATAAATCATAGCATACAAATACATGTGTTTTTATATCTAAACAATGTTTGCACCTCTGTGTCAATAAATCATAGGATAACATAAACAAGGCATGGGTATTGGCAGTTATACAGAGTGTTTAGAGTCACTCTAACCGTGTAGATGATGCTGTTTAGAGAGGACAAGCTGTGCCTATCTGTCAACCCCAGTACAAGGGTTTCAGATGTTGGGGCCTTTAATGTCAAAATGGCCCTGCCTTCTTCAGGACAAGCAAAGATTCTCAGCAGAGAATCCATCTGGTTAACTTCGATACAATTATGTGTTCAATATTCTAAAAAAGACTAAACAAATGCATGGGCGTTTGTAATTGGCATTTTTGTAAAGTTGGGAGAAGACTGTGCTAAGTACAGTGGAAGGACACTTATAGTCGTTTTCTGTGTTCACAGTGTAGATAGAGCGATACACCATTTGAATGAACAGTTATACCACTTTGGAGTGTGTCACACTACTGGGGAAGATAGGACATGGATAGACTAAGCAGCCTAACTATCCATGAGAGAAGCCACACAGGAGCCAAACCTTATCGGTTCACTGAATGTCAGAAGGGCTACAGTCAGAAAAGCCACCTAACTACCCAGGAGAAAAGCCACACAGGAGCCAAACCTTATCGGTTAACTTAATGTCAGGAAGGCTACAGTCAGAAAAGCCACCTAACTACCCATAGGAGAAGCCACACAGGAGCCAAACCTTACCAATGCTCTGAATGTCAGAAATGCTTCAGTCAGAAAAGCAACCTAGCTACCCATGTGAGAAGCCACACAGGAGCCAAACCTTATTGCTGCTCTGAATGTCAGGAATGTTCAGTGAGAAAAGCAGCATAACTACCCATGAGAGAAGCCACACAGGAGCCAAACCTTATTGCTCCTCTCAATGTCAGAAAAGCTTCAGTCAGAAATTCTGCCTAACTAAACAAGAGTAGCCACACCAGAGGCAAACCTTGTTGGTGCTCTCAATGTCAGAAATGCTTCAGTGTGAAAAGTAGCCGAATTACCCTTGAGAGAAGTCACACAGGAGCCAAACCTTAGTGGTGCTCTGAATGTTAGAAATGCTTCCGTCAGAAATTCCACCTAACTAAACATGAGACAGGACACACAGGAGCCAAACCTTATTGGTGCACTGAATGTCAGAAATGCCTTAGTTAGAAAAGCAACCATACTAACCATGAGAGAAAACATACAACAGTAATGAAGCTTATCAATGCGCTGAATGTCAGAAAAGCTTCAACCAGAAAAGCAACCCAATTAAATACGAAGCTACACAGAAGAAAACCTTTGTCAGTGCACGGAATGTCAGAAAAGGTGCAGTCAGAAAAGTCATCTTACACAGTTTAAAAAAACCTCAAACTTATTGGGGCACTAAATGTCAGAAAAAAGTTAGTCAGCGAAGAGGTCTAACTGAACATGAGAGAATATACACAGAGAAAATATTTTACCATTGCACTGAATGTGAGAAAAGTGACCTAACTAAACATAGGAGAATCTATACAAGTGAACATCCTGATGAGTGCACTTAGTGTTAGAAAATTTTCAATGTTAGATTCTCTTCAGTTCTACATGTGCAATCCCATACACGAGAAAGCATTTATCAGTGCACTGAATGTCCGGAAAGCTTCAGCCAGAAAAGCAACCATGGCTAAATGGGAAGCCACACAGGAGAAGCCTTAACACTGCTACGAATATCCTAAAATGGCATTAGTTGAAAAGCAACTGAACTCAACGTGATTAGAAAAATACACGCAGGAGGAGATCCACACCACTTCACTGAATGTTAGAATAGTTTAATTCGGAGAGCCCGCCTCGTTCACCACGACAGAAAATGCACAAAAGAGGAAAACTTCATCAGTGCACCAAATGTAAGAAAAGATTATCTCGTACAAGGTATTTAATTCTACATGTGAGAACCCACACAGGAGAAAATACCTCGTGCACTGAATGACAGAAAAGCTTTCAGCCAACAAGTCAGACCTGACTTAACACGAACATCCCAGGCAGTAAAAGAACCATACCAGTGCGCTGAATGTCAGAAACAAAATCAGTCATAAATGATATTTAATTCTCCCTCTGAGAAACTAAAGAGGACAACACCTGTCACAGAAGTTGACTGCATGTCAGAGAAGCATCAACCAGAAAGGAAGCAGCTAATCATGTGGCTCCAAACAGAAGTAAAACCTTTAGTGCTTTGGATTTCAGAAAGGCAACCAAACTCAACATGCTATACAGGCACACAAGAGGAAAAGCTCGCCAGTACACTGAATGTCTGAAATGCTTTAGTAACCAAATCAGTTAACTCCACATGAGTTTTGCTGCTGTAGTCAAGGAGATTTGGCTGTATGCAGTCAATGATAAACCATTTAAGGTCATCTACACTGTGATGACAGTCAACAATGTGTCTCACTAATGGAACCTGTATATGGTAGTTTTGCTTTGTGATGGATGTTCAAGGATCTGGATCTGGGCAGATGCTGTACTGTGCTCATACGTACGTAAAGGAGATTGCAGGACAGGAAATAATGGTTGGTTTTGCACATTGTAAGATGTTTACATTGCCACTTGATGGTTTTGGGAGTAAAAGAGTTGGTCTTGATGGTGAAGAGACAAGCTGCACAGTGGCCACATGGATAGTGACTGGTGGATCCTGTGGTGCCAAGCTCCAGGGATTCTACGATTGTCTTTTGGGGCATGTGTGCCCTGCAGGGACACATTTGTCCTTGATGTTAGAAGAGCCCTTGAAGGCAAAAATAAGTTTGGATCCTGTTAGTGTGGTATGGGATAGGCTGCACCATCATCGACATATAAGTTGTCTGAATGTAGGCGTGAATATGGAGCATGTGGTAACACATGCACTGATGGACTTGATTGGCTGCATTTTGTGTGTATGGAAAAGGGTGTCCCTGTTATTGTGCCAAACACATTTGGAAGTCTGCTTAAGGATGCAGACAGTGTTGCCTCATTGGCGAAAAACAGAAATCCTGGTATTACTATGTTCCGCATTGTCTAGTTTAGTAGTGCAATTTCTGCAGAGGCGTTGGAACTGACTGAACAACTAGAGGTTTTTTGGGTGTTGACGGATATGATGTAAAAAGGTATTCCTGTTGGTGGGTTTCTTAACAAGAGAAGTGTGAAGCTTAGCCTCCTGATTTTTGATAGTGAGCCGGGCTTTTTGTAAACCGACCCTTTCCACATGGACGTGTGGTGAAGGATGCAGCGTGCCTCACAGGTCCTGGCTACTAAAAGATGTTGTCCTGACAGCACCACAAGATTTGGGAAACTATCCTCACAATGGTGAATGTTGTCGTGTGCATCTGATGCACCATGTTGCAGATTCAAAGGCACTGGCAACACCTAGGAAGGCATATGTGCAAGGTGGCCACAGCCCACATGTTCTTGGTGACAGGAAGCAGAGAACCATTAACATGCCTGGAGCTGTGGTCATGGACGGAGCAGGCCAATAGTGTGATTGACCTGAGTTGCATAAAGGGAGTTGGGGGAGTCAAGTCTGTGGCTGAAAGTGAATACAATGCATGCAGTACAAAAAGTAATGTGTTCTGAAAACTTTGTGACAGAAAAACATGCTGTTGTATGGCACACAACCCAAACAGCCACTTATGTACACAGCGAACCACCTGGGAAATAACTTCCATGGATATGTGACATCACCTTTCTATGCACACCAATGACCTGTCTGTGCTGTTCCCCCACACATGGTTGGAGACTACTACTGCCACATGTCCATGGCAAATAGCCAAATTATGGCTCCAAATCCATTAACAGGTCTATCCTCACACTCCCCTCAAATCCTTACCAAAGTGCCTATTGCCTCATGGTCATTTCAGTGCTGGGATACGGATGCCAGAGCGGCGGGAATCAGCCAATAGAAAATACTGCAAATCCCTTGGACTTGAAATAAGAACTAGTTGTACTTTAGCAGGGTTGACCATTGTGTGCATTCCTCCGCCAGCACATTGTATCAACTGTGAAGAGCAAGTACCAAGTAAGTGGTCAGCTGTATGCAATAAGCCGTGGGAGGTCGTTGGAGCAAACTGCCAGAAACTGGCAGCCAAAGTGCCCGGCTCACCATTCTGTGCAATCGCACTTGGTAGCATGACAAAATATAAACGATGGATGTAAATGATGGTGGTCAATGATTGATATTGTCATTTGCAACTGGTACTCCACACCAGTGTAAATGCCTCCTGCCATGTATGCTAGGTGGACGTCAATCAAAAGGGAGTACCATAGAAACTCCAATAGGTTGTTATAAACCATAGCAGTGACATCCATGTATGACAACATGTGCATCCCGTGCTTCTATAAGCTGATATCTTGGCTATATGGAAAAGGAGGCGCAGTCTGATATTCTGATTTAGGCCTCTGCTCCTAAGTATCAACGTATCGCCATACTTGTCGCTCCGACCTAACGGTACAATCATTCACACCCCTTACCTACCCGTACGCACCGCTGCCTCAACAAACCAGGAACCTACAAAATACGTACCCAAAATGGGTGCAGCCAAGGACTGCAGTTTCAGGCTACCCAGTGCAGCACCCGCATCAATCCTCAAATGTGCATGGATGCAATGTGTGGTGATAAGGGAGACTTGGAATGGGCAGCATATTGTAGGCAGAAATCATGCATTCACTTACCTGGCCAATACATACTGTCCATGTGTGCTGGAGTCAATAATGGTGTGAAACAGCCATCCTCTGTCCATTGTAAACCCATCAACATGTGCCATCCCTTCAAACCCCTCTAAAGATTCAACCACCCGAATATTCAGGTTGATTTCATAGAGCTGGGGACAAAGGGGAAAATGACGTGTACCTTCACCTTTGCTTCTGCTTTCTCTTCTCCTCTCCCCTGTTGAATTCCTGGCTGAAACTGTACTGGTTACCTGGCCACCCTCTGATCTCGGGTCCAGGTCCCCTCCCCTGCCAGTTACACACCTGCATGGCCTCCCTGGCAACCCCAGCACTTGGGGAATGTTTCTGTACCCCTACATTCCCCCACCAGCATTTGACACCTGATGTCTACACTTACCCTTGCACTTGCCACCAGCTACCCTTACTTATCTTACTGTTTCTTATTTATTCTATTAACCCATGTACTGCACTGTGCCCACCCCCTCCCATTCCGCACTTTTCCCCTTCCCCATTCCCCTGCACTTGCGCTATCTGAATGACACTTGGCCCAGTAGCATTGCTGTCTCTGTCCTCCCTCTGTTCCCCCTCGCTTGCCACATCGCGCCTTGAAACACTTGTGTATAGGCGCGTTATAAATGCCATATCATATCATGTGGCCCATCGGTTATCTGCATCCCTGCCTGCAGAAACACATGGGCGGAGAGTATCATCAATGGCGAGTAGAACCCTACTCGACTTGCTCAAGAATGTCAAACTATGATAGGCTCAGACACCATCATTACAAGTCAATCAAGGTACAGCAGCTTGCATGTGTTATGTGAAAAGTTCTCATGCATGCACAGCCTGAAAATATGCACTTCAATAATTTAGAACCAACATATGGCCACAGGCTGGCAACCGCAATAGATACACCTGAATAAAGTGTTCTCATAAGGTGCTTCATGCAAGACTCCTCCAGCTTTCAAGAGCTGTAATGATAGATTTACATCTCCACCCATTTTGAATGGGACGTCATGGTCAGGGCTTCTGTCAACAGATTCTTGGATACCCTCTTTATACGCAGGCATAACAATTTAATAATTATTGGGAATGGCATGGGAACATTTAGTCAGATAGCTAAGTTGTGCAACATGACTAGGATGTCTGCACCTCCTGTCCTGTGCAGGAACCAGAAGTCGGTTTTAAGAACCGCAAATGCCCACTCAATGGGGTTGCACTGTGGTTGTGTGCAGAATGACACTAGAGCTGTCTGGGATTCATGAGATTCTCCAGAGGCACCATGAGCCACAGATGCATGGTGTACCCAGCGCTCCCTGTGAGCAAAGATCTTGGTCTTGGTCAATAAAAGTATGTGGCGGGTATAATGACAGCAACCGCAGACATGTGTAATATCTAGGTAACATGCATTTAGTGCGTGTTGGCATGCAACATGCCTGTGCTCGTTGTCAACAGCAGGGCAGGGAAGACATGTGAGAATGTTGTATGTTTTTGGTGGCCGAGCAACATTTCTATATAAAGACCTGTACCATGGTGCTGTTTAGTGGTGTGGTGAGGGATCCTATGTAGTCCAAGAGTAGCTCTCACATGACATTCCTGAATGGGAAGTGACGTCCTCTATTTGCCTTGAAATCTGGTACATGTCATATTGCCATTATGATGGCTAAGCAGTACTACAGGTAAGTGAAAGCATAATATGGCATGAGGAACACAAGGGAGGCCTGACATCACAGGATATGGTTCTGCTGTAGTACTCAGGAGAGAGCTGTGCCCCTTACCATGCAGCCTGGACCTCTCCAAGAGGTACCCAGCCTCCCGTCTTACAATCCTGATCATCTTTCTGTACTGGTGGTATCTGGGAGCCATTACTGGTTATCTGACCTTAGGATAGGCCATCCTACATACACCCTGTCCCCAGGCATCCCAGCAGGAGGCATCACAGCAAAAGGAATATTAGTCAATTGCACAGTGAGTTTGTGTAAATGTGAGATAGGTAGTTAATTGACCCTACCTTTATAGCCATGCCCTCCCCATTCAGCACATCTGCACTCTACTATATTTTACTAGTGTACCTTCAATGGATGTGTATTGTGTAATAGTCTTGCTCTCATGGCCCTTTCTGTCTTTGATAGCCTAAGTCCCTCTTCTTCACACTGTCCTTTCGTTGCCTCTGTTTTCCCATAAACTCTCTCCTCGCTACTCCTACGCCTGCAACCGCTTGGTTTCAAATCCCCCCACTGCCACACTGGATCTCTTACAATGATCCTTTTAGACCCCTAGTGATATTATTTGCCCTTTATTTACCATGTTCACACTCCTT
This sequence comes from Ambystoma mexicanum, assembly GCF_040938575.1. NCBI lineage: Eukaryota > Metazoa > Chordata > Amphibia > Caudata > Ambystomatidae > Ambystoma > Ambystoma mexicanum. The sequence continues at coordinate 1,056,179,168 of NC_090922.1, read as the reverse complement.
ATGGAAGGGCTCCCCTTACCTGTCCCTCTCTACTCTCTTGATACACCTTGCTCGACTTTCTTTTGTTATACTGTTCCTCGCCATGCCTGCATATTGGCTACAGCCCTATGTTCTTGCGTAAGTCTTATGTATCCATCCTAACTCCCCCCATCCTCAATCCCTCACTACCTCTCCCCATTGGGCTGTGGAATGAAAGGCGTATTACTTCCTTCCTGATCAGTTGGATTGTCTAAGACCCATCTGATAGGTATGGCTATTATTGAGAGTTCAATCCCAATTCTACCCATGCTGCCTTACGCATCATCTCTGGTGCCTTTTATTACTCCTACTCCTTAGAGAGTTGGCGTGGGATTGGGATGAAGAGCAGCAAGGCCCACCTCTGCCCATCTGACCCACTGTCACACCATGCATCCTCCTAATATGCTGCCAACTAGGGCCACTCATCTCCACCTTCTCTCTAGTGGACCTCTTCCTCAAACATGTTTCAATGTAAGGACCTATAGCATGAATGGAGGACTCTAACTGCCACAAAATATATCAAGCCCATCCACAGAGGACGATGGTGCAGCCTGAATGCCCACCTTTCCATATAATGTGCCCCAGCTGCAATGCAACCATCTACATTCACTCACACTGCTGTGCTGGTCCCTGTACCTTATTCCTCCGATCCACATGCTCTCTGCAGACCCCGAGAAGGCTTTCTATGTCCTGTGTGCATAATGGGGTGAGGTTGAGGCATCCATGGAGTAGGCATGTGATTGAATGCATTTGTGAGGGTGTGGGGTTTCATGTATGTACCTAGAATCTATGCCTGGCATTGCCGCAAACCCTCCAATGATTAATGCGGGTTGCTCTGGGCCAGGATAATGGAGTAATGGGCGGAATCCTGGTACACACATGCATGCAGAGCCGGTCAGTGTCAAGGACTATCTTCACATGAATTGCGTGTTCCATCTGTTTCTGAAGACTTGCTCCCATGGCCTCTGTGGTAAGAGGTCCGTGTGTTGTTCACGGTCCCAAATCAAGTTAGGGAAGCCCACGATGCCACCGAACTCGCCCTTCATGTTGTTTAGTGTACGTGGGTCAATGGAGAAGCATATGTGGGGGTGCGGCCATCTTCATCAAAGTACTGAATGCCTGACACGCATCACAGCCACATTTTGTAGAAAAATGCCTGTCACACAGAAATGGAGCACTGTAAGTATGTTCAACACGAGAGAAAATATATTGCAGTCCACTTGTTGGGATCAGTGCAGAACTGGCACACGCCTGCAGATGGTGAACTGGTCCAGGCAGTAGATGGCAAGGAACTGCTGGTCTGTGAGGTCTCGGTGGGTCAGCCTGAGTCTGCTCTCCTATTGCTCGTCCCAACCTGGCATGGAAAATGAGGCTGGAGCATAGGCTGGAGGGCTGCCTGGCGTGACTGGGCACAGGATAATGGACTGCCTGGGGTGCTGGAGTTCAGGCTGATGGTCTAGCTGCGGGGTTGCTTGGACACACGCTGATGGGCTGTCAGTTGGGACAGTGGCAGAGGCTGATGGGATGCCTGCCTGTGGTGGGGCTGCCTGGGGTGCTGGCGTTCAGGGTGACGGGTTACGAGAGGTCGGGCTGGAACAATGGTTGATGGGCTGCCTGAGAGTGGGTTGGTTACAGGTCTGATGGGGATAGGCACAGGCTGATTGGCTCCCTGTTGTTGGTGCAAACATATAAACTGTGCCTGTACCAGGAATCTCTGTAGCTGACTGAGCTGTAGCTAAACATGTGCTGCTTGTTCCATGGTGTTGGAAATGTGAGGGTGTTTTTCATGTGCTGCTCCCATCCCGTAAAATTGTGTATTATCCCACACATGGCCTGTAGTAGGTGTTTGAAGACTGTGTTTAGGCGATTGGGACCACCTGTGTAGATTGGCATTTTTGCACATAAAATAGCACCTGTTCTGGAGCGGGTGCTGTATAAGGGTTTACAAGGCGTTAAGCAAGACCCATTCATAAGGCAGTTTCACTGCCTGGTGTTTACGCTTTGTTTTTAAAGAGGTTACGTCTAGCAGTTAACAATGCATTGAGGAGTATGAGATTTAGGGCTTGATTCATGGAACGTTTTCCTATGGGATTGCGCCATTATAAAACAATTCCATGAATCAGCCCTTTAATCTAAAACTGATATAAACAGTTTACATCACGGTTTTATGCTTTTAGAGCTTATAAATGTAGGCCTTGTGTGCTGGACTTTGGCACCCCAGTAACTCAGATCAGTCCTTGTAATCCTCTGCCCGTTATGTCTATTTATCTCAGGATGCAATAAGCTTATTTACATTGATATTGATATTGATCTTTTATTTGCATCGCGCTCGTACACAAGTGTTTCAGAGCGTGATGAGGCAAGGGAGGGGAACAAGGGAGAACAAAAACAACGATCTTACTTTGCCCAGTGACATTGAGAATGCGCAAGTGCATGGGAGAGCGAAAGAAGAAAGTGCATGGGAGGGGGGGGGAGTGGAAAGTTCTGTGAAAATGAATACAATAAATTAAATACATTAAATGAATAATAAATAATAAATAAATGATGAAATAAATAAACAATAAAAAGCAACAAACAATGGTAGTGCAGCCAGAAAGTGGCAAGTGCTAGGTTTAAGGCAACAGACAGGGTGTGTCTGATAAGGGGGGGGGGCTGTAGGATTACAGATACAGACCCCAGTACAAGGGATTGCCAGGAGGCAGTGTGGGTGGGTGGCAGGGTGAGCAGGTACCTGGGCCCGTAAGTCAGAGGGTAACTAGGTGCACAATGCTGAGAGAGACAGAACAGATCAGCAGGGGCGAGGAGAAGGGAAGGTAGAAGCAAAAAGGAAGGTCTTGAGGTGCTTCCGGAACTGGTGGAGGTTCTCCTCAAGTTTTAGAGTGGCAGGGAGGCTGTTTGAGAGGGAGCCCCCAGCTGAAGACAGAGATCTACCCCTAGCGTGTTTCTTCGAAAAATGACAGACCCTGAGGGAGTTAGAGGTGGAGGAGCGAAGAGCTCGGGAGGGAAGGTATTTACAGAGGGACAGCTGAAGGTATTTTGGACCCAGGCCCCATAAAGCCTTGTGGACAATACAAATGGCCTTGAATTTAATCCTTGCAGCCACTGCGAGCCAGTGGAAAGATTTCAGGGCTGGGAAGATACGATCCCAGGGCTTGAGGCCAAGGACAAGTCTTGCAGTCCTATTCTGGATAAGTTGCAAAGGGTGGAGAGTAGAAGCAGGTAGATTTAGAAAGAGGCTGTTGCAGTAACCCAACCTAGAGAGAACCAGGGCTCGGGAGACAGTTAACTTCTGGGGGAAGGAGAGGAAAGGCAGAATACCTCTGAGGAGGTGCAGTAGGAAGTTTGACTTTTTGGAGACATCAGAAATCTGGGCAGAGGAAGGAAAGCGTGGAGTAAAAGATGACCCAGAGGTTCCTAGCCGCGCAAGTGGGGGTAGGAGGAGGGCCAAGGGAGGCCGGCCAGAGAGTGACAGGAAAGGAGAGTGAAGGTGTGCCAATGAGGAGGATCTCCGTCTTGCTGGCATTCAGGCAGAGATCGTTGGCGGCACACCAATCCTGAATGGCAGATAGGCAATCAGAGATGAGAGAAGGAGAAGAGGAGGCAGAGGGAAGCCTGAAAAGGAGTTGAGTGTCATCCCCATAGCACTGAAAATTGGAGCGGAAAATGACAATGCGGTGGGCAAGAGTTGCCAGGTATTGCTTGAAAAGCCAGGATGAGAGGTTAGACCCCTGGCGAACACTGCAGGTAGAAAGGGAGATAGATGAAAGGAAGGACCCCGTTGGACCTGGGAGGGTTGATCAGGGAGGAAAGAAGTCAGCCAGGCCAGAGCCTGTTCAGTGATACCCAGATTGTCACAGAGATCGTTGAGCAGGATGGTATGGTTGACCACAAGGCAGAAGAGAGATCGAGTAGGAGGACAGAGGAGATGTTAGAGTCAAGGTTGGAGAGCAGATCTTCACGATGTTTAGGAGAGCAGTTTCCATGCTTCTGGCAGCTCTAGAGCCAGACTGATGGTCGTGGAGACAACCAACAGAGTCAGAGTGAAAGGTAAGCTGCGAGATGGCCAGCTTTTCCAGGAGTTTGCCCAGAAAAGGAGTGATGGAGATCTAGCGATAGTTAGCCAGGCAAGAAGGGTCAGCTTTGGGTTTCTTGGGAAGAGGGTGCACAAGAGAGTGCTTCAGAGGGGAGGGGAAGGCTCCTGAGGCAAAGGAGAGGTTGCAGAAATCAGCTAGGGCTGGAGCCAGGGTGCCAATGTGGTCCTTGATGGTTTTGGAAGAACAGGGAGGGACCTGTTTTGATGAGACTTTCATAGATCAGACTTGTCTAGAGACCTTGTTAGGGAAGAAAAGAGGAAAGGATGAGAAAAAGGTTGTGGGGGTGGCTGTAGGAGGGCCAGAGTTCACAGAAGGAGAGGGAAGAAGAGGGGGAGGGGATGAGAGGGTCAACAGGATATCCTGGGTTTTGAGATGAAGTGAGAGGCAATGGCCATGCAAAGGACCTGGGAGGCAATAGGAGAGGTAGAGACTGCAGCAGGGTTGGCCAGCTCCTTGCAGATTTGAAAGAGTATGGCCGAGTTGTTAGATGACGCAGAGACACAGGCTTGGATGTGGGCTCTCTTCTTAGTTTGGACAGAGAGTCGGTATTGCCTTTGGAGCAAAGGCGACAGTTCAGTTTGTCAGAGGGTGAATAAGAAGCCCTCCATTTCCTCTCAGCCACTCTACACTTACATTTAAGTGTAGCTAGGTCAGAGTCATACCAAGAATTGCACCTGGCTTTGAGCTTCAAACGGATCCTCATGACAGGGGTAAGAGCATCAAGAGTATCAGAAATAAAAGAGTAGAGCAAAGACAGGGATTTGTCAGGATGTGAGTCAGCCAGAGGTGAGTGGTGGGGGGAGAAGGTGGCAGTGACACACGCCTCATGGGCCAGATGCCGAGAAGGTAGGTGGCAGTGTTGGGGTAGGCTTAGCCTGGGGGGAAGAGAGGGAGAGATGACAGGAGAGGAGGGAGCGATCGCTCCAGGAGAGTGGAGTGGTCAGAGGGATGGAAAGGGGGAGGTCCGAGGAGATCAAGACATCAAGTGTGTGCCCTGCAGAGTAAGTCAGGCCAGAGGGGAGGATAGAAAGGGAGAGGGAATCACAGAGGTCATGAAAGAATACAGTGGAGGAACAAGGAGAGTCTAGATGGATATTGAGGTCACCCAGAAGGAGGAGTTGAGTGGTTGAGGCCAGGAGGTAGGGAGGGAGGAGGAGAGTCCCGCCCACTCAGAGAGAAATGAGGTGATCTGACCAGGAGGCCGGTAGATAGTCGCCATCGTAAGGGAGTGGCTAGGAGAGAGAGAGCCTGCATACAAGGCATTCAAAAGAGGAGTATGTGTGTGTGGGAATGATAGAGACAGGAATCCACTCAGGAAAGATCAGGGTTACACCTCCTCTGGACTGGGTGGATCTGGGTGCAGAGAGGATCTTGTAGCCATCAGTGAGGAGGGTGTCAAATCTTGTGACAGGGCTGGCCATGAACCATGTCTCAGTAAGACCGAGGACATCGAAGTCAAGTTCTTCCAGGAGGTGACAGATGTCAGAGGAGGGTTTTAAAGCAGAGTGAGAGTTGAGAGTGGCAAGATGAAGAAGGTTGTCAGCCTTAAAGGACTTCCGGGTAGGTGTACAAATTAGAGGTACGTCCTGCAGAGGTGAAGAAGGAGCCCAAGGTGGGCCAGAAGAGGAGGGAAGAGAGGGCAAGGTAGCCAAGGGGGGGAGGAGGGGACAACAGTAGGATATGAAAGGAAATTGATGAGGAGAGGGAAGCACCTATCAAAGAGGAGGAGATTGGCCCGAGGACCTTCGACCATGACAGTGCCATTAAGGTAGACATTGATGATGACTTTAGAGGAGTCGAAGGCAGCCATGAGAACTTCCCAGCGGGTGCCACCATTAATTGGAGAGGAGGAGACAGGAGAGAGCACAGAGATCACATGAAGAGTCCATAGATCTGGACAAGAACCGACGAAGAGGATGTCAGTGAGGGTCTGTCTGGAGGAAGCACTGGAATAGGTGTCAGCGATAGGGAGACAGGGTTGGAGGCCAAGATATCTTTTTTAAACTTCTTCCTACCAGACTTAGTGAGAAGGGAAGGATAGTCCATGGAGAAGCAGTTGGAGAAGATAGGTGAAACAGAGAGCACCATGGGTATGGTACCGGGGGGAGAAAAACAAAAAGTACATGTACAACATACAACCCACCCATTGTGTAGGTTGAAAGGGGCATCCCACTACCCTAACAGGATAGATGACATTGTTAAAACTGCATGATAAATCTGGTTCAAGTGAAAAGATATTTGTGTGTGCCATTTGGATTTGCATTTTTGAATGTGACTTTTACAATATCACTTCAAGCTTGCAAAGCTGGTTGGGAAGCCTCCCCACAGGAACAGCTTCTTCAGAATCACTGTTGTGCTGAAGTCGCCCCCTCAGTTTCCTTCACTCCCCCAATCACACTGGACTGACTGCAAATGCTAACAGATTTTGGCCCATCTAGAACATTAACACATCTTTAAGGCACTTAAACACTTACTCATAGCATCGCAGCAAAGCAAACAGAAAACGTAAGGCATTTTCATGATCTAACGTTTTCTGATGTAACAATGGCCTGTGCAGCTTTGGGAACCCAGGGAGAGATGTCCACGTGCCCCTTTACTGCTGGTTCAATTCCTGAACACTGTATTTTCCAAACCCACTCCAATCTGATGACACAAGTTGCTGAATGCAGGCCAAAGCGTTCTACAACAAAGTGTGGACAATGTCATGCAAAAAGCTTTCCTTCATAGATAAACAAACTTTTGAGATGTGATGTAACTACTATGAAATGGAAAAGACCCCAGAGGTCAAAGAGGGTGTGACTCAACGGCCAAGAAAATCTGAGTGCCACCAGAAAAGAACATGCTCTGCTCCATCTCCTAAGGTAAGTTTATTTATGATGTGGGTCCGTCCTGTCTACGACCCTACTATAGCATTTTATATTTGTATTCCCTTTATAAAGGTTGATACTGACTGGTGGCACAGGTCTTTATGTTGCGTTCTTCTCCCTACAACCTGTTACAGCCTTCACCAATCCAAGTATCTCATGTATTCCCAATTGACCCTGTAAGGGTTATATACAGTACTCTGTGTTGTGTTCTTCCCTACAGCCCCTACTAGCACTTGACACTGTGGTGTGTTTTTCCCTACAGCCCCTACTAGCACTTGACACCTGATGTCTGCACTTAACCTTGCACTTGCCACCAGCTGGCCGCACTTCTATTTATTGTCTTTCTTTCTTTATTTTACTGTTATCCTATGTACTGCACTGCCCCCTCCCCGTTCTCCCCGCACTTTTTTCTCCCCCCCCTCTGCACTTGCACGATCATCTGAATGTCACCTGGCCTAGTAGGATCGTTGTCTCTGTCTTCCCTCTGTGCCCCTCCCTTGCCTCGCCGCGCCTTGAAACACTTGTGTATAGGTGCGTTATAAATGCCATATCATATCATATCATATCATGTGACACAGACCATGACCTTAACAAGCATTAGGTATTTTATTTTTAGTGTCAAACTTGACTGCCTAACAGACCCTGTTGGTCGAAAAATCTGCATAAAGGTAACTCATGTCAGCAGTATACGTTATGTGGGTTTTCTGCCAGCTGGGTCTGTTAGGCAGTCAAGCTTTGACACTAAAATAAGAAACATAATGCATGTTAATTTACATTGGTACATCACTGCAGACAAGGGGTAGCAAATCGGGGAAAGCATAGCAGCTTTTAATTTCCCATAATTTTCGTCGTTTTGAAACTGATAATGAGTTATTTTTTCCAGGGGACAGTCCCACTTAACTATAAAGTTCAACTTGAACATGCAGCTGATGTTCAGAAAGTTCTGGAAAGTCAGTCACATCAAGAAGGACTTCCGAGGATCAAAAAAAGCCTGCCACCCTATGGATGCAAATGATTAACTGTGCATTAAGTAGCAGAATGTGCACCTCTTACACACACTAAGTGCAAGAGGATGGTGAAAACGGATCATGGGAGCGTGGCTATGATAAACGTGTAATATTCTATTGAGGAAGAGCACAGCCTGAAGTGGCTATGACCTTGAATCAGGTATCACAAGACTTACATCCAGCATCTCAGCACCCGCAGATGGCACTACCAGGCATTTAGGGACTGCTGACACCCCACTCCTTTACCAATCACCCCTCTCATTGCATCCTTGCCTACCCAACCCAATTGTTGATTTCTCTCATGAAACCCCTCATGACCAGTTTGATACACCTATTTCATTGTGATCCCTTGTCCCGCTCCCTAGTTTTTAGGGAACAAGTACATGGTGACAGGTGCCCATATGCCTATTGTGAGTCAATACCCCAGAGGATGAGGAGGTCATGATTAGCAACTACAAATATGATCCAGGTGAGAAATGATGCACACCTGGTACTGTGTGACCAGTATCAAGCATTGAATAAAGCAGTAAACACTGAGGGGTCAGACACGATGGCATGCCAGACTCTCAGTCACTATACTGTCCTTTGTATTTCCCTGCTTCACAGTGATCACACAAAGCACACTGAAGCCCATGTTAACTCATTCTTTCTGATGCACCATCGATGTTCATGGCCAAACTTGACCTGACCATTTACCTACTTCTCCCTCTCCCCTCTAGCCAGGCAAGCACCTCTCTCATCCACCTTAGGCCAGCACACTCTGCCAAATACCTCACCGCTACTTCTCCGAGACAGGACCCCGCCACGCATGAACGCAGTCTAGTTTCATCATGTATGGCAATATTTGAAATATCCTTATAAATAACTATCTGCAAATACGAATGCGAAAAACAAAAACCTGTTCATTACTTCGCACATAGGTCAACCAGTGTGGTTGTTAATTACCATTATTAAACATTACCAAACACACTGCGTTACTAATGCATGCTGGTATATGTATACCAAAGCCAGGGAACATGGTTTGAAAGGTTAACCGGCTGGAGCTCAAGGTATTTAAGACTGCCTTTCATCAGGCCTCCCCTTTGACGTTCTTGTGCAGGGCTCATGGAAGTGGGAGTCCAAAACATTTGGCGACCTGTTGCAGAGAATAAGGGCATTAGGCATCTGAATGTGTACATCTCCGGGGGAAGATAGTGAATAAAAAAGGTCACATTAATTGACATTATTAAAAATGATTAAACACATTACTAATCTATGCTGACATAATTCCACCAAAATTGGGAGGCCAGATTTTAAAAGTGCAACCTGCGGGTCACCAGGCATTTTGGATTCTGACTCCCATCAGCTGTCTCCATTGAATTTCGTGGGGATGTGTTCAGAGCGCTCTGCTCCTCACTCCTGACACTGATATACAATAAAGAGAAAAGCCACACACCTACACTACTGTAATGTCCACACTATGCACTGTCTGTTCAGATTCAAAATAAGGGCATTGATTATGAGAATGAATTTGACAAGTGCTTATGTCTGTCTCTAAAGTCAACAAGACTCACATGTCGCCCGTAGGTAGATGCAGCATTAGTAAAATGATTCAGTAAACACAATTGGAAAGCACTGTAATTCTTTGGTATACAACAGACAGATTGGCTACTCATGCATTGAATACAAAGAGGAACACCTGCATTAGTTGTATGTACAATACAACTTTGTCTAACACTGCACCATAATGCATTGCAACACAAACTTCGTACACTAGAGGGGCTTGTGGGATTGATGGAAGGACCTGACATTGTTCAAAAGGATTGTCAATTTATACATTAGAAAAGTGTCACCTTAGCGCCATGTACTGAACACCTGGTTAATAATGAATATGGGTTTTGATATTATGTACCCAATCACAGAAGCTTGGACATCATGGTGGTCTTGAAGGATACAGTATTAGTCAGAATCCCAAAAAAGTCTTTATTTATTTATTTTGTCATTTGTAGAGCACACCAAGCCCTAAGGCATACAGGCACTGGTTACACGGTGATACATGAAGCGTGGGAGTCAGTACAGAAGAAAAAAAACAGTTTGTTAATGATACATCGTGGTTACATTGTTCAGTCAAAAGTTAAAGAAGATGCAGTTTAATGCTGCGGTAAGATTATAGATCTTGTGAGAATAGACAGGTTTTCAAAAATGTGGCAAAGGTCCAGAATGGCGGTTCCACTCGTAGTGGTAGTGGTAGGGCATTCCAGTACTTGGGGGTTGGGGTATGGGGTTGGGGTGGGTTTGGGTTCATAGAAAAACTAGGGGCTGGTGAAGGGACCTTCATGCCCAAAAACTAAAATAAATCAGTATTTATTTCACTGTTTTGGGTTCAGTAAAAACGTTTTCTCTGAAATGGACACAGAAAGTGGTGTTAGGAAGCGGAATCTCTGTTTGACAGGGCAGCTGGCAATGCAGAGGGCATGACATTACTGAAGTGCCAGCTGACCATGGATCTGTTTCATGGAGCTGGTGAGGCCACCAAAAAGCTCCCTCTCCTTCTTCCAGGAGCAGTTCACCTACTGCTGTATGGTGTTCCTATTTTCAAAAATGCCTATTGCCTTAATCAGAACAGGTTGACAAATAAGCCCTTTAGGAAACAAAGGTATATTTAACAGCCTCGGGCAGACCCAAGCCAACACCTCTGGGAAGGATCATTTAGCCAATCACTTACGCTTTCACATTACCCTATAGATATGGGCTCACCAACAAGAATCGTCCTTTCATGCGTGGCTTGAAATATTTTACATCCTGTTAGTTGTTTGTGGCCTGTGGAGCAATGGTAGGGTAAACTCACAGAGTTCAATACATTTTTTTTTTATTAGAACTCTGTGGGTGAACTAGAGTGTTTAAGCTGTTTAAGCTGGGACAGCAGGCAGTGACATCTGCTGGGCTAAAGCAGAGAGCATGGGATGATTACATTGTATTGTATCCCTCATTTATATAGTGTCCTTTCCCATTTTGTATGGCTACAATGCACTTTGTGGTTGGAACGCCCTCGGTGGCCAGAGTCCATGTGCAGGAGGTTCTAGGAATTTAAAGTAAAAGTTGCAAGCGTGCATTTTTGCCAGGTAAGGACTGGCTAGGCTCCAGTAAGAAGCCCAGAGGTCAGGCACATGGGTGGGTGCTGTTGTTGGTTTAGGATAGAGTGCTAGTGCTGAAGATTCGATGCGTGCCCAGCTAGACCAAATGTATTTCATTGGATGTCACTGTATAGTAATGGCAGAGATGCTGAGGTACGTTAGGGGTTTCAGTGTGGATGGCTATGTGTGCTGCTAGACTGTAATAGCATAGCAATAGCTGCATTTGAGGGGGCATGGATGGTATGCCGTGCCTGTGGCCTGTCTCCACAGACGTTGTGTAAGATAGACATACCATACACTCGGATGGAGTTCAACTGTGGTGTTCTTTTTCTTGGTTCAATGCGATTGGCTGGTCTCGTTATTCGTGGTCGCCTTGGAACGAAAGTCTGAGCAGTGGGAAAGGAGCTCGGAAGGACAGGGGTGTGAGGGGAGGACGATAGTTTTTTTACGGTGTGCCTCTGTGAAAGCTGATGGCATCCATGGGGTATTGCTGGGTAGGAGTGTTGTTCTGTTTGGGGATGGTGATAGTTTGACACAGTGTGTCGCTGCAAATGCTACCAGAATCCATGGGGTATTGGTGGCTAGGAGTGTTGTGTTTGGGTCAGTGTTTCTGTGTGACTATCAATAGTATAGAGTGCGAGAGGGTTCAAGAGGACGGGGAGAAAAAACAGGTTTTGATGGTCTTTCTGAATGCCAGGTGATTGCCAATATTGCAAATGTGCAGGGGTAGGGAGTTCTAGTTGATTAGCGGCTGGACGGAGAAAGAGGATCCACCGAGAATGAAGGAGCTGTAATGTGGGACAACTAGGAGAGATGCTCTGCGAGATCTGAGAATCCTTGATGGGTGGTAGCGAGTGACTTTGTCTTGAAGGAATTCCGGGCCGGTGTTGTGGATGGCCCAGTGGGTGATGCACATGGCTTTAAAGGTAGTGGGTCAACCAATAGGGAGCCAATGGAGGGATCTGAGTGTAGGGCTGATGTGTTCTCTGGGAAGAAGGTTAATGAGCAGGCGAGCTGCATCATTTTGGCTTCTTTGCAGTTTCTGTAGTTGAAACGCTGGTGTGCCTGGGTAAAGGCAGTTTGCGTAATCTAAGCGGGAGTGGATGATGGAGGTGATGGCAGAGAAACAGTGAGGATAGGTGAGGTAAGGGAAAGTATGCCTGAGGATGCATAAATGGAAGAAATAGGTTCTGGATACAGAGTTAATGTTTTTGGAATGGGATAAATCCATGTCCAGTTTGCATCCAAGGTTATTCACTGCGGTGGAGATTGCTGATGGGGGGGGCTACAGATTGGGGCCACGGAATAGGTTGGGGGAGGAGGGCTGTTTTCCTGCAGACTAGGATTTCAGTTTTCCCAGGGTTGAGGATGAAATGGTTGGTCGTCATCCAGTAATCACTATCAAGAGGCATGATGTCAGATCTGGATGGTTGGAGCCTGGCAATTTTAGGATCTTAAAGATGATCTGGCTGTCATCTGCGTAGTTGTAGTAGGTCTGATTGTGGGAGCGGATAAAGTGTGGGCAGGGGGTTAGATAGATGTTGAAGAGCAGGGGAGATGGGACCCCTTTTGTTACTGATCATGAGGTGGAGGTGAACGGATGACAGGGCATGATTTGTGAGTGATTAGAGATGAAAGAGGAGATCCAAGAGAGGGCGGTGTCTTTGATTCCTAATGAGAATAGCCTATCTAAGAGGATGGTGTGATCAACGGTATTAAAGGTAACAGAGAGGCCTTCTGGATCAGCTGTTTTTTTAGGTTGTCCCATATGTGCACCAGGGACAATTCTGTTCTTCGGAGCTGTCTAAAGCCAGATTGCGCAGGGTTCAGGAGGTTGTTGGCTTCAGTGAAAAGGCCAAGTTGCTTGTATGCTGTGTGGTCCATGAGTTTGGCCATGAAGCCAGTGTTGGAGATTGGCCGGTAGTTCTGGAATTGGAGTTAGTCGAGTGTAGGTTTTCTGAGTAGGTGCTGATGCAAAGAGTGAGGGAGGAATATACCAGCAGCTCTTTTTGCTCTGGGGTCAGGGAAAGTTCCACTCCAATAACAGTGGAAGGCCACATGACTCTTTGTTATATCATACAGGTAGAGATCAGGCTTCCAATCAAAGGTTCAAAGGTTCATGCAGATGCTCCTGTACGAGGAGCTTACTTACACTTACTTTTTACGTTGCAGTAGATTCTTGGTGGGAGCCTAAATGCTTTGTTTACTAGCTCATGCCTCACATCTATAATGATGTCCAAATGAGTTCATACGGTGCATGGTTTGCAGACATTTTATTATTCGTGTGAGTGTGTTGACAAATGCAATGAATAGAGAGCCCATTGATGCATAACATGCTAAAATGAGTTTAATGCGTGAATCCCTTTCACAGACATCTTTCAAATACAAAATGTTGTGGTCATTATCGTGTTCCCTTATAGCTCTTTGATTTTATGGCAAACTGCTACTTAATCACATTGGTGCTATTTGTTCTTATAGTTGGTTTATTTACACATTCCTGGTGGTATATTTACTCCCTAAACAAATTGTTTATATACTGAGTATTATATCTGTCTTACATGTACATGTCTGTCACTTCTGGTACACAAACTGTGCAGTGACCCTGTCCCTCTCAGCTCAATGAACATTGTCACTTTAAACACACATAGGAAAGAAGAAAAAATAGGTAGCTATAAGACCACTTGACCAATGATGCTTATCACAGTTACATCAAGGAAATATAATTTACATGATGCAAGTTCACGTGAGTTCTAATGAGGACATCTGTTAGCAATCAGTAGAAGTGCAGACCATCTGCCATAGGGAGTGATTGATAACATGGAGAAGAAAGAGTTCAATACCACTGACAATACAAGGATTTCTACACAAAATATCACTGGACAAGCAACACTTCAAAAGGGGAAACAACAAACAATGTGCTGATACATTTTCGCCATCACATTAATAGAGATCCTCCCTCAGTGAGAGCAAAGAGGTTTCCCAATTAGCCTGTCTCATTCAGCAATTTGTTTTAGACCTATGTACCTGCATTTTGACTGCCCGAAGCGTCTGCTTTCTTTTTATGATCGTATATAAGTTGTAAACATGCTATTGTGTGGATTGTGCAACAAATTGTTACTTACTTCACATTTATGTGGGTAGGTTTCTACTGTGGCCTGTTTTTGTGCTTTTTCACATTGGATGCTAGTTTTTTTGGGCTTCTTTTGAATTTATGTTTTGCTTTTACCTTCACTCTTCACAACACAATGAGGCAGAGCTTGCAGCAAGCGTGAAATGTCAGCAGGTGTGTTGGCTATCCGTGAACACCAACCACGGGAAGGAGGCCTTAGAAGTAACACGCCTACCCACAATCCTTTGCATTATACCTGAATACACACATTCCTTTGTGCAATATCTGATGAAGTCCCAATAATGTGCATATTTCATTTCCATGAGAAAAAAAAAATCCTGTTTATAGTAGGAAATTAATTTGTTTCATATAATGTGCGATTATGTCTAATTAATGGTAAAGGTACTAATATCTTTCAGGCCATGTGACAACTAGCTGGACATCCGCAGGTTGTATTTCCAATGGCATCATTATACTGAGAAATGTGCTCACAGTTACAGTGGTAGTGTTAAACTGGTATTAGTGGATTTTCTGGAAGATCTGGGAAGTGTGTCAATAGAAATACATATTTTAGTGTGTGTTAGTTAAACAGTATGTGGGATACTTACTGGCCATATTTCAGTTTTGAGTGGCGCTAGCAATCCTAGATGTATAAGAGAGAGAGAAAGGCGTGTTAGGTAGCAGACTCTGGGTGGCATAGCAAATTGCAGGGCTTGTGGCATCACGTTAAGTAAGTACCAACCATGCATTGATTTGTTTTTGCAGCTGGCATTGCCCCCCTACTAGATCCCTCTTCCTCTCATGGCGACCTTTGAGCATGGGCAGTTCACTGACTACCATGGAGTGTGTCTTGCGCGCTGCTTACTCTAGTAATCGCAGAGGATGCAAATTCCCACTCTCACCTTCTCATGGCATTCCATAAGTGCCTGAAAGGCTAACACAGTGGTATTAACATGTAATCTTATAGTCAGTAAAGACTTGATCTGATATTTGTGATGTCATCTTTGATGTCCTGGGTGTTAGTCTTAGCAATGCACGTAGATGGTGCGAGTTATGGTTGCTTAGCTTACCATAATGGGGGAATGTGCAGTGGTTTTTGGTTTCACTGTGAAGTATAACATTCCTTTAGTGAAATTTTTTTACTGAATGTACATATATATATATGGCAAGGAACAAAAAGAAATGGGCTAAACAAGTGATGTCGTCATTGATGTCATCATTGACATTTGAGATGACATCTTTCATGGTCTGGGTGTTAGTGTTAGCAGTGCACCGGTGTGGTGGCAGGTTTGGGGGCTTAGTTTACCATAAAGGGGAGGTGGAAAGTATTTTTTTAGTGAAGTGTACAGGTTTTTGTTAGGGGAACTTAACCATAACGTCACCTCAACAAAGTTTTTTTTTCTTCATATTTATCAAAATATGATTTTGAAAGATGTGTATTATAATGTACGTACTAGACATAGATTTAATATAGAACATAGAGAACCACATCCTTAATGATATTGAAAGGGACGGACTGAGCGCCTGTTTGCGGACGGGGTTGGACAGCATCAACATGACCCAAAGAGGCGGGGGATAGCGGAAATGTACTATTGTCTTACACAAAAAATATGCAACGTAGAAGAAGGAAATAAAGATAATAAGTAAATATGAAAACCTGAAGTTAGGAAAAGAAAACCACACATTTAATAACCATGTAGAATAAAGTGGATGGTACCATAAAAAAGAAAGGATGCCTCCAACATAATCACTTTACAGAAATTCGGCAGCCTAGAACGACAGTGGACGGACGCAGTAGGACAAAGGGACATTACAGCAAAAGAGTGAGTACAGGTCATGTGTTTATATGGGTGATTTCTTTTGTGGTATATAGTGCATAAATAGTAATTCCTTTCTGTTGTGACTCAGAAATGGCAAGTACTTTGGAGTGGCTGGAGGAGCATTTCCATCATGACGAAATGTCTGAAGACAGCGACAATAATGGCACAGAGTGCTCTGCATATGCAAAATAGTGACCAGTATTTTAGAGGCATTCAACCTATTGATTTTCTTTTTTAACAGACCAGGAAAGAAAAGAAGAAAGGGCAACAAACGAGACAGAAGAAGACAGGATAAAAAGGATAGAGAATAAAATAGACACATTGAACGACAATTTTCAAAGTTTATGGGAGTTTGTGGAGGACTGTGTGAGAGGAAAAGTTCGTTATCATTGCCCCACCTGCAACTGCCCTGCTTCTCCATTCCCTAGTGAACCATCCCCAAACCATGAACTGGAAAATAGACAACGTGACGAAATATCCATCCCTTCTTCCCCTCACAAATCTTCTCCTCATAACCAGCCCGTGTTAAATCCTAATTCCCCCATATTTGTTTCCGTGCCCGCTTCCCCGCTATTTCTTTAGATTGATGTTTGTGTGTGTGTTTAAAATGTTTTTGTGCAGTAGTTGTAGAGAGAGTGTGTGTGTAGATTTTTTTAAA
This sequence comes from Ambystoma mexicanum, assembly GCF_040938575.1. NCBI lineage: Eukaryota > Metazoa > Chordata > Amphibia > Caudata > Ambystomatidae > Ambystoma > Ambystoma mexicanum. The sequence goes on along the minus strand of NC_090922.1, from coordinate 1,056,162,482 downwards.
AAAGACGTAAAATTTTCGCGAACAGCGCACTTGTTCAACCTATCCGCAAGCAATGGATTGTGGGTGCTGTCTAATGTGAAGTAAGACGGATGTGATGTGTGATTGCACCATCTTTAGAAAATGTGCGTACATAAACAAAAAGGGGTGCCCAAATGATATACTACGGCGGCGTACCACTTGGAAACGAGATAATACATGGTCGTAGAACACACAAGATGTCTGGAATGGGTGTAAATGAGTAAAAAGGGAGTGTGTGAAGGACACTATAGCGGTCTGTATTGGGCACAGTCAAAATGGTGACATCCGTAGAACAGGCACGGTGGCTGGCAAGTTCGTAGGCAAACAAAATGGAGTTCTCCTAAGGACATTGTAACTGGCCGTACAGTGAACATAGCATGCGTGCACATGCGCAGTACAAACGTAAGTATTGCGAACAGCGCGCCAGTTCCTAACTGTCCGTCTCACTTGTGTCGCATTTTGAAGTAGTTTGAGAACCCGAACAGTGTCCGTAGGACACTTGTGCACATGCGCATGTTTGATTCTTTGCATTTGCTGCCCGGGTGACTTTCATTACGGGGCGGATGTGTTGAGGGCGTCATCTTGTGACTGCACCTACGCTGAGCGTGGGGACTAGTTTCTGCGGTTTGTGTGCTTTCGCAACAATAAAAATGCACTTATAGACACACGGCAAAGTACTGTGGAGTGTAAAAATGTAATTTCTCACATCCCAAAGAATAGGGCACCTCAGGAGTTTCTGTGTAAAATGTGTGTACCGCTTTGTAGGGATGAAGACGGTCACAAGGCACACCCCTGCACTCCTGCAAAAGGCCACGCCCCCGAGCGCATCTTCATTGTCCTGCTAGCTATAGCAGATTGAGGTGCGTTGCCTTTACTGCTGTAGTGACCAAAAGGAAATTAATTGGTATGGCTTCCATGGCTGCTGTTGGGTTATTAGCCTCTGCACCACCCCCAAACCCGCCACCATCACCACCTCACCAAGGGCCTGCAGAGAGATATATGGGTGAGGATGTAGAGTTTGAGGAAGAAGAGGAGGAAGAGAATGAAGTGGAGGAACTCCGCACTAGGAGCACGTGGGTGTGGCGGTTGTTTTCCGTTTATGGGAACGTACCAAAAGCACGTGCGAGCCTGGTGAAGTGTAACCAGTGCCATGTGGTGTTGCGTCGCAGGAGATTTGGAGCGTACAGTTTTGGTACGACAACCATGAAGCGACACCTCACTTCGTTCCACACTGCGGACATTCGCAAGGTGGTGCCATGTGAAGAGCGTAGTTGTTTGAGTTCCTCCCCAGCATCCTCGGAATCCGCTCCTCCCACCACAAGAGACACTCCTGTGGGGGATCGCCTCCCTCCAGCTGCTTCACAAGCCATTCTCAATGCTGTGGACCCTTACCTTTCAAAGGTGACAGTAGTGTGCATGTATTCTGACGCAGTATTCTGCAGGGGGGAGAGTCTTTGAACTGCTTTTGAGGCTGCAGTCACCGAGCACCAGCAGATTTGCTCCTTACCTAAATAAAGATCACCCGTAATATTTGTCTGTTGAGTTGCCCTTTCTTATCCCTGTGGCTGGTGTCCCTTCCTTACCCTCCTTTCTCCTCTTCTCCTAGTGTGTCGAGTGCTGTTAATTAATGAATGTAAAAACAGCAAAAATGACAGAAAAGGCTCTTTTCAGAGCCACCATTCTCAGTGTAACAATAGAACTATGAAGTGAAGGCTGTAGACCACTGCGCAGTTCAGCAAAAGTTTGCAGACAGTCGTAGAGGGGAAAAGCCAGGGTCCAAGCGGCGCAAATGCAATAAAGTGTATGTTGGGAGTAAGTGGCGCCTCTGAAAAGAGCCTTTTGGTGGTGTGTTGTGTGGGTCAAAAACAGTGGATTGGGGAAAACGGATTGTCAGATAGGTTAGTGGTATTGCAAAAGAGGGCGCAATGCATTTTGTAAATTGTGAAGAAACATCTGATTACCAGCATATTTGAGATGGACTCCATCTCTGCGGAAAATCAAACTGCGACGAAACAAAATGTTATCATTGTGGAAAGAGGACATGCCAACATCTCTTAAAAAGGCACACACAGCCTTATTCACATTGCGTGTTGCTTTCTCCATTTGTGGACCAAATGCAGAAGAACGCAACAATTTTTGTCTTTGGGCAATACGGGAAAAAAGTATTTGACAATTTGGAAACATGTCCATGAGCTTCGCAAGTCCTTCCTTCATCGCAAATTGAAAATAAATGCCAGATACATGGCCTAAACTATTTCCTCCACAATGAATGATGAGTATATCTGGAGGACGTTCTGTCTGTAAAGTAACACAAAGAGGTACCAAGTCCACCCATCTCATGTCACGCACGCCATGCCAGTGCACTTCCGCATGTTGAAATCCGAGATTTGTAGATAAACTGCAGCTTTCTGCATGCACCATCAACCAATGTATCCATGAGTCTCCCACAATCCAGATAATCTGTTTTTGAGCATGGAAAGCCATGGCTGTGTGGTGTACTGTGAGGGAGAAGACGGTCTTACTAAAGTACGTGGGTCAGAACACACCTACTGAACTTTATGGACCAATCCCTAGCTCAGCTCATTCTCATTTATAT